>NW_019211455.1:35476742-35952831 GCF_002443255.2 Varroa destructor | reverse complement strand
ATATGTGCGTGTGAAAATTATTTTATGCAATTATTTTTGAAAAAACATCATCTTACGCAAACATGTTTGTGCGGGGTAGAAGGCTCGAAACAACCCGCTACGTCATTGTCGTCCAATAACGGGGCTTGGTCGAACACAAGATAAACTAATACAGTGTAGTGCTATTTAAACGATGCTACTAAACACTAATTAAGGGTCATTATTATTTAGCCGCTTATGCATATAGGATGCTTCCCTTTTATTAGGGAAAGCTTCTAGGTACGAACTTTTTTACACACTAGAATGCTAATGTTTCCTCTAAGTGCACCAGCGTTATTCATCGTTGAGTAACAAAATTAGTAAAAGATTAGTAATAATTCGTTGTTGCTGCTGTTACTTTGTTTGTTGGCTGGCCCAGTTACCAAATCATGTTTAAATATACGCAGTTGTACAGTCAATACGTAATGAATCCATATTTCTTACGTATTAACTTGACTGAAAAATGGAATAACCGAAAAAAAAAATACTAGCACGTATGTGCCATTTTTTTGCGGCCATTGTAGAGCTTTAAAATTTTTATCAAAAGATGTGTTTAATGACTACTGATAAGATGATTTTTATTCTTTAGTTGCATTACCACTTACACGGAACTGCCTGAAACTAAAGGGTGTTGGAATACATGATATACAAAACAGAAAATAAAAGGACCGAATTTTATAAAGTATATATTACTTTTCCCTATAGATCTAATCATTGGCTGCACATTGAGCAAATAACAGCATTTACACTTCACTGAGCTTGATTTTTATAACAAAGATATAAGGGACGTTGCTAGGTTATTCATCATAAAATTAACAATCTCTTTTTCAGTACTTATTCTTTGTGTACACTTGCGCATGTATAAAATTGGATTGTACAGAAAATTCTCCAAAAAACATATTCGTTCCGTTATTATGGCATTTAACGACGCGACTACTACAAGGAAAATGCCATTTCAATCTTTTTCCCAATTTCGCTAGTGTATTGAGTTATTTATTTACTAAATTTCAATAACGTTACCAGTGACTATTGAAGAAAAAAATATTATTTTTATTTTTTTACAAGCATATTATTTTTATTTTTTACAAGCGCGACTATATATATACTGACAGCACCACATAGTTTTTCGTATTTTACGCCTGTTTAATAAGGCTTTAAAACAATGGCTTATTAGTTTATAATTTTTTACTCCATAGTTACACGTGATTTAAAAACCGATCGCATCACAGAGATATCCAAGTCTACTAGTTACGATAAAAAATGATCTCCCAGCGTCAGCTGCGCCTTGACCAACACTACTACCGCTGCTAATGATATCTGTTATCCCTGACAGCTGTCAGATAGGCACACTTATAGTGCCAACGCTTAGAGTCGCGTGCACAAAGCCTTTATTTGATATATTTAGATCGATACCTATTAATTTTATTTATTACAGACACAGTATTTCATAATTAGAAGTGGTAATGGGCCGTGCATGTTTATATAATGATGCCAACTCCAGCGATAACTAATTTCACCGCGATCAACGGCATTGGCTGCCGCAAAATGGTTCAGGGTTCACATTGACATACAACCGTACCCACCTTCTAGATACTGTAGTGGTACAGAGGTCTTGTTGAGTACAGCTGATCCAATTTGTATTTCCCAGTTTGCTACCTTTTTGTGCAACAACCGTCCAGTAGAAACAGCGTGAACGTAGTAACGAACTGCAGTTAGATACACCCTCAAAATCACACTGAAGGGTCCTACTAGAGCACCAGTTCAAACGTCAAGAAACACCGTCCGTTCATTTAGACAATCTTACCTCTTCCTCCTCCCGCTCTTTCGGAGTTGATCATAATAGCTTTCACCGTTGCAGACGATTTCAGTCAGTCAGCTAGTCTATCTTTTTGTCATCTCCTCACCGAGTTAGCCACATCTGTACCATCTGTACAAAGAACAACAAACGCAGTATTCCCACAGCGAAGTTGTCGATTTTGGCGTATCCCCCAGAGGCAAAGCGGTGGCTGGAATCCGCTATACGTTTTACGGCAACGCTTGTGTACAAATTCCCGTTTTGTAGTTTTATTTGAGTCACCGATTCTCACCATAGGAAATTCAACAGGGTGTGTTTAACCCTAACAGCATTAGCCTGTCACGATGAGCTCACTTGATCTCAGTGCATACCGCGATCAGCATTTTAAGGTAAGTAACAAACAACTAACGGAAGTACTTGGGGATTTCTGATTTTAATTGATAGGTAGAAAAGCGCCTTCATATCTTTACATTCTAAATATGTGTAGTAGGTTCAAACGCTTAAAAGCTTATAAACCTCAGGCTACAAACTATTACCACCATTATTATGAGGCGGTAGTGGCTGAAGCTTCTTCTCATCGGACCTCTCTCGGTCTGCTGCTGAGCAGAAAGAGCTGCTTTCCCGGGTTATGCATAGATCAAAATATAAAGTAACTTTCTGATTATGTCTAGCCTGATAAAGTGATATAAATATTAGAATATGTCTTCGAAATAGTTATTTGCGTATATTGTGTAATGATGACGGCTTTTCAAAGCTGAGATAGTTAAAAAAAATAATGCTTTACTAAGTATACGTATTTAAAATATTGATGTGTAATGCAATATGTAAGTTGTAGCCGGAGACTTTGCCTGTTGCTGCTATTTGTTTACTTATAGTACAATATTAACATATTGATACCAGAAATATAGAACTACTTCTATTATGAGATAGCTAATTTCCAATATTCTCACGTGAAAGTGGACATTGAAAATTGCGAGTCCTTATTTGCAGCATTATTACAATGCTTATGACACGTAAACCTTGATTTGACATCGAATCTTGAACGTCTGGTATCTGACACTATAAAATAGAATAAATCGAAATACTACATGAAAGGTGTAACTAAATATAAAACAATAATACAGAATAAGGAAACACCAGTATATACTTTTTTTATCGTAAATTCTAAGCCTTTCAGAATTATGTTCTCTGGTGAAGACCAGTTTCGAAAAGGTTGCGGAATGAACGTGAAATGACATACTAAGTTGATATCCAGAACTCATTTCATTATCAAAAATTCTGCAAAGCAATTAGATGTAGTATTACAATTAATACCATTAAACAACAAGGTGGTAAATTTGGATTGTTATGGTTTTTCTCCTGTATCACTTTTCGAACTTTATAGGAACTTTACAGTCTTGCCTTGGTCCAATAAAATCCTTTTTACGAATTAACAAAATCTAAATTCCAAAGCGCGAAATATTGGAACCTAAACTCGCTATATAAAGATAGTCTGTATAGATGATGGTTCCAGACGACGATATCCAATTTTGTACATCTATTTGATGCTTTAGTTATGATGCTTTAATGTAAAACGTTCAACTTTCTTATTATATAAGGGGCTTAAAATACTGCACGTTTATACTGTACTGTGCCTCTTTTGTTTGTTATAAAAAAACGATATGAATGCAACCTAGAATTGTTATTTAGCAAAGCATCAATCGCTAATCAATAAGAGAAATTTGTAACTCATAAGAAATTTGATGTAAGTTATTTTTTTACTCCGTGTCATTAAGAGTTTATTCCAATGTACATCTCAAGCATAGGCCAGCTTCTTATATTCCTAATTCTGATACCACGTAAATTTTCTCAGTGACATTAAAGAGCATAAGCCTTTGGTCAATATTTATTCTAATCGTTTATTGCTATTGCACATATTTTGGTGACATTTCCGCGCATAGCTGCGTCGTTCAGACAAGAAATTCAAATCAACTTAACTTGAATGTATTTTAATTCAAAAATTGTATTTAACGTAAAATTATAACTCTTGATTCTAGCAATTGATTTAGTGTACTCGAATAAATATTGTTGAATTCTATCTGTTTATGAAGGGTTCCCGAGCCGAACAAGAGCGTTTACTAAGGGGCAGTACAACTCTTTATGTTGGCAATCTTTCCTTCTACACAACGGAGGAGCAGATATACGAACTATTCGAAAGGTGGGTTATCTACCGTTGTATTAGGCCTTTTATACATTTACATGTATTGATGACGCTGGTACCGGTATAGATGCGAACTATATGCTCTACACCTCGTCTTTATGTAGCGGTTATATATGGCTTTACATAGGTACGCGTCGTAACAGTTTAGTCACGTATGTGTCTTAACATACGGTCTATTCATGCTTTGGGCTAGTTCTTTCCTGAAAGTCTGTTCTGTGCGCTCAGATTGAAAGTTGGTTGACGCTTGGGCGTACGCACTTTGCGTTGTCTACAACCGATCACTTTTATGAGCGCAGGTCCTCTTGAATGGGGCAAAAATCGGAGTATGCACGTTCAGCCCCTTAGGATTTTTTTGTTGGGCTAATGATAATATCGTAGTATTAGTGATAATTTTTGCCATTAGAGAGATTTGTATTAAAATGACAGCAAGCTTGTTAGTTATGTCTGCCATGGCAACGGATTCAAAGAGATGCGCATTAACTGCCCAGAACACGTTTTTCCCTTCTTAGCACAAGTTTACCTCCCGTGCTGAAGTCTGTATGGAAGTACTTCAGTTATCACAGAAAATGATCACGGCTTCAGCCTGGGATTACCTGATCTGCACTGTGTTTCTTTTGATACGATACAGGACCTATGGACAAGCATGAAACATCTATCCCTGCGTCGAGTCTAACAATAATGTCATTCAAACAGAGGTCCGTCCGTTACATTTTCCTTCAGTCGAATACTTCAAGGCCTTCTGATTCCATAGGGGGCACATGAAGGCGTTACATCAAGCACGCGAAACCATTCGAGTGCAAAACTGCGAGAGGGCAGCCGTACGGTAAATACGCGGATGCCATGTTGACGCAGTATAGCCTTTGAGTTACCGAATGTTGCGGTCACGAATGCAAATAATAAATATGCTGTTAGGGTATAAAAACCTTGACCGTTGGCCGATATAATCAGTCGGATCCCGACCAATAACCTAATCTTAGACAACATATATAATGCCAATAGATGCTGCTTATATTCAAAATACTTTTCATAATGTCTCACACAGTAAGAAGAGTGCACGAAACCTAAGACGTTTTGATTGACGGGTTTAGTAACGTGGTCCTCCAAGGATTGATAAATGAGCAAGGTTGTGCGTGGTCCAGTGCACGAAAATAATTGTAGGTTTGCTTTTTACTCTATCGAGCAGATGTGGGGATGTGAAACGTGTAATTATGGGTTTGGATCGCTTCAAGAAAACACCTTGCGGATTTTGTTTCGTAGAGTATTACGAACGACTCGATGCTGAGCATTCCATGGCCTGGGTAAATGGAACAAAGTTAGACGACCGCATTATTCGAACAGATTGGGATGCAGGTAAATTTTGCTAATAAATAATAAACTGAGGCATACCAACGATTTCGTTTTATATAGTGCATGTGCGTAACTAACTGTTCACAACGCATGACATCAAGTACTGATTAATCGAAGCCATGAGTTATTAGCGTATCGCTGCCACCATTATCATATACTACGGGTGCATTTGAGAGCCCTTTTCTTTCAAACCGTGCTGTTTTTGCGTGCGTTCCAATGAGTATTTGGGTCACCTTAAGGGCACTTAAATTTTTGAGATTATAGTAAAGCATTTACTACTGAACTACGCTTGATATACAGAGATGATCTTTACTACTGAGTTAATCAAGATGTTGTGATGTGAGTTGCATATGCTTTTACATAGACTTTTTCTTATAAAAGAAAGAAGTGAAGCATGACTCCATGGCAATTGAACTACAAACCATGAGAGAGACAGGTGCTGGGGGAGACTTCTTTGTATGACCATGAGAAAATGTATCATGTAATAGAACAAAATGATGTCCCGCGACAGGCCGTTTGAGATATTTTCTTTCGTGTAGTGTGGATATTGTGGGAATTGAATTTCAAGTCCTACCAGGATAAATGGATTGAGGTTAATTGATTCTCTGAAGCTGTAAGTGGCGAATATATCGACCACATAGCAGTTATCTAATCCTTCGAATGTTGATTTTGAAGTATTATTTTTCTGTTTTCTGTTAGTTTTATCCACAAAAAATCCCTCGGCGCCAATAAAAGAGGTATGCTGTTTTTTTTAACTAAGATCTTCTATTGTTCCCAGGGTTTGTCGAGGGCCGTCAATACGGGCGTGGCAAGTCTGGCGGACAAGTGCGAGATGAGTACCGAAACGACTACGATTTAGGCCGAGGCGGCTATGGAAAATTGATGCAGCAGCGTGTTGAAGGAAGCTCCTGAGATGAGAAATTAATCTTTTCAGGGGGTCGATCGTGCACTAAACAGCAGGTGTTTCTGTAGAGGGTTTGACATGTGTGAGTGACGTATCTAAATTGATCACTCTACTTACTCTTAAAGAAACCGCGTATTTACCACATGCCAACTGATGTGCTCAAGTCAACGACGTTTTAGCCATTTGAGTACCCGCGATAAGTATATCTTTATACATATACACTGAATGCATTGTGTTGAACGTCAATAAATAGATGTGAATCTGTATTTATCTGATGGTTATAATATGCGAACTCATTTGAATTGATTTTGGAAATCGCTTTTTTAGCTATCTAAATCCCTGTTGCGTCTGATGAATGAGCTTTTGTAAAGGTGTTTGTCGTGTTTTCTTGTTTATTTAATAGCATATATGGGGATCAAGAGGTTCTTGCCACAGTTACAGGTAGTAGCGGGTAGTTCATCCGTACTATGTATGCATAACACGGACGTCGGACGCTGTTTAATTTAACGCGAGTTCGGACCAGCTTGACCTGAACTGACTTCGTTGCAATTCTTGTGTTATCCTACGTTGCAATTCTTGTGTTACCCTACGGCATTCCCCTATTGTTCTCGTTATCTCAGGAAAAAAATAGTTTTGTGCTGAAAAATACAGGCTGTGAATGCAAATATAGGAAAGAATTACCTTTTTGTGCAGTTATTGCAATGGATGAGAAAATCTCTAGACGTAGCACTTGCTTAGTTTTCTGACCCTTACACAACATGCACATAATCGGGTTTTCAAAAGAAAATGTTCGTTGCTCCTCGATGCATTCGAACAGGAATAAAATAAAAAAAAACCCTATGTTTTGCCATTGCTTATTTTTTTGGAAAAATCAGTTTAATCTTGAAGTAGTTGAACAACCTATATAGGTAACGGCTAGGCGGTAGCGTGCCGACCATTCGCTTGCTAGATCAGAAGTTGTGTCTCTACCATGCTTGACTTCTTTTAAGGACGATTGACTTTGGAGCGTTGTATTGGAAGACTGCATTGTACTTGTCTTTTGTGTCTCTGTAAAAAAAATACCTTACCTTGGCTTCTAACGGAGAATCGTGGACATATTCTTTTGAGTCGACTTACTGTTTTCTAGCGTATCTTGTAAACAGTCACTGCTCGCAATTACGACTCCGGTCTCTATAATAGCAGAATTCGGGTAGCTGTGATTATTGCTAGTATCAGCGATCATGAATCTGCGGTAAAAATTAGTCGTATATTTCTGTAACGGGTTGTTACTGAGTGAAGCATGCACTGTTACTTTCTGCTCTCTCATACCCAATGTTATCTTTTGAAAAAGTGCAAGTAGTACTCAATGATCGCTGAAGTCTCTGCAATTCAACCAGCTTTAGTTTGTTGCTGCCGCCTGGAAGAGTATTTTATAGATCACTTGCTCATTTTCTGCAAGCCGAACTGACTTCTGAGCTAAACTAGTCTATTCTAAGCCTACTAAACTATTTCATTGACGTTGCTGAAACAATGTACTTATAACTAGTGGATTTAGGTATGTATTGTTGCCAACGATACAAAGGTGTTCCCTGCTTTCTTAAGCAAGCCTTTCAGTTTTTCATATGCAACTTCTTAATAGGGATGTGAATTTCTTATTAAGCCATTGTTACCAAATACGCCGACAAGTCCACACCCGAAGTCCTGAACAAATTGTGGTACGTAATGGATTTTTACTCAGCTTTTTTTACTCAACGTTTGACGTATGGCCTACTATCGGGCAGAGAGCGACACACTACAATGTTTTGAAGAACATGCTCATTAAAAATTATGGTATACCCTAGTGGTGTTTAACTCTCTACAAGAGACTCTCTTAAGATTCTACAGATAGTTACCTCAAAGAAATCAAGCTTTGGTTAGTTCTCCTTGGATTTGTGTCTCTTTTTGAGCATTTTGCGCAGCAGAAGATACCCCGGTTGCCTCAGGTAGTTTCTATATGTGCTTACAGTATCCGTGTTCTTACTGCAGGCTATAAACGAGGTGTAAAAATAAAAATCAATTATTCATGTTCAAATTACCCCAGAGGCCTTAAGAGTTCTTTGAAAGATTTTTCCATGCTTAATCACTTATCATAAAAAACAAAACTATGTTTTTTTAATTCGAGGTGAATTTTTTAATTCTAATGCCTCTTTAATGAACTCGTATCGGGATCAAGTGACTAGCACAACTCGGCCTCTATAGTAACGATGCGTCAAGGCTTAAACAATCGCTAACTTCTTTCACAATCTTGCTTCGATTATTCAGTTATCTTGATTCTAACATTTCAATTTGATTACCGCGTCAAACAATTGCCCTATTGATCATTATGCCATTTCTCCGTGTTAATTATCCCTTGCCTTTCCACAAATAGCTCTTCACCATACAATCGGTAATCCTTTTCCGCTGAAAATGATCCGTTTTTCTTAATGATATACCACATGCGACTTCATGGTAGTATGAATAACCTATTGCATATTGTGTAGAGCTAGAAAACGAGGTAACTTTTACATTCGGGTTTTTTTTTATTAATTATGCCCGAAGAGGCATTTGTTTTCATAGCTGCTATCAAAATTTATAGAATAGTTTTTTATATTTCTTAACACAAAAACCGATTTTTAGCAGATCAATCGTTTTCACTATGCTCTTTCATAAAACCTAACCTACTCACTAAACAATGACAAAAACTGCTAGGGTCATATGATAGATGACTGTCATATACACACGAACAAAAACAGAAAAGTTTTTTACTAGATGTAAAATATTTTTTATACGTCTTGTTTCAAATTCTACACTTGAAACTGAACAATTTTCATATGATGACAGGTGGATGCAATGAGATTTTTCGATATTTCATAGTTAGTCAAAAGCGTGATACTTTGTTGAAACAGCACACGGAACTACATGTGGCTATAACACGCACAGCATTTAAAAACTATTGATAACAGAGTGCAGCTTGTCTGGCATTTGAAAACGATTCAAGCTTTACAATTTATTACACCAATTTTACTTATTATTAGCCATAATAAACCATGTGGACACGACGTTCGGAAAGTACGCAATCTTATAGAAGGCTGATGGTTTTGGAGGAAGGCTCGAGAGTATTTTTATGTTGTTTTTTTGCACTACAAATATAGTACAAAAATACGTGTATTTTGAAGCAAAAAACGGAACGAAAAATCTGCAAAAAGTACCTTGAAAGTAATTTATTTTTGGTTAAATATCTACTACTCCTTTAAATATTTTCAGGAATTTCGACGCTTTTGCCTTCCTTTTTCATTCTGAAATATACCCTCCTATCCGAATATATATTAAGTTTTCTAGTGTGTCATAAAATTAAGTGAGTAACTTAGTGTGATGATCTATGGGGAGTCGCTGTTTACACATATTCCGTGACATAGTTCTGGTTCACTATTAGGGGCACACAAAATTTTGGATTGAGCTCAACCTGAGGATCACTATATTATGTAAAAAAAAATACACACGTACCTGACGAAAATTAGAAATCTTGGAAAAATTAATTTGGAAAAATATTTTGTGTAAGGAGACATCTTGCCTTCCTTTGTTTTGATTAAGAAATACTTAGGAATACATATTTATTGACAGTTATGAAAGCGGAAATTATCCTATTGAACTACTTCAGTTATGAGCGATTTATAGTAATTGCCACAAAATGAATGTACCCAATATAACTAAGCATTTTACTTCTGCAAATGTCACATTGACTACTCGCTCGTTTCCTAAAACAAAAAATATTTTTTAAACACGAGATCTCCATTAAAACGAGAGTGTCTTTTTTTTTATTTTTATAAGTGCCAAAGTTTGACGAGGTAAAGTGAAGTTCTTACTACTTTGCCTTGAATAACTTGGAAAGCAAACTGGGCTTATTGACGCTGATTGTGGACCCGCTCGTTTAAGCGATGGGATTTCGCTGATAGCCGGCTCTATAGCTGTATTAAACTAGGCAAATCGTCCGCGCATAGCGTATGACAAATCTAAGTTTGTCTGATACACAGCAACCATTTACATAATCTCTGTGGTTCATAGAAAAGTCAAACATTGCTTGCGAGATACGATAAGAACTACGCCTCGTTTGAGACCTAAGTATAGTTTGATCCTAAAGAAGCTCGAATCTCGGAGACATGGCTCGAAATATATACATGCGCATATAAATAACTATATATGTGCAGATGAATGTATGTATATACATGACTACGTACATAATATGTATGTACATAACTACTCATATGAATGCATAAATATGGAGGATGGAGCTCAAAGATAACTTTAACACGTATTTTGAATGTGCCGCCATTTTCCCGCACTTTTCTCGTTGACGTATATTACGACAAGCAGCAGAAGCACAGCACGGCAGCACGAGAAGCACCATCTACTGGGTTCGGTCACAAGGCGGTGGATCGCATCACCCTCTTTGTTTGTAGCCTATGTAGCGGCTGTTGACGGCGACAAGCTACTGATGTGTTGCTGTCTTAGGGTCCTGTTCGTGTCGCGGTGCGATTGTGGAGCGATTGTGTTAAGCGTGTTGTGGCGTCTTTTCTATAGGAACCTTTTGGTTAATAATAAAAACCAAATATAGTAGTTGTTAGAACACCTAGTGAAGAAAGTGTACAGGATTAGAAATGACAGCGGGCGAGCAGCAAAAGGCAAATGGGCATGTTGAACCGAAAGTTCGTGTTCTAAAGCTTCAGGTGAGCAGGCCAAAAGAGACATTTATCTATAATTGCTGTTGGTTCTATTTGAAGACCCTTCTATAATGTATTTGTGATGGCAGGCCGGGTCAGCATAGAAGCAGCAGCAGGCTGTTGGTTAATTGCTTTGCTTGGCTGCCTCCTTAATTTTGTCTAACCGAGCAATTTAGAATCTTTCCAAAAATATTTCCCAAGCTGTGGCCAAGTGATGTAACGAGGCAAAGATCAATTTGATTTATTGATAGTTAAGCTGAGGACGGTATACGAGGAAAATTGTTTACAGTTTAATTTCTTTCGATTAGGAGACAAGCAGAAATATGACTTCTGGAAAACTGCTTAAAAGAATAGCAACGCCTTGATGCGCATCTTCCATATTATTAGTAATGTATCTTTTCCATTCAGATTAGATAGCCCTTAACGTCGATACTCCATTTACAGTTACACTTAAAACAACTCAAAAATGGAATAATTTAAGCTGCTATAGGTAGTGTTTATTTTCCATTTTCTCCGCATCATTTGTCAAACTAATCGAGTACACAACGGCTTTCGTGCGATTAAAGAAGCCCGGTTGTAGAGTATTTAAGATGAATCGACTGCTGCCCGTGCTGTTCTTGGTACATCAATAGGAACCATATATTAATTTTCGTTTTTAAAATCAAATGAGATTCTACGACGTTCTTAGTATATGTACGCTTCTAAATAGGGCTTCTCGGTGAACGAAAACGATTAGAGATACCATGTCGCGCGTTGAAGGCTGTCATATATCATTTCCATTTAACTTAATGATGATAAACAAATTAATAGATGCAGACAGAGCTATGAGGGCTTAGGCGATTTAGAAATCACCAGAATCCTAAATAGCTAACAGGTAACTGATAACTTTTAGGCATATCTTTTGAACTTACTTTGTTCTTGTTTCTTACCACCTGCATAAACTGAGTTTTAATTTGTGCAAAACCCACACCTAAATTTCCTTTTAAGTTCTAACTATGTATGAAGTGTCTTTCGTATTTGACACTAATAACCAAAGGTTTCTGGGCCAAGTGCCGCGATGTAATATATTCACGACACGGATATGTTTGTCGGAATATTTGAATAAACAAGATCAAGCAATAAGCGTTTCGGTATCGTATGTTACATCCAAAACCTGTACATTTTCTGGTATTTCGATTGTGTTTTTAATGCGAATAATTAAAATTAATAGGACGATTTCTTAGTGAGATTAATTTGTCGCCTGTTATAAATATCAGTGCAGAGTTGATTTTATTTCACCTTTTTTTTGTTGATTCATCGACTATCATTTCCTTGTCTATGATCTCGCACATAGCTATCTATTTTTGCTCAGTAAATATTCTCAATCTAATGAAATCGCTATGAACATATTTCTATAGTTTAAGCAGGAAACATAAGCTACGACTGAACATCGAAACATGAAGTGGAATAACTAAACTATGATTTTCAATTCATAGATTAGTAATTTCAAAATGAAAACGGGTCGATTCACACAGAACGCGTAATATACTGTATTTGTTTAACGACTGTCTTTGCGTAAAGTTAGCATACAAGATAAGTTCGTGTGAGGGTTAATGGTGTTTGATTCTTAATTCTAACCTATAGACTCGCTAATTTAGCCGGCTGATTAAACATCATGTCGATGTTTGAATTTTCTTGAGTAAAAACCTTAACCGACTACTACTATCCTTTTCTAAATATTTTTTCCGGTCCATTTAAGACGTCGTTGATCCAACCATATATATTCTAACCATATAGCTTAAAAGTTCGCTGAATGTTTACCGACGAAGCTGTATGGTGTGGCAGCGTTAGTGACAGTTTCTGAATGTGTAGCAATTATTGTAGAAATATTGTGATTCCAAAAGAGAGATGCTGCTCTGGTGAATTTTAGAGATGTCGATATTGTATCCTCATCCTTATTTGACAGATATCGCCTACGACTGTGAATAGACGGACGAGGAGCCAAGTCCATTCTGTTTTGCTTATAGAAAAGCCAAGAAATTATTTGAGGGGTCCACTTCTATTGTACAACGGAAAACGGTGTTTGTTTACACTCTTCTTTTATCTTCTGACATAAGTGACTTATAAAGGAAAGACAGAGGCTAGTGTTCCTCAATAAGAAGCAAGGCACCTACGTTACCGTTAGTACCCCCCGACGGAACAACTCTGCACTCAGTCATAAATTTTTTTGTTAACTCTCTTTGGGTTCATGTAAGGAAGTTCAAGATTTGAATGTTTACTTATATTTTTGTCAAATATCCGTTTTCTTAATGGAATGTCTGAATGGAACTCGTATAATTAGAATTTGTTAGCCGGAGGGCTTTATTGGTTTTGGTGTAATTCTAGCAGCTTATCCTGCATCACTAACTGTTGTAATTAATTGTTTGTAAAAGTAAACGAATAAAGTTTATTTTAGAAAAGACAAGTGCGTGTGGTGGGTTGAATCAAACATTTTCAGCCAAATGGGGGGTTTATACTTTTTGCTCTATTAAGCAATGACGTCAACATTCTGATCTATTAAAACGGTTAATGTACCAACTGTAGCTACTAGAATTTGTTGGACTATTGCATACATAATGTGATATTTGTTTGGTTTTCAGGATGACGTAGGTTTCCGGACTCTCCCCGACCAGAGTGTAAGACGCCATTTTCAACATGGGTTTGCGTTCAACATACTTTGCATCGGGGAAACCGGAATCGGAAAAAGCACCCTCATGGATTCTTTGTTTAATTTCTGTGAGTGACGTAAACCGCTTCTCTCACAATTAAAACTTTTATTATTACTGTTTTTTAATATTACTTTTGTTCATCAACATGTAGTGAGTCCTAGTCACTCGACAAACATCATCTTATTACGCTTCAAAAATCACATAATTTTCTTATGAACTTTTTGCGGAAAAACAAACCTATAAATTCGCACATAATTTAGTCCCACTTTGACTATGACAAGGCCGATGTTTTCTTTTTAAACTAGTATCAAAGCGGTATATCGCGTTGCTTAACGTTTTCTCAAAATTCGGTATAATAACGTATTTTATATGTAATGCAACAATTTGTATGCATGTTCAATTTCTGTTTATGTATAACGAGAGCGCTTCACCCATGCATTCGTACAGTCTCTTTTAATATACGACACTAGTGGAATGCAACGACCCAGTCCAGAGCGCTGTTGTACAGTTATAGAAAAACACTGGAGAATAGAATATCTTATTTCGATTTTAATTCAAATTTTAACAAACTAACATGTTGTTGTGATAAATATATATCATCAGGGTGCTATCACATTGGGCTCTCGCGAAACTATGGTTTCGCGAGAGCCCAATGTATACAATTGTATACTATGTGTAGGAGGTCCGCATACCTATTGCAGTACGTATGCATTAACAGCTTGTGACTGAGGTCGGCCAAAACGCATTTTTACTCCTTGATCGTGAAATAGGAGAGCTGGGAGAAAGATGTACTACTTAGCGGTAAATATCAAACTACTCATAAAAAATCCAGACAGTTTCTCCACCAACAGGCTGAGTGTGTATCTCATTACAGTACACTTTATCTGATCGGGAATTACTGTTTTAGCACAATAACGAGAAAGGACATAATAAGGAAATCTTGGTGCTTCGCGGTTATGCGCAAACAGTGGACAAAGGACGTAGCAATAGGTCGTCTTTTCATTTTTATTGCACGCCGTTGCACGCAAAAATAATAATAAGAAGAAGAAGAAGAAAGAGATGAAGAAGAGGAAGGGGCAAAAGAAATGCTGTATTTCATCTTCTAGTCGATCGCAGCAGTGCCCTAACCGGCTATCCGAAGTACCTATAATAACGGCCTATAGCTGTTTGGAATTCGTTTAGTTAAAGCGCTAGTTGACGCTTATATATACATTTATATCGTTTGCCGTATGCTAGCCCGACCTAGCTCACGCTTTGCTTGCTCCGCAGTTGCTGCTCGATCCGACTTTCGTACGAAAACATCATACAATATGGCCAACGTGACTGTGGTCGCGTAAAAGCGCAAGGACGAAAATGGCGTTTTCGAAGCTCCGCTTTGGCAACATGGTTGCGCCAGCAGCTTCACCAACGACAACTCCATTCTCGATAGTAATATCAACATTAACACTACTTAGTACTGCTTTAACGAAGCCTGTCTTCATCGTCTTGTGAAAATATTCGTAAAGCGTTACCTTGGTCCTACTGCTTCAAGGAGTCTAAACTCGCTCTTCCTAAGCAAAACATAAGCACCCGCTTTAGTAGCAGCAGCAACAGCAGCGGTAGCAAAAGCACTTCAGCCTGCTTACATATTTACAGGGTAGCGTATTCATTTTCTTATGCTTTGCTAATTATACTAACAAACAGAGACAGACATTTTTTGCATACGCTAAAAGTGTCACTACTGAAAATTGGGTCTGTTCAATATAATCTTCATTCACCGAAATTACACCTTCAACACGGCATCTGAACCACTCACTAGTCATTTTCATTACATTCCTTCCTTAATCTGTAAATAAGTTTTTATTAGCAATAATTTGTCAAGCGATATTATTATGTGTACACTTTTCAAAGTGTCGCTCAAATATGTCGCTTAAAAAATTTCAGCGGAATTAAATTTTGGGCTAATAGCAGGTAAAGGGGTTTCAAAATGTAAGCGCTCAAGACAGTAAAAAATGAAAAAGTGCAAAAAATCTTAAAAGGACTAACCGCCACAGCTTACCTAAGCGACCGTATGGTAAACTGATATTATCCTCGCAAAAAAAGTTGCTAATTTCTGTGGAAAAATTCTAGATATATCGAAAATGGCTTCTTGTTCTTTTGTAAATTTTCGAGCCTTTTAAATCTAAACCCTATTAAGAATCTTTCTAATTTTTTTTAAAGCGGCATGAATACTGGTGATATCGTAGGCCATCGGTTCAACGTAAACAAAGTTTTTAACCTTGGTGGACATTTGTTCAGCTCGGAAGGATAAGATAAAAGATGGTATTTGCTCAAATTCAGAAAACGACGTGCTATTATTTGCCATGACGGGTTTATTTGGTTCTAGAGAAAACTGGTACCAGAAGTAATAGAGCCGGATTATTCGTGTATTATTTCTATTTTGCTCTATGTATCCACGTATCTATGTTGTACTCGCTGGCGCAATACATTATTTGTCATTCCGGTGGTGCCCAAACAACACTAAGAAGCGACGAAGAAAAAGTAGTATAACATTTTGCGAAAATAGGGCCATATATTTTTGCATATGAAAATGTATGGTAATAAAATTATTTGAAAGGAATGAATCACTCACCACTAATGCAAACACATGCCTTATTTATCATTCCTAATTATGATTATTTTAAATAAATTCTGTACATTATTTAACAGCTAAAAGCTTGAGTTGAGTTTTTTTATATTAAGAATGTGCAGTACTGTGTGTTACGAGTTTTTCGCAGGTTATATATCAAATAAGGTCACATTCTTTTAATTGGGATTAAAACCAGGTGGGCAGGATTGTTTAAAAACAGCAATCAACGAAAAAATATTAACGTTTTCTTTATATACTTCGAATTTTAATATCTGGATGCTCAGATGATCTCTTAATTTAATGCAGGATCCTCCCCATCTATTGAGCACTAGGTCTCCTCTCCTCGCTCCAATATAGGCTCGAGATTTCAAGGTCACACTCAGGATGCAGTACTTAATTTCAGGATAAAATAATCTCTGCATAAAATCTGCAACATATATTAACCACATAATGCGACATTACGTTTATGTTCTATGGTTATATTAGTGTATATATATATAATCTATGATTGCGTTAGGTGAAATTTCGATAGAGTATTACAGATAATTTTCACTTTTTCAAGTACTTGCTTAGCTCGCAAACAGATTCCAATGATACTTGGTAGCTCTAGTAGATTATCGAATGCAAAGTTATTTCGAGCATTACTAACCAGCAAGAGCATAGTACAAAATAATTTATTATTATAAATTATTATTATTATTAAAAAAATGCCATACACTTTTAATTGAAATGCAGTGGTGCATTAGCCAATAATGATTATAGTGAGGAGTAATGTTGAATTAGAAGCATTGTTTTCAAGTGTTTAGAGATGTATATTTAAATGAGTTAGGATTTAAATGAAATAGGATTGACTATTTGCATAATAGTTCCAGGTTATAGTGCTCTTCAATTATTTTACCTGAAGATCTAGATATTATCTAAGTTAAACAAGACATGAAATTCTTAAGTTGTATCTATTAGTCGTTAGTTGATTTTTATCGCTTTCGATTGTAGCTTTTGACCTGCCGACATCAACGCACGACCATCCCGATGTGAAGATTATGTCAAAATCATTCGAACTAATGGAAAACAATGTTAAGCTAAACGTTGGAATTGTTGAAACTATCGGCTACGGAGACCAGATCAACAAACAGAAGAGCTGTCAGGCCATCATCGACTACATCGACGCCAAGTTTGAGGGATATCTCCAGGTAAAAGCAGCATGACTTCCACTACATTTTCGAGTATTTCTCCGCAAAGCTCAGGCAATCTCCTTGTCGAGTTCTATCTAAAATCACTAACGTCAAAAGGATATATATATATATATATATATATATATATAATCGTAATAAATAAAAAGTGTTTGCAAAAGCCTTAGTCCCTGGCTAAAACAATAGTAACGCAGGGATCGAAATTTAAGAAGCGCTATTTAAGTGGCTTCATACTCAGAGCTCTGTCTTAAATTCAATGACATCCTTCAGCAAAGAGAGAAAATGTTTTCCAACTGTAAATAATAGTCATGACATGGGCCCTATACAAGCATAAACACTAGGTTCTAGCCATAGAATTGGCTCTTATTACTAGAGACATACTAATTTTTAGTAAAGATTTTAAATATTTAACCGTAACCGTTTTCGAAACAATCGCGAAAAATAAACTTCACACATTCAACATAAATATCTGTAAAATTAGTCATTAATTAGCCAAATCAGAATGTTTGAGTTGTCCGGGTCTCTTTGTTAGGATAACCACGACAAGCTCCAAAACACATTATTAGAACATTGATCTCGAGCTGATATATTTTTGATACCCGCCTCCGTGTACTAGATCATAGACTTTACAGCGCAAAAACAAATCTGGCATCATTGATTAATACATCGTGGTGTAGACATTTCCTTAAAACTGTTATTGAGAGACTTAAAGATCAGTTTTACATGCACCCACATATTTGACAGGAAGAGCTTCAGATTAGCCGCAAGTTGAACACTTTTCGTGACGGCCGCATTCACGTCTGTTTGTACTTCATTACGCCAACGGGACATGGACTAAAGGCGTTGGACCTTATATGCATGAAGCAACTCGACTCTAAGGTATAATTCGCTCCCTCGAGCTGAAACAAATACCTTTATAAAACAACTGTTTAACCTAACAAATTGGAACCGCTTTGTATACAACCCTTTCTCACAGCGCTTTTGCTTGACGTTCATAAGTTTAATCTGCAGTTAACAAATCCTGAACTTTATGCATATGCTTAACAAAAATCAATACTTCTTGTCGTGTCCTTGTAATTTAGAGAAAACGGTGAAACTACTATCGCTTTTTATGAGAAGTTTTGAATTATGACAAATGGCAACACGTTTCACATTAATTTATTATTCCTGAATTCGTCAGTGTTAAAAGAGCCTATTTTAACAGTTATTTTACATTTCTAGGTGAATTTGATTCCAGTGATAGCGAAAAGCGATATCATCTCAAAGCAAGACCTCATTGCGTTTAAGCGCCGTGTGCAAAGTGAGCTGACTAATAGCGGTGTGCAAATCTATCAGTTTCCCGTTGATGATCCCATGTCGCCGCAGGATGCCAACCGTCAGTACAACGCATTAATGCCGTTCGCCGTCATTGGTTCCCGGGATCTCGTCCGTGTTGGTACCAAAATGGTGCGGGCGCGACAATATCCCTGGGGGGTTGTCCAAGTAGGTACCGCAGGATGTATGGTAAATAATAAGTAATGAAGCGTAATAAAACAGAGTAAAACTTGTATGACATTGCCTAGTGATCACAGGTTAGGTTATTAAAAGTTTACCAAATTACATACAGATAATTAACGAAAACTTACTCCTCTAATGTTGGTGAAAAAGGTTCTAATAATATTAAAACACGCTTTTTTCGCTCTTTTGGTTCCACTAAATTCAGATCGAGAATGAGGCGCATTGCGATTTCACACGGTTGCGTGACGCTGTTTTGCGGTATAATTTAGCCGACCTGGTCGAGTCCACTCATGTGAAGCACTATGAGCTCTACAGACGTATGCGGCTCATCGCCATGGGTTTCGGAGATGCCGGCATCGGAGATTCGTCGACGTTTGAACGAAAGTGGGCAGAGCACCGGGCTTCGCTACAAAAGCGTGAAGACGACATGCGGCAAACGTTTGTCGACAAAGTAAGTGCGACCTCTCCGGCCAATTCGTTGTCGGGTGCAAATTTCAACCACTCGCTGCGTGATGATAGCCTCGAAAAAAGAGATGAGGGCCATCGAGGCAACTATATCAAAGACGAAGCTGAAACAAACTACTCGAATCACTCCAGCTACAACCAACATTGTATTGAGCAAATGGATTTGAGCATGGTCGAAAACAATGGATGCTCATTAAGTTTGATCTTCGATGAAGCAGGAGATGAGGAATCGTTGATCTGGGACGACTATTTTGACGAGTTGCGATATTCGTGTGTTGATCAGGTGTGGGGACAAAGTGCGGACGACCAGTCATTTGAAGGATTGAGAACTTACGAGGGTTCTAAGCCAGCCTTTACGGCGGGCCATTGTAATAGTCCCGAAAGAATCCGAGAAACGTTGAGGAATGACCAGAGAGAGACAAAAAGCATGTCGTTTAGAGCTACTACGACTCCCAAGCGATTCAACTTGGCTGGACAGAACATGTTTAAAATTAGCAAAGAGGGATCAACTCAAGCTCAAATTGACATTAACAGACCAATGACAAATGCCCTAAAGACATCACGGCTATCCGACAATTTAGAATATTCAATGACATCGGAATACACTGGTCGAGTAAGAATGCTTGCCTCTAAGTTCGACAATTCATTTCAATGATAATAATTTGTAGCGTTGGCCTTCTGGAGGCCATTGTAACTCAGTTGCCTTTTTGGAAGTAAGTGACATTCCAAACAATGTATATATTAAAAAAACTTCCCCTAAGTCTGTAATATTCTATTGACTCCACAATTTGTTTCCCAGATTATTTTACGAGGCTCACAAATAAAATGATGGGGCAATTTAACCAACGACGAAGTATACACATGGAATGAAGTGACGATGAAGGATGTTTGCTCGTTCGAGCGAGCTTCAAACATGATGGTCATAAATCACAGTCGAATTGATTAAATATATATGCTGTGCAATCGAATCTTTAGTGGCAAACAGCTATTGTAATAATTATTCTAACGTATAATAAAGATTAACCAAGATTATAGTAATAATAATAATTATTTTCGTTATCGCTTGTATATTCCAGTAACACGTTCCACATGTAATTTGCCCAAAACACTTGAAGTCGTCCTACTTATAAATACTAGCCACACCCACGTGATTCAGAATACAATATTTCCTAAAAATTAGCGGAAGTTGAAATTAAAATAGCTTTTTCAGCGTATATATATGTCGTCCCCATTCAATAGCGGCAGATGTTCTGATGCGAGAATCCTGAGCTTGAACACAACTGCACTAGGAGATTAACCATATGATAAAATATATATATATAAGATTTGATTATTTATAGAGTTTCAAAGATAAAGCGCAGCTGCGTTATGCCCTATTCAGTTTCTTAACAGGCAAACTAGCTACTGTAACTGTTGCCATTTATGTATGTCGACATGTGTCCATTATTGAGACGAAATATTCAGTTCTTCCTCCTTCTCATTTGTTGGAAATCTCGCACGGCTTTTGTCACTCGCCTCTTTCAGGTGCATTTTGTGTGAACCTGTTTTTGCCACCCGTCATCGTTATTGATGTTGCCTTTTACCTAAACTATCTTCTCTAATATTTGATTCCATCATTGTATTGCACAGACACGCCATTCAAGGTTAATGTTACCACTATGAGCTTAAATAGACCACATATATAAGTATATTATTAAATTTCTATTGGCCTGTAAAAGCTTTAGTGTAAGCTCGCTTCGTAGATTATTAATTAGATGTTTGAGGGCATACCGTACACAGGGACAGGAGCGCCTGTCACAATACTACAAGGTTCCAGTGCTTGATTGGGCAAAAACAAATCACATGTATTAAGCTTGGTTCTGTATTTGAAGGAAACATCTTCGTAACAGTAAAAAATATATGTAAGTTCGCGTAGTCAAGCAAGAGGCTCCTATGCTAATTCGTTTCAGGTGTAGTTCAAAAATGACTGAATCAATGCAATATATATTATGGCCTTTACACGAACTCAGTTATTTAAAAACGACAACTAAGGTGTTAAGTTAAAATCTAATGGCAAATAGTTGTAATCAAATGAGAATTTCGTACCACAAGTATTCAATAAAATGAGCAAATCACAGATTTGCCCCAACGCCGTAACACGCAGATTTCTTTTAAATGAAAGTGCTCTTGTGTACTTTTGAGGAAACTGCAGCGCGTTACATATGTTCCGCAGATTTTTCGTATAGATATGGAAGTTTGATACATAATCTTGTGCTAGGCTTTTGTAGATGTTTGTAGTGAAAATAAAATGTCTTATAACACTACTCATAAAAGGTACTCGGTAATAGCTTTGCTGCTGTCTCAATACTGTGCAGTGATAATAATCTCAATAATTTCGCTTTTAGGTGAAGGACAAGGAGACCCAGCTGAAAGATAAGGAACGCGAAATGAACTTGCGATTCGATTCTTTGCATAAGGAGGTTAGTTGGGCCTGATTGTTTAGGCCAATATTGGTGCTAATCTAAGACGCTTTTTCCCTAGCTGGTTGTGAAAGCATTTTCAGACTACGTTTTTGTAAAATAGAATTTTGTGCGCTTGTGTTAATAGTTAGGGGTACAAAGGATTTTCTAAGCTAGAGCTAAGATTTCAAGGTGCAGTAAAATATTTTTCGCAAGTTATAAGCCAACATAGGTAATATTGGAGAACATCATTCATTGGGAATATTAACATAATCATTTATGCGTTTATCCTTAGGTTTTAATGCACCAGAAAAGACTCGATGAAGATAAACGAATCCTCGAAGAAAAGATAAACGAGTTGCAAAGAAAGCGCCAGCTTGTTCAGCAACACAATACTATGACTCTTGGCAAGAGCAAACGACGATAGATGAAAGACGCGAGGTGACATAAAAAGTGTCCCAGCTTTTCAAACTATTGACCAGTTGGGACCACCATGGGAAGAAGCCGCGAATCATCAAACCACTATCACGAATCAGCTCCGTAGTAACATAATTTAAAATCTGCCACCTGTATCGAACCAGGTTAAGTAATGTATCACCATCATAAAGTACAGAAACAGGAACAATTTCATCCAAAACGCTGAATAAGCGCAATTAACTGAACCAGCCGTTTGATCAAAAACTCAGAAGAACACAAAAGTTTTTTGTATGGGAAAGGTATGGCGTTACTGGCCCGACGTGCTCAAGATTTAGCTGTCTGTCGGTCGGTTTCCACTGTCCGAGGGCAGAATAGCGGTCGAAATCAACCTCAACTCCTGTATACTTAAAAATTAGAAATTAACAGAGAGTTACCGGTAGCTAATGTGAAATCAAGTAAAAGCTGTATTTCATAAAGCTATAAGTTCGTGCGTGATCAATAAACAGTGTAATAATACGCGTAATGAGATGCAAGGCTTAACGTGTGTCGTCGTCCGAAGATCGCTAAATCGATTTTTATGTGGTAACTAATTAGCAACAGTAAAACAAAGAAACGACTCATGAGACCTGACGTCACCCCTGTTCCTCTTAACCTGATAAAGCTTTGCTGAAACTAAGGAGGCTTATTATAGTATTCCTGATCGATCATGCAAACGACGAGAACGAACATCAGTAGTTTGATCAGTAGAAAAGTGTGAATGGAACAAGATTTTTTGCTCAGTGTTTGCCTATTCCAACTCCAGATCTAACAACTGATAACAGGGCTGACGGCAGATGTTTTCCTGTATTGAGTTTGCATGGTAGAGACTGCTTTGGTTTTCCTTAAGAGGAAATCGTGTAGTGGGCTTGAAACTTAAGGACATACGGACATTTTTTATTAAAGAACAATCGCCTTTGCATAAAGCTAAAGGCGAATTGTGTTCGATTTCGACGAAGCAAAAAAGGAAACGAAGAATACTTTACGAAGAACCTTTGCATACTAAATAGACAAATACCTATCATATCTGCACGTGGATGTATAAGTGAATAGAAATTTCGCTTTTGAACAATCTGAACGGCGATCAATTGATTGCAATTGATAATGATGCCAACTTAGATACTGAATGAAACGCTTGCTTTAAAGTAGTTGAACATTACTCTAACAACGCCCTTTCTATATGACTTTTTGTGTTCTCGTCAAGCGTTCATTTTAAGAGCCGGACAATAAATATATACATATATATATATGAAGTATTAAAGGAAGGCTAGTTATTTAATTGTAAGTAACAAATACTTTGGTTTTTACCGTCCTTGCCTTCTGTAGACAAATTTGGATATGCTTCATATAGTGAAAATATTACGCTGCGTTTTGTTTAGGTTTTTTTTTATACTAATATATTATCAGGTTGAATTCAAGACAGTAGTTTGTGCTAGTTAAGCAGGCTACCGATGCTTTTAACGTGAAAGCGGTGTGGCATACCTTAGACTACAAGCAATTTTGACAAGCCACATGAACGTGACTACATTGTACTATAGTTTACTATGAACAATCATTGCGTCACGTTAAGAAGATTTGTTACAAAAATTGTGAAAAGCATTTTGCTTTTCAGTGTGATTGAAGCTTAGGGGTAACAAGGACCGAACAAGTTTGTGCTTACCAACTACAACGGTCATGTAAAGTGATATGGGATAAAAAACGATGAACCATATCGTCCTTATATTGACAACTAGTTAACTTGATTAGCCAAATAAGGGTACAGAGACCCGCACTCACATTATAGAGCTTTTCAAGAAAAGGCTCGAGTTTTTGTCGGTGCCTCGACGTTCCTTGTTTTAGGGTCACTTCTTTTATAAGTTTTTGAGATAATCCTACATATCAATATTAAAATCTATAGTAGGAAAAATGACTGTTTAGAATCAGCAATTGAATGACGATTAAAGTCGTACATACGACCCATTTTTAATAATAAGTGTCCTGACCCATTGAAACGTACTTGCCTTTTGAATGTCGAGGCAAACTAATACAGTTAAATGTTTCTTGTTTTCTTTCCTTTTTAATGTCTAAAGTAACGTTTGTCGCGTCTCACAGAGGCTAAAATAATATCTGGGTCTGAAAGAGGCTATGCCATTAAACGAAATGAAGTGTGCACATATGAAAACATCCAAAAGTATCGTTGGTAAAAGTCAACGATAAACCTAGTCTAGTAATATATATATATATATATATATATATATATATATATATATATTATAATATCTATATGTATACTATAGCCTGAGATTTAGTCAGTTCTAAGTCGTTCGGAATCCGGGAGATTTTTAAAAAGCAGAGCATGGACGAAATTAAGTAATCGTGCTTTCCAACTGTTTGTTTTCTCTTGTACGGTCCTACGGTCACTAAAGTAGAACAGGACAGCATTTCCCCGGAATCTAAAATGCCGAAGGAAATGCATTGGAGTGACAGGGACAATAGTCGTGCCTTGACACTGATTTCGATATCAAAATTTCAACCAGTGAATCTTTGAACTGGTTTGAACCCTGATCGATATAAATGCAATTAAATAGGAGAAAAATTATTTGGTCTATTGAATTCAATAATTCTACTAGGTACTATCCCTATAAAAATAGCTTGCGCGTGTTTAGGGAAGACTGTAAGCCGATTTAAAATATAAATTAAGTATTATGATTCTTGTGTAACATTCTAGTCTCTTTTGTGGCTTTATACCACACTAGACGCTTTGTCAAATTTAAAGCGGTAACGAAGCCATTTACATGGACTCAAAATATTCCTTGTTATCAAGCCTTCATTAGTTCTACGTCCTGTGTGTGTGTTTCATCTTCGAAACATCTTCCAGTAGACGGTTTTTAGCAATACTGCATAGTTGTACTCGAAATGTATATATAAGTGGCAATGGCTATGTAGAACCGCTCCACTCATGGCGGCTTTCGACTTACCAGCAACTAACTCCGTATTGGCTTGTAGTAAGTTCTCTTCCACAAAATCGTTTTCTTCAAAGGGTTTTTCAAATTGGTAGTTTAGCCCCCGGGTCAAAGTTAGTGTGATATTATGCCCATTCTGCCAAATATTCATATATTTGAGCCTCTTGCTTCGAAAAGTACCTATCGAGAAATTCTGATGCAACGGAATGGCTGATACTCATAAAACCTGCCTGGTGGCTAAAGCCCTTTGGAGCATCTTTCTAATAGTTTTTGTCATTGTGATCATTATGTTTTAATACGTAACCTGGATGCCACAAAGACCAGTGCGTTTTAAAAATCTCAAGTCTGCTATATGGTTACAACGGTCCTACGTGAAGCTATTTGAGCTCATTTGCCTATAGTTCAGCCTATATGGGCTTCAGTCCAAGCATTAATTTTTGAAATAAATATAGTGAATATTTCGTCAACCGTGTTTGCCTATGGATGTCATGATTTTGTCAGACCTTTTGATCAAATCTGTATTTTTTGACGAATGAATAGAGTGTCATCTCTACTTATCTACTAAACAATAGATTATTCAATTTCTTTGATCTTCAGGAAATATATACAATCCATGGTATATTGCACAGATGTAAGTGAGGCTCTGCATAACGGTTTTCAAATGGTTTTATAAAGGTAAATTCTCTATTTTTATGTAACCCTAAATAATAACACTCTCATCGGTCCATCACTTTGAGACACACCATCCTAGACTCTTAACCAAAAAATTGACTAGAGGTCTTACTGTTCTTCATGAATTGCCTTGTTTCGATAAACATTAGAGTGGTAATGACTGCAAAACTCCGGATCAATTTGCAGCTACCTCAGCTCTACCATTACTGAATTCATACTTGTGCCATTCAACCGCGTGCTCCTACTCAGCTAGTCGATTAACAACAAGCATAAGTTTTGCTAAGTCAAGTTAACAAAACAGAAAACAGTCAACAAAAAGGGCCCTGTGCAAGGAGAACGTGAAGATCACGTCAGAACAGTTAGCTATTAGCGAATCGCTTTGCCTGAAAGAGTTCTCGTCGCAATTCCAGCACAGCTACTGCTAAGTCTGTTGAATTAACTCTAACAGCATTAAAGTAAGAAGAATAGAAGAATTATTTTCAAAGTTAATTTTTGTAACCCCGTAGCGTCCTGCTTCTTCGCCAGCCACTATAAATTCTGGCCTTCCGAAAAAGGAACGCAAGCACTTTTTTAGGACTGTTCTTAAATAATTTTGCCTTTTCATTGTGTAACATAATGCAATACGCTGTGCATACAGGGAGACACAATATAAGTCACGTTCTGATTGTGAATCAATTTTTTCTTACTTTTGAGTTGTAGTCAACAACATCTATGATCTACGCTACAGCAACTGATTTATTGACTATTTACAAACCTTGGTAATATCTGCTTTTATATATACGCCATAGAAGCAAGTTTTGTTCTACCAATGTTTGCCGTCTCGATCACTGACAGCGACATAGAGATGCAGAGGACCACTTATAGCTAGCTACAAAGCTACAAATTGCTAGATGCGTCGAACAGCAGACATAAAGGTAAAGCTTAGGGTTAATATTAATGTCATATTTAAATTGATACGCTGGCTTGAAGCGAAACAGACATGCCGAACATTTGAATAGTGTTAAAATTACAATTGTGTATTTCTATTCGCGTGCCATTCGTACACATTGGGTATGAATTTGGCTTTTTCGTCTGCTAGTCAGAAAACTGCCGTGAACCGAAGCTTTCGCGTGATAACTGAAATGTCGCCGTACTCATACAGATAGCCATACTAATAATAACAATATTAAAAAAATTCACAAAGAGAGCTACGGGCAAAAATTGGGAACTACAAACCAATTAAAAAAGAGTGTTTAGTTCATTGCGCATTGTCTTAAATGTTGTTTGAAACTGTATTTATTGTCCTCTACTAAACTGAACCGCCTGGCTTTAAATTTTCCTCCTCACTATAGAAGTACAGTTATTTGAGTAAGCAGAGCAACTTTACGAGAAGTTTAGTTTATTCAAGTTCAAATGATGCAGCAATTTGGAGAGACTGAGGTGCCAAGCATCATATGATAGTTTCATGTGACATTTCTAACGTAGGAACAACAACAAAACTGCACCAACTCACCTACTGAACACAGTAGTTAAATATGGACAAAATATTTCGCAATGGATTAAGAGTGGTAAGGAGTTCAAGGTCCCGCCAACGAACATACTATACAAACGGAAGGAGGTTGTCATTGATTGAACGCTTGTCAATTTTCGTACTTGCCGCTAATCATACAACCAAAATTACGGAACCAATTAAATTCCTAGCAGTTTTTATCAAAACTAAAAAAAAATGTGTCCCTAATGGCGCCAAATGTGTAGACATTTGACTAGAAAAACTAACGTACCCAAATAAGACTATTGATTTTCAATATGGATAGTAATAATCTCATTGTTACTGACAAATGCCTTATTGAAGTAAGAATATAAGGAAATAAATCTAAACATTTTTTTATATAACAAGCAAAAATAGGTTAATAAATAAAAAAAATTAAAGACTTATCTATTTTGGAAAAATAAATAATATTTTTAATAATATTGATAATTTCTTTATTAATTTCTCTATTAATATTCCTAATCAATACAAAATTCGAGATTTTATTTTTCAAAATAAAAAAAAATAAATGAATTAATTAATCTCATAGATTGCCAATTTCGAGTTGATGCAGAAGTCGTTCTTAAGTCGAAATTTGAAAATTAGATATCATTAATTATACCATTATAATAATAATGGTATAATTAATGATAATATACCATTATAAAATGACAATGACTAGCTAGATACCCTTACTGTTTAATATATTTATGAAGTACTGAGAAATTGAAAAAATGGAGACACAACCCATTATCGAAACGTTTAGAAAATGTTCATGTGCATCAGAGCTACATTTCGCGTAAGCCTATCTATTGACAGTGTTAATAAAACAACAATGTGTGTGCAGGCTATTTCTACAGGACTCAATACGGGAAAGAATATAAAAATTTTAAGCATAAATATAAATAGTTCAGGATAAAGCTTTGTGGAAACACCGCGTTACTTAGTAATCATTCTAGACGAAACTAGCAATGCATACAATAAAAACGCAGTTGGTCAAATAAATGTTCAACCAATCGCAAAGGAAGGAGAAAAATTGCAGTAGGAAGTTATTCTCAAAAAGACATTGTGCGAGCTAGTGTCAAACACTTTTGTGGAATTGGATAAGGGAAATAAAGACGTTTACCTGGCAGATACATACATGGGTTAAATTATTTAAATTGAATGGGTTTAAGAAAACATTGTGGAGCCCCGTGCGTTATTAAATGGTCCTTCGAAATCTAGTTATTGCTACGTATAGCTAGGAAGCTATGGTGGTAGAATAGGATTTAAAGCAGTTGTAAACAACAGGAACAGAGTACCAAGGGGAAATAGATGTGTAAAGTAATTTCGCGACATCACTTAGGGCTACTAAATAGGCGTTCTTCATCGCATGAAGAGCTAAAATGACTATATTATACATCCGACAGTGAGTGTTCGAGAATACGATATGCGAGTTAGGGAAAAGTTTTTGTTTAAAAGGCGGGTCTCAGGCTGACGTTTGACACATTCGACTGGGTTGTGCACAGAAACGAGTAATAGCTATAGATCGACAGTTTGTTGAGCTTTACCTCTAAATGAAAAGATAACTTAAGAAACGTCAGAAAACATTGAAAAGGTTAATTAAATAATTATTAGAAGATGGGAAATTATGCAATGTCTGCTGGAAAACTTCAATTGAAAAGCGGTAAGTGAACCAGTAGAATTGGCATGGTAGGCTAGACAACTAGTTCTTGATTTTGCTCGATGATAAAATGCTCAATGTGGTGTACAGCATCAGATCTTTCCTCTGCGAATAAGTCCACTTGCTGCTAAGCTTTTCACAACCCCAACCGCGATGCACCTCTCGCCAAAATATCACGATAATTTTATATCAACCCACGTAACTAAAGCTAATAGACGCGACAATTTTCAACACAATTTTCGCGAGAGATATATGCAAGTCGGTGATGCGAATCACAGTACTCTAATTTTCTTTTTGGAAACAAAACATAAGTTATGCTGATAATCCCATGTCATTCAGAAAATAGAGCCGCTAGGCACTCATGATGCTGGTATTTCAAATTCTCTGAGCTAAAAATCTACGTCATTTGGTTAGGTTATTGAAAAATTCAAAACAATTTGCTTTCTCTTTTGTTTATTGATAATCAACTGCTATATGGGTTCGGACCTCAGAAATGGGCGTGCCCGCAAGGCATAGCATTTCCATGGTTAGAAAGCTTACTAGAAAGGCATTTGTCGCAACCTTTCCCAGACGAGGATCTCGAAAAAGAGAATGATCCTCAAAACAACTGTTCAAAATTTAGCTATTTTTTGTAGCAAGTATGACAAAAAGTTGCCTAAAACAATAGCAATTTTGCTTCGCTCGCGCACTAACCTTGGTAATCTCTTAGAGGTTCTTACACCTGAATTATTGTAGATAGTTATATCAAATGGCCTGGAATTAGTTTCGATGAGTAAATTCTTGAACAAAACAGAATTAAACATTACAGCTAAAAAGTGCGTAGAAATTAGAATGATTGACGACAGTGGTGTGATTAATGTGTAACAATTTTTTGCTGTTCCATCAATATCGCTATGTTTTCTGACTGATGTTTTCTGATGACTGATTCCAGGAATGATCAAAGCTTTCAGAGCGTTTTTAAGCCAAAGCGCGCAAGCTGGTCGACCGCTAAGGGGCGTACTTACGACTACAAATATGACACAATTTCGACACAAACTGCTTCTCAGTGAATATGATTGTGCTCAGTGCTCAGCTCTGCTTTTAAATAGGATAAACATTATCACCACGGAAGACAAAGCTGTGAGTGCACCTCACATACGATGCGTTTGCGGATTCCGAGGGGAAATCAATAGGAAATACCAAGCTGTTTAACCCATCTGGCGGCTGACCAACCTGCTTATGAAGTCATACGCCGTTGTGAGGTTCAGTGAAAACATTTATTCTCACTCAGCTGTATGATCAGAGTCCATCTATTGCCGTATTCCATGCACTGTACGATTACCACGAGCCGTATGGCAGAGTACATTCAAGCTGGTGGCACGTACAACCGCACTGCAGCACATAGTCTTGTAGGTGTTATATGTTATATGTGCATAAATAGATTACGTTCAGTATACTACTTAAAGGGCTCACAGAGAACAATCCATTCATTCAGACTTTAGGACAATGTCGGCACGCTCTTTCTGCATACCCCGCTAAGACACAGTAGGATCTTTCTCTATAAAGATGTTTTCTCCTTGTAAAAACAACTATTTTTAAATTTAATTTAGAATTAATTAGAAAATGAAAGAAATTTTTTTAATTCATGTCCTCGCCACTACAAGCCAGTTTAATCCAAAGGTAAAGCGAAAAATTGTTTATATAGGCTAATAGAAAAAACCGACTTAGAAGATAAGAAATATGTTTAATACGAATGCCAAATGTGATAGGGTTTTTCAGCAATATTTGCAGTGGCTATGTCTTTTTAAACATGTACTCCATAAACTAGAATGAAAACATTTTTTTCTTATTTCACTACGTAGCCCAATGTGACAATTTGTTATTATTACAATTATTATTCATAATTCCATGAATTCATGCCGATTGTTCGCATTTCTTTAACCAAGGAGAACTTTTCACACATGAGCATTTATCTAATGATGTGTAATTTACTATTTTCAGTCATTTTTACCTATTACACCGCCATTTGCGCGTACTACCGCTTCTACAAAGATAACATCCTTCTCTTTATATATAAGCTCTAGACGTTTTTATGCGACCGATACAATTGAATATTTTTTTGATATTGAGTAGCTCGAACTAGGAATAACATAAACTGCATGACGGGACGATTTTTGTTCGTGTGATTATGCAGTGCAAACTTGTGTGCCTAGTAGAGTTGAATCCACGCGTACACAAGCTCTATTCCGTGTTAGAAGGGGACACACATGTGAAACAATGACTAGGTACCGGGCGTTAACGCCGAAAGATTTGTTTTGAGGCTATATGGTTGAATGGACAGAACAGCTCTGTCTGATTTCAAACATTTTTTGTCGGTAAATATATTCGGAACCGGTAGAACTGATAATTCGGATTTTCTATTGCCGATATTAGAAAATTTATAGTTTACGTAACAAACAACTCTTTTTCTAAGCTAAGTTTGTGTTAACAGTACGCTTCGTGTACACGACCACAACCGTACGCCTTTTAGAAGTTCGTCATTCCAAGTGGCGATTGTTGGGTTTATCAGACACCCAAACTCTGATATTTCTACGTATCCCTTCAGCAGATGAGTTTTTTTTTGACTAAAAGATATAATCAGTTTGACCCAGCAAGACACGTTGTTTCCTTATGTAAGCGTAGTTATCAACGTATAAAGGGCCGTAACGGATCGTCTGACCCATACGTGATTTTGGGTCCCCCTTGAAGGACGTGCGCAACCTTTGGACCACGCGTTTAATAATTGCGGAGGACTCATTCATTTGTTTGTCTTTCCTGATGTAAAAAACGTTACACAGAAATCGACAATGTTCGCTCTTGTTCTTTATCTCATTTCGAAAAAGCGCAACGGATAGTCGCGATTTACTCGTAGATGCTCATAAACGAATAGCTTCTACGTGATGCATAACTTTTCTTTTAGAGGTTTGCCAAATAATACAAATCGTACAGGCTTACAAATTTATTCAATACTACTCATAGCTATTTAGCTCATAAATAAGAAAACTAAATTAAAGGATAAATGAAATACTCTTAAAAAGCTGAATTGAGTTATTTTGAACTTTTTTAAATTATATTGAAAGAAACTTTCAAACCAACATCTATGAACCAACGATAAGTGCTCAACTTGGAATATTTACTTTGAAAACGTGCAAGAATGAGCCAGGGCCAGTACAGTACATTTCATATGCTATCAAATATTGTTTTCGCTGAAGTGTTCTACAGTAGTCTCCGTACTCGGTTAAATTCAAACGATCCGCCTGGCCTGCGGCCCCAGGTTCGTTTTTTGTCGCAAATGAAGTACCATAGAATAAGTAATTTTGTGCCAATATTTGCTGCTTCGGCAGGTTGTTCATTACGACCGATTCGATCAAATCTTCAAAGACACTCCATTGCGATAATCTGATTAGGCGATGGATTATGAAGAGACGTCATTGTTTCGGCACACCCTAGTGATGTTCTTCTGGTCGCGCTCGTCCATAGATGAAAATGTGATTTACATGGATCTTAATTTCACCGTAAGTTCGACCTACTTCCACAACAAGGAAAAATAAAGTCTCAGGAAATATTCGTAATTCCTGAAAAAAAATTGGTGCGACTTGATGTTTCGTTTCCTAAAGCCGCCCACGCATATTATTTCAGACTTTACGGTCCCTTGACAAAATGTTCGGGCTGCAAGATTTATTGCTAAATGAAGGTGGGTAGCATTTATTAAATAGCTTGCTTTGTTTTCAGAAGCCGCACGCCCTAACAGCTGAAGTTATGAATAATTTCACTGCGGATTATTATGATAGGCCGTCCTCTATATTTCGAGTTCTACGTCCGGTATGACCCTTAACTATCTCATCAAACGGCTAACCCCCAGCACGAAAGGAACTGTGTGTACACGCCTGGGCCCGAACCAAGATCACAACATGTACCTAAAATTAGCACGCAACTACATTGTCCACTAAGTTATCACAAGGACGGTAGGCCGTCCTAAAAATACATCAGCCGAGCATCGTCTGACCGAATCTTTAGGGACGAGCTACTTTATATGTAATATGTAGCGCTACGGATTAGTTTACTGTAGTGAAAATGCATGATACCGTAATTTAAATGTTACATTTTATATGTGAACTATAATCAAAACTGTAGAAATAGGACGTATGCGGACATTATATTTACGACGATCAGAAAACTCTAAAATAGTCTAATATAAATGCTCCATTGTTTTTAAAAGTTTTGTGATCAGCACAAACTATACTTTTTCAGAAGAGTGGTTGATTTTTATCTAAAACACTATCGGGATACGACGCGCGGATCTGCTTATACACGTGCAGACCGATGCAACACCTTTAATCTTGCGGTTTATGTTAGCCAGCACACACACTCTCAAACACACATGCACACATAAATAGCAAGTTCTTCTAGCTTGTAGTAATGCGCATATTTTGATTCACATAGCTCATATTTTTCTAGCTCATTTTTTTAAAATTGAAGTATGTCTAAAAGATGGCGTTGGGGTGAGTGAAGACGCCCATGACTAAGCAAATATTATAGTTGCTCGCCCAAGTGTTTTTATGCACCAGAATCATAATCATACTCACACTACGGTTTTTACATTATTTACCATAATTACATTATTCTGTGTTACAAGTGCATCGAACCAAAAAATACCCGACGTAGCCATCATTTTCTCAGAAACTAGACTTATTCCGGTATTTTCGGCATTATGATCTACGGCTAGGTAACACTGAGCTGACACTTAAGATCTGGCCCCAGCAGTAGTGCTCCCAGTATCTGGGTGAAACTTATCTTTTTCTTACTTTTTCTAGTTGGTTGATATTTTTGCAGAATAACAAGCCTAATAACTAATGCGTTAAGGAGATGACGAGATCTATCCTTCCGTGGTGCCCATAGAATTTATGAAATTCTATGGGCATCACGGAATATAGTTACTAGTCATCAAGGAGAAATATAGCAACGAATCGATCTCTTTTTTGTATTTGTTTTTTTTTTTTGTAATTTAGTTACACACTGGATCGAAATATAATCTATCTCATTTCACTCGAACGTTGGGATGAGCTGAGAGACTTTTGAAAAATTTAACATAGTAATTATTTATGTGTATATATTCAAACCATGTGACCTTACATAGTAGCCAAATAACAGAGCTGTCGTACCATACTAAGTTTCAATCAACATGTTTCGTACACTAAATTATATAAGCTTTCAAGTAAAAAATGTCATCTTAGCCTATGTTTCTTTAAGCATATATAAAAAGGCATTGGACCAAAAATTAGCGGCACCCTCTCTCAAATCTTGATATTGAGAAAATAGATCCGAAAGTTTTCGGAGCAGACAAAAATAAAAGCTCTACCTGATTATGATTTATGATTTGCTACGATTTGTGTGTATCAAAGTATCCGGTAAGCACATCCACCATTGGCTACCATTTAAGGATGAATGTTCGCCGGAATATGAAAACATGCAACTGGCTTAGTTACATGGAGAAGGAATTCGACCGTACATTGATTGACTGAAGTCATTGTAGTTCCAGAAGTAGTTATAGGTAACATGATGCGCGTAACAAGCGAGACATGGTGGTATGACCCATTTGTAGAAATAAATTTTTGAGCTTTTAGCGCCTCATGACTTATACAATATCTAAGTTCAAACTAATTTTTTGATTTTCAAAAAAATCGCTTCTGCATTTTTTAAAGCTTTTTCAAGCTTGGATGGTAACGTGGCCGCTTATTACTGTTAACAGCGTTTAATTGTTAACAGGCCCTCGAAGGTCGGCCAGGAGCGTCGTCTTGCAGTTTCCAGCTTCGGCCACTACTACGAGGGGTAATCGATCTCGTGGTTTCGCATTTCTATCATCTAAATCAAGCCTCTAATTGCCTGCTGTCTTAGGCCGTGTCCGCGTTTTCCGTTCGTGAATAATTTCACGTCTTTGATTAAACTTCGAGCCTGCTTTCGTATTTTCGGCCCTTTCCTCATTTAAGGAATCCGCAGGTCAACCAATTTGTTACTTGCATGCGACTTTTTACTTTGAATTTTTTCATGATGAATACCTTTGCAAAACGTGTTTCGTGCATGTTTAGACCCGGAGGCACAACTTATGTCAAACTGGTTTACGATACGAGCCTAGCGGCCGGCTCAATTATCACCGGAATAATCGCCTTAAACTTCACTGCTTATTGTTCGGGCTAATTTGAATTTTCTATTATCTGGTATAAATAAAAGCAGAAAATGTGTCGCATTCGATTTCTCACACTCAGGCAGTAACATAAAGATAAGTTCGGTAGATGTCAAGGAATAGTTTTCCTTGGGTAACCTGAGTTGCGGATATTAAAAAAAGCACTGACATATGCATGCAAGTGCATTTTCGTTGCTTTGAAATAGCGCACTCATCTACGAATCATAAAAAATAAAATACCTATATATATATGTATATATATCTAGCCTCCAGTAAATAATTTTTCATTGTCTCCGAAATATGGCTTCTTCTCTTCCAGAACCATGCGACAAAACATTTCTTTACTCTAACTTTACGCTAACTTAATGCATCGCGTAACACTTGGCTCATATAATGATACTATTGAGAGACGGATCTGTGAATCGAATGTTAACCACATTGCAAGCAGGCAGCAGTGGGACGAAGAAAGTCTTTTTTACAGGGCACGAGGCTTTCTACAAATACTACGCAAGTGGTACGCGTGTGCGTATATTTAAGCAAATCAATTTTTAAGTACTGCACTTCTTATTTCATATCGTTAGTTACTTAAATGTTGCTCTGGATAGCCGTAGTTATTTTGTGGCACCAGGGGCAGTTGGAGCAACAGACAACCACTATAGAATCATAATAGTGCTATACTAATTCTCTTTAAATTGTTATGTTATGTGTTTATTGTGACATGATAATCTTCAGGCACCGCGTGAAACCCGTGCCTTCATGTAGACAAATCTACCAAAGTTACGATGAACAACAAACTCAAAATGGAGTTCAACTTATTCAAGTTTACTTCGCATTTTGCTGGCATATATCGTGATGGTATTAGCATTCCATTTGGTGCTAAATCTGTTTCAGTAAAATTACGGCACATTAAAATTGGTTCTACTGCAGTGGCGGGGGCGACTACAGATTTATTTGTCGCATTCGGCTAGTTTCTAGATCATGATCTAGCAAATTCTGCGATTTCATTATTGCGCTTACCAATCCACTCAGTGGTTGCTGCGTTACTCCGTTTGTTCCTCAATATTCAATGGCTCTAAATGTAGCGGAACGAACACCCGTTTTATCAGCGTTACAATGTAACCTGTATCAACTTTATCAGAGAGGCTCGTTGCCCATGCAGTTCAACTTGGGCACGCCAACAAACAAGCACTGCCTAAATTGACCTACGGAAATGACGGACCTGAGGTAAATTCTCTAACTTACGGCGTCTTCCGACTTTTTAGAGAAAAAGTCGGAAAATGCCGTATCAATTTAACGTTGATGGTGATGGCATTTTGCTGCCAACAAAAGTATTAACTACTTTGCATATACTTTGTTTGTTAACCCAACATAACAAACTCAACCCTAAGTAGATGAATAACCGAATATTTGAGGAAGCTAGAAGGATAAATATAGCGCAGTTTCAGGTAGTTGTCACAAGGGAGTTTCTATTATTGCTATTGAGTGGTACTCTTCTCGATTAGAAACTGCTATCTTTTAATCATCTGGTGATTCCTTGGAAGCAGGTACGTTTAACTTTATAGCTAGCTTCTGATTGCATACAATGATACTCGAATGACTTGCAGCTGGTTTGATGTTGAAGTTCTTTGATGTCGACTATTTGTTTCGAAAAGGTTCTGACAACTGCACACGTGTTATAGTATCGTTGATCTCCTCTAGGGATAAGCCAGCAAGATTCCTAGCATCTGATATCGTTGCCCATCATCACGACACTGACGGGGATTTCGATTTAGACCTAGTAGCAATCAATGTACAACGAGCCCGTGACCACGGTCTACGACCTTATGTAAACTACCTCGCACATTTGCAAAATCGAACAACTGAAAAATTTTGTGATCTACATCAAATAATGACCAAGCACTCCTTCGAAATAACGCGGCAACTATATCGAAAGGTTAGCGATGTCGATCTTTATGTACGTGGCTATCTTGAGAAACAGTGCCATGGGGTACTCAGTGAAACGATTGCTGATATTGCCGCAAAGCAATGCGGACTCTTTATCAAGGCGGATCGGTTCTCTGTGAATGGAGGCCACTTTGCTAGCGTACAACTGGCCGATATACTATGCTCAGCTATTGATCTAACGAATGTATCAAAATTTCTACTTAAGGAACCTTTTGACTCGTACATTTGGCACCGCGAGCAGATGTTAGTGCACTAAATTCAAAATACTAGTTGGACGAATCTTAGCATGTATTGAAACAGATATACTATTTATCATTTGATTTAAAATCTTTTTTTTTTTTTTTTTTTTTTTATAGTTATTCTTAACCTTCACGAAGATATCGCGTTCGGCATTATTTAGTGCAAAATAATCTTATGCTTTTTACAACCAATACAGATTGCGAATATGGGCTTTGTGAGGGCTAAGGTAAGCCAATTTCGGCCACAGATGCCGGACATTCCCGTTTGTAGATTAAAAATCTTCATGTCATATCGCTTCAAAAGCTATGTCATAGTTAAGGTCTAAATTAATTTGAGTTAAAATTTGAGTGTTTATACTATTAGAGCTAAAAAAGAATTGCAATGCGTTACTACTCTCTCTGACTGTTAACATTTTTCTTTCATCTATTATAATAAAACTTTATTTCTTCTACAGGCTTTACGCACGTATCACTTTGTTCTAAAGAAAAATTCGCCAAGACAGCATAGAATATTTCGTAATATAGTCGATCTATTATGGCTTGAACAAAGCCATAGTGCAGATGATAAATACTTAAACTGTTACCATCTAGAACTTCCAGTCAAATCAGTAAATCTAGCAGTAGCCACCAAAATTAATTTTATTCCTATTGGATATATTATGTGCTGTTTTTGGCAGTACAGTCATAGTCGAATCCGTTTTTTTCAAAGGGCAGTATGATACTGATGTTTGGGAATGAAGAGAGCCGATTTAAGTGTTCCTAGTACTTGTCCTTCATGATATAAAGTTTAGCGTTTTATATACATATATACATGTTTCCCTGACGGAGTTCAGTACTATATACACCAGTCGCTTATCTACATTAACAAGCGGATATTACAAGAAGTTGAAGGTAACAGTATTTTACCTATAAGCGTCTTTTTCTGATTATAACATATAAAACTTCGAGGCTTCAAACTATATGTGCTTAATAATATGTTCAAGAACTGCAAACTAAGTACAATGGAGTTGTCACACAGAACAAAACAAGCTTCCTGTGTGTACAACATAATTATTTATTACATGCGTATATATGTAGCTTGCATCGATAAAGGCAACTTAATTCTTTGCACCTAATTTTGATGAAACAATATAAAAGACACCCTATGTTATAAATATTACTCAAAGCCCATTATCATATGTATAAGACTCTTGTATATACAGCTTTGCTTACTTATGCCACATGGAGTATCTCCACAGACATTTGATTTGTAAATCCGTTGCTGGATATGTACACGAGCTATCGAATACCCCCAGATTTATTAGCACAAAAGGAAACTCATATTATTTTATCCATCTTTTTAGCTATCTTCTTCCCAAATATGAAACGAATTAACTTAGAGATCCGAATCATAGGTCAGTATCGTTAGGTTCTACAGGGTCATATTCTTGATGAGATTCTTTGATATTCGCTAGCGGTTTACCAATATGGCGGCCAAGCATTAGCAGTCCAATAGCGGTCGCGGTCATTATGATCGCAAGCGCAATATTCGAGAACATCAGAGCAATGGGATGGCTCTCGATGAAAGGCGCAAGTATAATTGGTGGCATCATGGCACCAATGCACACGAACATCATAATTGCGGCCATATAATTGTGACCGAGAAATACATACTGAAGTGCCCAAGCGCAAACGTTGCCGAAGAAGGGAGATAACCCAAAAGCGTAAAGTGCAGTCATTGACCAAAGGATCCACTCAGTTCGAGGAAGGACGGTGAGGGTGACTGCTGCGAACATTACTATAATATGGCTGCCACACAACATTGTCATCGGGTTTACTTTGATCGATAACCCCGTGGCAACGATTCGGCTGAATGTGAATGCTGCCCAGAATACCGATACCAAAAACGCGCCTGAGCTTTTCGAGAAGTCTAAACTTCCAATCACGTAAACTGAGATCATCGAGGCGTAGTTCTGTTCGCTAGCAACTCCCAAGAGAACGTAAATGCACAGTCCAAAAATAATGATAAATTCCATGCGTCGTGAGACCTTACGATCCGACAACTTTGTTTGTTTTTTTTCATTTTGACGAATGTCAGCGCTGTCGACCAAATACGAGAGAAACATTAAGACTGCACAAATTGCATAAAAAGCTCCGAATGCTGCAAATGGAATGAAGATACGGGAATCCGATGCGGCGTCCTCAACAAGACTAAAATCTGCCAAATCTAGACGAAAGTCGATAGGCGCAGTGGTTCGGTTGAACGTCGAATCTGTTGCGTTTTCGGTAGACCTGTAGATATCATTTCGAAAAATATGCTGCTTAAAATGTCGTCTAATAGAAACACGCATTAGGGGACAATATATACTACAGTCGTTATGATATTATTGACTGTAATGCTACAAAAGAAAAAACTGATAGAAATTCCATACAGTCCATCTGGAATACAATATTAGTGTAGTTATCTTTCGTGTCGTCAAATAGGAGCCGATAGCGCTATAGGTCGATTGCTACATTTTGGTAAAGTTGATTTCTCGGTAACTTTAAAAATTATTAGGTATCTAAACTTACGAAGAAGCAATCGGGGATAATGGGCGTTTCTTGCTGAGAAAAGGCTCGGCGCCGAACGGAGAAAGCATAGCTCCAACGCCAAACATGAAATGATAGAACTGCAACATTGCGGCAGATTTTTCTTTCCAAACGGTGATTAGCCACACATTGCAACCTGTGAAATAAACCTATAGTCAAATATATCGTTTCCTGCAATCGACGACAACAGCAGACCGAATATCGAACTCAGTTCTAGATATTGTCACCGTAATAATCGTTCCCCTTGCATAGCCATTCGCTGTAAATCAGTGCGTGGAATTAGGTAGGTATGGCATTTTCATAGTCTACTTACTTTTCATCTTTATACTAAAACGATTGCGCCGGCAGTTGGACATACCATTAAATTAGTTCGATAGTTAATCACGCTAGAAAACCTACTTTCCCATAGCTGACAGCTTTGGGATATCGTAGTTCAGCAGCACATTGCTTCATGGAGCCCGTATCAGGGTAAAGTAGGGAGGGACTTAGTTTGAGCAGGAAAACGGATTATAACTATATTTATAGTTTCCGGAGTCGCTCATTATAAGTAAAATAAGTAAAACGTTACGACTGCACAATGACGGGCACGTGCCAGAGAACCTGCCCGAGAAGCCTAGATAGAAGCTACCTACCAATAAAAAGGCTGGAAAACCAATTGCAATTGATTTTATATGTAGCGTCTACCATACCAATAGCCTCTGAAAAGCCGAAACTCCAATTCAATAGTTTTAGCTGACGAGTGCTCATAAAAAGAGTTATGTCAATTGGAGGGACCAAATATTCAGGTATACAATATACTGGTGCACGGTTTTTGGTCTCGTCTTCGCATCTATCCGCACCGTGTCCACCTTCATTGTGGGCCCAGTAAATCTCAGCTCAGCAACCTTATACTTCATGGTGCTTTGAAAATAAGCGAAGTCTAGCGATCACGAAGCCTCGTTGGTTCATTCAACTCTAGGCCAGTTGTTCTTTGAAAACGCACGTCCAGTTACATCTTAGTGGATTCCCGTGTGTCAGTAATATGCAATACGCAAATATCTCATGTAGCTCAACTTAGCTCTTACTGCACCCATTTTTCTTTATTTCAATACGAGCTTCGTTTGCTACATACCATAGTACAATAAAAAGGTGCTTGACAAAATAGCGGCATACAAAAATAACGAGTGTCCTAGTCAATAGTAGCGGACAACTTTCCAATACTTACAGACCTTTCAAGGTCATTTATGCATCGACTGAATAGTGAGTATTAGGATGCTATTACTGTAGCATATGTATATTCTAAATCTCTGTTAACGTTTACTATTTCCGTTACTGCTCGAGTTGTAAACCTGAACATTTCTGAATTGCCGTTATTCTGTAATATATATTTCTGACGCTCAAAACATTCGAGTTCGTTTCTACTCTGATGTCGGATGGATAAATCTTCACCGCAACATGGATTATATTTCTTTTGCAAGTCTCTGTTATATTCTTCAAAGTTAATTTGGTAAGGGTTAACTTCGACTGGTGGGACCTAGTTCTCTCAAATCTCAAAATCTAATTACGAACGATATTGCTAAATAGCTGAGTAGATATAAACCTGCTTCTTTGTCTAATTACAAAGACATTGGTACCAAATATGGACTTAGATCTACTTCAAACCAATACAAGTAACTTGACCATGTCCGATTTACATGAGAATCCTATCTATCTGCCTTCTTCTTACACCTAGGTTTCTAGATGAAAAATAATCATAAATGATTTTCGCATCCCTCAATTGAAACTAAGTTAACATTATTCGAAATTTCTGTGGAGACCGAAACAGGTAATCGTCTGATAGTGCAGGAACCAGGGTACAGGGCGGACGCAGGAAAACATGAACGTTTCTGTAAAGTTTCGCGAATCGAAAGACGCTCGGCTGTCGTATCCAAACATCGACCTTCTATTTATGGCCAGATTTCAAGGGACTATTTAGATTCTTGGCGACGCAATGGCTGCTTACATCTTACTTAACTTGTAGACTAATTTCTCGTTACCTTTACATTGACAAGTATCTTTAGATTGACATTTCCAGAACGAAAACAATGGAACCATCTTCGGACCGTTTTCTTCGATACTGCACGCATTTGTGCCTTTATCATATAAAATGCAATAGTGCAACCATTTTTTTTCCCGACATTTCATTCATCATCAAGGCGCTCCATATTAAATCTAAATAAAGGCGAATTCTAGCACATGTACTATTATCGAACCTCAGCTTTTGAGTGACACCAATGTCAGCCCATGTTGCCTATCTTAATTTGATAAACCCAATCCTCAATACATTTAGCTAATCCTTTTATAATTCATTTATAATACCATTATGTAGATGTCTTATTCGAAAAAGCTATTCATCATACTTGCCTTAGCATTTGTGTACGATGCTTGATAACGCACACAGATAAGGAACACTAGTAACAAGCTTCAATACGTTGACATGTGCCCCCAGAACGTCTAGGCCCCTTTTTAGGTTTCAACGCTGCCTTTTTGTTAAGAACTGGCTACTATTGTGTGATGCCTATTAGTTCAATTAGTACGTTTCCAATTTGGCTAGTTTTTCTTCTTTAAAACAACATTTTTTCGGTTTGGTCGTGTTTATTTCCTTTCTGAATATATATGGTATTGTGTATCATTTAAAGCAGTACGAGGGGTATAGTTGTAGACATATAGGTCGACGTTTGGATTTTGAAAGTCGTCGAAAGATCACAAATATAACACATATCCGTTGCGCGATTAGATCAGATGCTTTTAGTGTAGTTTCGAACTTAAATATTTTAATGCACAAAAAATAGTGCTAGTAATATATTTTTGAAATGTACCGTACCAATCATATAACAGAAGTTATTCGATGAATTTGCAGATCTTTAGTCGTTATGATTTAGAACCCAGACGTAAAAAAATAATGGTGCTCACCAACTTCAAGAAGTCCGATGGTAAAGCCGAGAACGAAGCAGGTGATGTGACAAAGAGCCAGCGATGGGCAGACTGGAACAGCTATTAGGCAGAGCCCACCAATGAAAGTATTGAGCATCACCACGAGTTGAATATTATAGTACCGGAATACGGTGCCAGCTAAAAGCATAGAAGGAAGATAATTTCTATTATACAGTGGCCCCTTGTTGGAAAACTCAATGGTTTCGTTAAGATTAAGGGCATATCAGAACATGGACGCAATTGCTCACGATACAATCTTTATGCAGGCCCATATGTATTCAATTGCAAATCAAATAGTGTATACGAGACGCATATGCAAAGCAACTGTTAAATTTACTGTGGTTGCACCATATGATGAATACTGCTGCACAGCAATGAACAAATGGTTGCATGCTCTATATCGTATTATACGTAAGGGGCTTACTTTCAAAATTTAGAGCTGAGCAATGGGGAGAATTTTTAAGGTAGTGGGTAAACAGCTTGCGTACACCAAGAGATTTTTTTGGGTTACTGATACATTGGGTTGCCGAAAAAGTTGTGACCGTCTTTAAAAGTCGAAATTTGACAGTAGTAGATGTGATTCAATTGTTAGAATGCTTTGATTCAGATTTAAGATCTAGTGTTTTAAAGAAGAGAACTTCTTCAAAAGTCTCTCTATTTTCGAACTGGATTATATTAAAGACAAAGGAACCGTCTGTATATGCCTGTTTATAGTCAAGGTGTGTTATCAAAGAAAACAGCCAAATACGGTTGTGCCACTTTCGTTCTAAAAATCCCTTTGTGCAAGATCCTCTTTGGTACACCAATTACGAGAAAAGCCGATGAAAGTATTGCAAAAATGAGAAAACACCAACACGTGGGTAGCCACGGCACCGCCAAGGAACTAAATAAACATCACAGAATAGTTGTAAGCCATTTGAAGAAAACTGGCTATGACTTGAAAAAGCTCGATAGTGAATTGACTCAGTCGTATTTCCATCTGAAAAACTTTACAGAGCTACACTGAAACTGCGGAGTCGTTTGTCACGGGTAATGAAAAACAGACCATGCACAACAATACTACGTAAGTAAAAAAAATTTGCAAAATATACCTCATATTCTGTGGCAAAGCTTAAACTGATGCCAGGGTGCAATGCTATGTGTTTGGTGGGATCTAAAAAGGAACCATGCGTTCGTTATAGGTTGCTGCCGCCTGGCATTACGATTGATTCGGACCCCTACTGCTAACGACTACCAAAAAGAATACAGCAAGCCATTTAAAGAAATCGACCGGAACTAGTGGACAGCAAAGGCGTTGTTTTCGTACATGAAACAATGCCGGACCACGTACGTTTTCAGCTAACTGGAAAAAGTGGAGCTGAACGAACACTATCAATGGGTCAGGATTATGCTTCATAGTATATATCTTATATAACGCATGAGAAGCATATACAGTACTGTCACCGTGAGGACCGATTTGATTGTCAATTGAGATAGTTTTTGTATAAAAGCACATGGTCACACTTATTAAAGGATTGTCTTCCAATGAGCGACTCTATTGAAGCTTGTGCGAAAGCAAGCCTTTGAATTGAATATACTTAGAGATGATTAAGCTAATACTTCTTCAAAGAGGATAACTGAATGGTTTATGGTTCAAGTGCGGCGTCTCGTTGCCTCCTATCCCATTTCCTGATTGAGGAGTGTTTACGTTAAATGGCGCCGTTGTCAATATGCAGCTGTTCTGTTCTTTCGCATTATAATAAAATGTATATTCGGTAAGATTCAGCTAATGATTGACAGACGTTATATTTCTCGCATTAGGCGCAACTATCTAATGGGTTCAGAATTTTAATGATACGCTGTTGTACGTAGCTGAGATATCTCCATGAGTAGTTGAGCATGAGCTAAAAAAATCGAAGTAACCTATATAACCGGAAAAAACCTATGCCAGTGTATGAGTAATGCCTGTCCTGTATTTATTTTGGCTAGTATAAGTTGGTTCTATAAAAAAAATAATAATTTCATTCAAATAACTATTATTTACTCTCGATGATAGTTTACAAAGTGAAACACGCCTTAAGCACTAATTCAACTACGTTGGCTAAAAAAAATTCGATCAATTTATGTGAGGTCTAATGTCTATGACAAGCAATTTCTCTCAGATAAGCTGCTTCGTATAGCTCAACGTAGCGTTAAATGGTAAGTCAGCGTAATACCGATGAAGCAGGATACAATAGATCCAGCCGAGCGAGACGAAAGAATATAAACGATGATGTCCACACGCGTGTCATACATTTCAGCTAGATCAAGTAAGCTTGTTCCGTACAGTCCAATGCAGAGCCCCTACATAACGAAACAAGAACGACACTTTCCAATTATTTTTCATGTCCGAAACGCGTATTCCCGAAACGTGTGAATGATTTTCGTAGTGGTTAGGGTATGCCAAATTGCCCGATCCAGCAAAATAACTACCTCTATTTTTTAAAGCTTTTATAAAACGCCAATACTATACCCTCCATAGACGATTCAATGCAATAAACGAACGTATATATTTTTCAGTTTTAAACGCTTCTTTTTACGAACGGTTCTTGCGAGATAGATATTAACATATGGAAACATTCTTAGTCAAACTAACACTTACTACTGCGAAAACCGACATCGTTAGGTTTACGGTCTGCCATATTCGAATCGTCTTTGGCGTGAAAATCATTTTGATGCCGTGAGTGTTTCACCTGTAAAGAGTGTTAGTTGGGAAAAAGGTACCTACTACTTCTGTTTGTAAACGGTCCATTAGATATTGTTGGACATGTTAGCACTTGTGTGATGTGTATAGAACATTTATGAATAACGTTCAGATTCATGGGTCTACCCTTCGAAGATGGCTGCGTTCACGAAGCGAAGTCGATCTTAATGAATGACTCTGTACCTTCCAAACAAGACTATTGCCCTACGAGGGCTATCCCAAGTTAATTGTTCGCACACAATACTTCCAACCGATGTTGCTAGATGAACCGATTTCTCTTTAACAAGTATACAATGAAACGCAAATATCAGCTCAGTACTGCCATGGCCTTACCTGAGTTGTGCTGCATTCGACTGTATCGAGCTTCACCCGAAGCCGAATAACTGATTGCAGAGCGCAAAAGTGTCTCGGGCCTCCTCCAAATGTCGCGCCACGATCACTCATTTTGCTTAGAGTTAGTCAAGGATAATAGGAAATGTGCAGGAAAGGTTTCTAAAGATATGCACCTTTCATTTATAGCCTGAAAGTCTATATAATCTATAGACCTTACTATCATCCACTAATATTCGAGTCGCATTTACAGCACTCGCTTAGTGTTTTTCCATAAACGTCCAGCTAAGTAATTATACGTTTCTGAGCAGTCACGATTACGTCATATATACTTGTTGTAGGTATAATTGTACGAGCAGTCCGATATGATTGGCTTTGAACCTGCCCTAGATTTAATGTATTGCTTTATTGCTTTTTCCTAATAGATAATGTGACTCTCATCATTTCTAGCATTTTGGCATACTGTTACGCCATCCAAGTATAGCCTTGGCTTATAGGAGAAATTTACGCGTCTATTTCCGTCAACTGGGCTTCATTAGAATGCCTTCTCATTTTACATTTAGCCAATTGATGTGCTTTCTCGTATCCTGTACGATGCGCGGCGTTTGTATCACCTTAGCATATAGTATATAGCTGACGCTTGTTCTTAACGAACCCAAAACAAAGAAAACGCTGATCCTGAACGTTGAGTTATCTACTATTTCAAAAAACGGCCTGTGAAAATATCGCATAGTTGCATAAATCTCTGGTTACGTCGGTAACGAATACTACTGTAGCACTAGTAAACGTTGCAGATAGATGCATGCGGTGTTTCAAGAGTAGCTGAACCTCTTTGGCTAAAAAACTCAGGTCCTTGGCTCAAGGCCCACCAATGATGTGTACCACATGACAGGTATTTATGAACGAAAAAAAAACATTTCCACATATATTTGTGGTGTTAATGAATTTTAGTTTAGCTATAATAGTTTAGCAAAATATAGTTAATACTATCCATCTTTCAGACTAGGCTAATCGGGATATTTTGCGCTGATAGTTCTTAATATGTGTTATTTACATTCCATTAGAACTATTACAACCCAGTTCAAAATAAATATATTAATAATAAAATCTGGAAATAGGGTACTTGCGAAATGTTTTATCAGGAATCACGTACTGTTATTATCACTACTGTATAGGTTTTTAGACCATCGTCAATAGGATAACTAAAAACATTCTGAAAGGTATAACTTGCAGAAATTCAGGCTTTATTATTTCGATGATTGCTGTTGATTCAATCATTGTCCTATAAGTAAAACATGAATGTAATAAATGTAAAAAAGGTTTATCTACTTCAACCTGAAAGAGAAAAATTTCTTTTGTAAAGCAGCTTCGCATTAGGTTAGATCATATTCGCTAACACATCTTGGTCTGTAGAAGGTTCGATTTACATTTTAAGCGTTCCTTGGCAAACCCCTCAAACCCTTCAAATACTCCGAATTCGAACTCCAGCCCATACTCTGCCTTCCGGGAAAAAGCAGAGTATCCGTCGGTGGATGGTTTTAGTCAAGCCCGACTGTCCTTTGCGCCGAGCTAGCACCGCTGATTCGACCGACCGTGAGAGGCCAGGTCGGAAAATCTAGCGCCTAGAAAGTGTGGCTCCACACATACGAATTTAGCCACCTTTCCATTGTTCTACGCCAGAGCAAGCCTGCCACCTCACTGAAGCGTGATTACCATTAGAACTCAGCGCGAACTTGCCAGTTGGTGCGTGGTAATTGACGTGAAGTTTGCGCCGCGATTTATAGCCTTATTCCCGGCTGTTGCGATGCGCAAGCACGGTAGCGCATCGACGTTGCCGTTCATCGTGCCACTCCAGTATCGGACTTCGAAATTACTACAACCAGCCCCAAGGCCCACCAAGCCAATGTTGGATAGAAGTCGTTCCCTTGCGCCTTCAGATACGGATAGAACTTTTTTGTCGCCAAGACGATAGTCAAACATTCGACCTGTGATGAACGTCATTTCGCCTTTTGGGACGATACTCGACCACTATGTTCTCCAGCGTGCGGTCATTTCCGCTGTACTTGACAAAAAGCACGCCCTGGTTTGGACACACCGACTGCGGCCTGGCGCCGATTGCAGTCGGTGTGCACCTCAATAGGTAAACCCTTTTGGAAGTGCAACAAAACTCGCCTGCTTATGAAGCCAGAAAGGAATCTTGGTGCGGAACAACTGAATGCTTGGCGGTTTAAGCCTCGCACTAATCGACGGTTGTATGATGTGAATCGTAGGTCGTTTGCATCAACTCAAGCGGATAAACGAGGCCGACTGTCAGTCGGCATAAATGACTTGGCCATCACAAGATTGTATCGTGTCTTCTCGCCTCATCAGTGCTCATCGACCGCCTTGATGGAATGTTCTTATCTGTACACTGTACTCAGGGGGTTTTACAGCTCGAAGCAGGAACCGATAATAGGCGAACGCGAAAGGTTGGGCCAGGAGTTTTCCGTTCTAGAGATGACCCTGGCGCTCCAGATCTTACGCTCAACGAAGACAGTGGGACCGGCAGGATTTGGAATGAGCACCAAAGCCACCACGAAACTGACATGGTACTGGATTATCTTTTCAACGAATGGCTTCTTTCCAGACTGTGTCTGCCGCACTGGCGGGATGCAGCGCTTCTTGTTATCCCGAAATGTAAAGGTTATCCAAGCCAAGTGAGGTCATGACGCGGAATCGCAAGGAAAGCCGTCCGTTATAAATTTCTCTTGTATCTTCTGGCAAGGAGACTTAACATGTTCTTCAAAAGTGTGAGTGTGAAGCCCAGAGAGCAACACTGACTAAGGAAGGATCATTATACCGAAACGACATGCGAAGTACTACTTGCCCATCTCAAACGAAGTTTTTTAAGTAGCCCTCGACAATATACCCCTGTAATATTCATTGCAAAGATATCTGGTACAGAGCTTTTTGCAGGACCAACAAACATTCGTACGATTCTGGGGTTAACTATGCAGTAATGGTGTTTCGAAGGGCTGACTTCTGGCCTAAAGTGGGCTCGTCCAGGTGTGCATTGAAATCTCCTTGCACGATGATGAGAGCGCTGCAAGCAAGATTCACCACGACCTGCAAGCGGCCGATAAACTTCTCCACAAGAGTCAAGACGCACTCCTTATAACTTGCTAGCACATATGCCGCCGTAAGCTGTGTTTTGAGATCCCACAAGGCTATAAGATTGTCTTCCACACGGCGGAGGGTGAGGTCCCGAACTCCATGATTGTTTAAAGACTAAGATGCCACCACTGCGGCACTCGCGACCTCCTGCACATGGCAGTGGACGGAGTGAAATTCCGGTAAGTCAAACAGGTCTTTGTGAACACAAGGATATCAACTGCAGTCCAGGCTGCCGGTGCAAGTAGCCCTAATGTGAAGGTCGCCCGAAGTTCCATTAGTTGATCTTTAACGTTTCCTAGGACTTTGTCTCCGACCTTTGCTTAGAAAGCATGCTTGCGACTAATTACGAAATTTGGAATTATTTTTCGTAGTCTGTGTTTTCAGCGCAATCAGGACGTAGTTCAAAAAGTCTTCGATCGTCGGTGATGGTGGGAACTACGGCGATCCCATGCTGGGTGTCGACACGCCCTTCTGTTTATTTGAGGAGTCCTTTTCGTACGTATGGGACGTTGACAGCTTTTTAGTGACCTCCATGCAAAACTTGGATGCTCGAAGCTTTTAATCCAGACCGGCAAGCTGTACTATCGAGGAGGGCCACTGGCGCTATGGATGCACACCGCTCCTTGGAATCCTTTCGATTCTCGCCTCTTAAACATTCGCTTCGCTTTGAGATATTATATACAATACTTTTAACTACGTCTCCCTTATAGTTGTATCGGCCACTCTCAACGAGTTGCCGCTGTGTGATTAAAAGAGGCGCAACAGCAAAAGGCGCGCTCTCCTAAGCAGCCCTTCTGGAAATATTTCATTAGCGGCCTTGCAGTCCAACTTGAAAAGACGAACAAATAGGAAATGCATATCGGACTTTGGGTGTAGACCTTTCAAATTCGTAGCAACCGATTAAACTGCTATTGGCTATGAATTCGTCCGCCTCAAACTCTACGGACTTACGAGCGCCTGTCTATAAGAAGACACCTACCGGGGTACTTAATTTCGAGTTGCTTACTCGCTTCGGCTTAACTTGATTTCGTGGCTCCACGTGCCGCAATGTGAGTCTAAACAGACTACCTTGGCACTATACACACCCCATCATACAGCGTGGTGAATACGGATGCGCGAGGACTGTGTTCGGCGCCGTTCGTGAACTTGGAAGATCACCTCATCCAGGTAACCGCCTTCTGTAAATATAACGAGCCTGAAGAGATTCCTGGGTACGGCAACAACGAATAGGATCTTTCCTCAGGCTAGGCGCGGGGCTGACAGCAAAGCAATGCAGCTGTTTTATGAGGCTCTCGTGGATCAATACGGTCATGCAGACCAGACAGACTTATGCATCCCTGTTCGGCACACGATTCGGCCTAGCGATTTACTCCGATCCACTTTCAGTCACGTCTAGTGACATCCGCGAAGAGGCAGGTCATAGAGAATGAAGTTCCAGCTGTGCTACGCAACAGTTTCATCCAGCCCGTGGTCCTTTTTAGTAATTTTAGTGAAGACAAAACGCGAAACTCTATGTTTCTGCGTGGAGGACCGCAAGCTGAGTTCCGTCACGGTGGGAGACGTGTACCCGCTGGATCGGCAACGTTGTCGTCGCTTACCGGCGCTCTGTTTTAGTGCTTAGACATGATTTCATGTATACTAACGGATTGGCATGCACTTGGACTACAAAAAGAAAACGGCACTCCGCACGCCAGGGACATACCACTTTTATATATTAAGCGCATGCCATCCGGTCTCGCCAACGCGTTCTTAACGTTTCAGAAACTGATAGACAAAATCGTTTGGATCTTGACGTGCCAAATAGCTCTCGCTTACGTCAACGATGTAATAGTCTACTCAGCTGATTTCGACGCCTGCGTAATTCACCTTCGAAAGGTACTCACGGCCATCGACTGGTCCGGCCTGCGGCTGAAAGCAAAGAAATGCACCTGCGAAACTTAGGCAATGGTGTACCTAAGCCACAAGACCACGGTCGCCAAAATTTTCTCTTAATGAAAATTATGCTCAGTTTCAGTATTTAAATAGAATGAGACGGCAAAATCGAAATGTTGGCACCATAGGTTAAATCCTGGTCAGTAGATCCGATCGCAAAAACGATCCTAACAGTACTAGTTAGCTTCAAAGTTTTCCATCGCGATCAAACGTATGCTGTGATTGAAGGGTGGTTTTTTGAGCACTTGTCGCCATATCGCCGATGAAATGGATTGCTCGAAATCTGGCAAGATCCTCAATTGTATCGAAATAAAGATATGTTATTAACTTTCACAAGTGAAGATTGTTTCGACATTGTGTCAGCCCCATTGACGTTTTGGTTGTACCAAATGGAAAACTCAGAGTCTGAGTAAAGCCAGACAAATATTTTTAGCTCTTCAACTATAATGGTAAACTATTAAGCGATTTTATAATAATGTGTTACCAATTTTTTTTTTTTTTTTCATAAACCTCAACTTCTAAGTAAAATAAAACTCAGCGTCGAGAAATTCTTCACACTAATCCAGTATGATACAGGATTATTCAATTACCTGATACGTAGAGCGACAAGATCGATGCAATTGCACGGTTAACGAAACAGTTCTTAAACAGTTGTCTTTATATTCAAACACAACGAATCATTCAAACAAATCATAAAGCTTCAAAAATATAATTATCGAACTGTCTAGAGCAAATACGGTCATATCAACAGTTAAAATGAGCTGGTCGAGGTAGTAGACTTTGCCTAGGGAACACAAGGCATCGCTTTTTATAATGTAAATAGCTTCCCGGCATCTTCCACGCACGAGACATTGGTCACAGCATATGTATATATTCGAGCGAGCTGATAGAGCTGGTAGAACGGACTGCGCAAAAATGAATCGGTCGTACAAATTTATAAGCCATGTAACCCATAGAAAGTCTACAGTTGGACTAACTGCCTACTAATTACGATACACATTCTCAGACAGGTTTTTAAAGATGGATTCAGTCGGTGTTCAAGTCAATATTGACAAATCCTGCACACATCATCTTGCTTGCCAACGTCGACTTCTAAATTAATGCACAAAAGTAGCCTTTACTAGTAAATGTTTAAAGTAAAATAAAAAAAACTAGTAAAATTGAACATGATTCCATCGAATAATAAAATGCAACACCAAAAAACGCGAACAATACCTTAGGCTGATGCCCCACTCAAGAGAACCTTCAAAACTTCCGTAATATTAATTTGCATACGTACAGGTACGCCAGTAGACAAAGAAAGCCAGTAAAGTAGACCTCTATTGAAAAAAAAAAACATTCGTATTATTATCTTTTCATCACTTTATTTTTGCGGAAAAAAATATTAGCCAAAATCAAACCATACGTTGAACCGAGTCGGGTTCCTTTACCCTGTCTGTATGTACCATTGTATTGCTGGACCTTCGTGTGCAATCCTTTCGAGTCACTGATTTGTTAGATCAATCACTATACTTCAATTTGCTTCTCATTAATTTGGCGGTAGGAAAGGGCACCGCCTTCTTGCACCGTTCTTCTCGCTTTTATTGGGCAAACTAATAAAGCATTCGGTACAGATTTCCAAGTAAAGTTTAAAAGAACTTGCTGCTTTTGTATTATAGTGACCCCGTGACTTACACCCGAAACCTTTGACACTCCTTAGCCTCAATATCGTTTAAGAAATTAGCTTTTTTATTGTGTTTATTCACCGAACCACTAATCTGCATGCCCTATAGGTTCGGCATTTATGGTGAGGCTAATTTCGTAGGCGATTCATGAGAGCCTAAAATAAATAAGAAGTCGAATAAATAAAACAAACAGGCAAAAACTCAAAGGTAAGGCACTTCATTTACTCCCAGATCCATTGACCTCCCCAGTCTCTGCTTTATGTGGACGGCCGATCATAACTTACTGTTATAAAACTCTCAGTCAATGCACTATTATTATTATTTACGAGCAAGAGAGGATTCTTGTGATCGAAAAAAGGTATGCCTCTATCTAAAAAGTTTTACCTCACTACTATTGGTTACACTTTGCTTAGCATTAAGAACTGAGCAAATGATAGTTTGGATGGGGTGTTAGTACTTGAAGGGGCAATAACAAAAAATAACGATGCCGTCAACTTGTTGCGTGATAACAGAAATTAGTTTCATTATTGAGCAGTGACTGAGCGCTAAAGGTGATTTAGACAATTGAGGTGCAGGAGGGAGTCAACAGGCTAAAGGACAATTGTACATACAGCCAGAGACCAACCAAATGAAGAAAATATATACAGTGTCTATTAGACATAGAATGTCTTTTTGGTAATAAAATACAGTGAAACATGCATGCTTTCAAACATATAGGCTATATGTTCATGTCTGTATTAATTCTTGTTGCACGATATTTGGATCTGAAGCTTTGAGGTAAGATTCGGTGCCTAAACTTGCTAATTTCTAAAATGATTTAATTAAATCAATGTGACTTATGCGTGCCTGTTTTAGATGCTGAATGATACATCATACGATCCTGATTGACAACATTAAAAACATTGTTTTAAATCATATAACCGTATAAAACGGTTGATTCGAGCTCGAATGGAAAGCCAAACGAGAGACGATTACATGAATTTAGCATGAATAAATACTGAGCTAAAACTAAGGAAGAAATGACGTTGTATTTTATTGTCGAATGTCTAGGTAACAGCGCTTACTAATGCAAACCTCACTAAAATAACGACACTGAAGTTTACTGTTTGTAAGCTGGTTACTTGCCACTACATTATGTAACAGCAACGATGGGCTCAATTTATAGTCGAAAAATATCCAAAGCACTGGAAAATTTGGCAGAATGCTATGTGATTTCCTAATCTAATCTAGTTTCAAAGATTTGTCTTACGCGATCTCTTTACGATATCTAAATTAGATGCTATCAATTTTGATTGTTGATTACCAAAAACGCCGACCTATGCCTACACAGTTTAGGGAATAAAAGTCAAGCCAAGTCAATTATATAGGCGAAGTTTGAATAATCTTTGTTTCTTATGATGTGAACGACTATATACATACTTAATACGCATTTCGTTCATGAGTGTGATTGAAATAAACGGCTAAAAATTCAATGATTAAAATCTCTTATTAACACTTTTGTTGTTAATCTAACATTAAAGTCTATATATATATATATATATATAATCTTCGTGATGAACTTCTCCTTTTCATATATATTGATGTGCTGGGTATACGTGTTGTATTCAAATTACGTATTGCTATACGATTAATGTGGGGCCCATTTTAATAAAGTTTACCTTTGTGTGTAAAAATTGTTTTCTTTTTAACGGAAGTCCGACTGTTTGCGCGGCGGGTTTTTATGGTTAGGGGGGCATTATTTTGTCTAGTAATAATCACGCAATAAAAAAAACACCTTTAATCTTTAACGATACACAAAAGGCAAGAGGTTTTGGGGCTTAGCATACATCTCTGGAAAGAGCCGACCAGAATGCGACATTCATTGAAGTCTTTTCATTTTTGTTATAAATAAAAGCTGAGTTACCTCCAGTCTCTCTCACGCGCAACGTGTTTTCTCTCGTAGCAATGACCATTAGTTACGTAGCCTGAAGAAACAGCTACTAGTCAATTAGTGCGCGACCACACCAAAAAACGTTTACGATATACGGGCTGGCCCGCTCTAATGACAAATTTATCCCTTTTAGAAGATTTTTCTTAAACTTCATAAGTTTTTTGGCAGACTACGTACCAACCGCCCTAATTTGGTGGTATTAGTGGTGAAAAGTACCGGCTTAAGGAACACGTCTCGGTCTGGTGCTTATTAGAATTTTCGATAGCAGTCTGCAGCCTTAGTATGAATTCAATACCCAAATATGGAAAGTGGGTAGTTATCCGTATAGAAATCTGAGAGCAGGAGGAGGGAGTAAAGGAGAGAATCGTTTGTGTGTAAAAAATTTAGCTTGACAGGGTCAACTGACGAATATACGCTAGGCATATACACGTGTTTTGCTGTTCATATATTTTTAGATGGCAATAGCTGCATGGCAAACGCGGGAAGAGTTTGTTCACTCGCTTTAGAAAAGACTGGTTTCCTTCTAGTACCAAAATAGAGGATGAACGCATGCCCCCAACCTTTAAAGTTTTTCCAAATTTGAATACTCCACTGTTTACATGACGGAAGTTTAATGGTAACTTATCCCAATTTCATTGGCGCACTTTATACGAATAAATATCTATCTAACTAGCAACCAAGACTAACTTGAGACAACTGTTTTCTCATCAGTTCATAGCTAAAATCGTGTTTCTTTTCACCTCTTTCACATGACGTTTTTGCGATATGAGGTCTTTTGAAATAACTAATAATAATATAATATAATAATAATATAAGATTCCTAATATGAATAAGTCCCTAAGTGCACTTACATTCTGAAAAAGTTATTGTTAAAATCACCTCAGTTATGGTAATGACGATTGTCGTATTACATAGCCAAGCGTTCATTCCATTAATCTTGTTTCAAAAGGAATCACGCCTATAATAATAATAATAATAATAGAAGAGAGCAAGTTGGAGTTCCATTTGCAGATTGATGCGTCAAAAAGGAAAATAATATGCATCTGCACTGGGATTACGTTCACCGGCTTAGCTGACGTAAGATTTCCCTAATAGAGTACCATCGTAAAAAGAGTGAGTTAGTGATGCTACTCATAAGTTTACTCTAAACTCTAAGTACAAACTAACTATGCGAAAAAATAAGCCAGTCTACCCTATATCACTATTGGAACATTTAAAATTACCAGAAGTTAGAGAATCGCAAGTAAATACACTAAACGTATGCCTTTTATTTGGCCTATATGATCGACAGATCGAGAGAAAAACGAGGAGTCGTCTATTACTAATACATCACTAAGGTATGAAGTACACTTTTCATTTTTATTTTATTCTACATTTGTGCACAAATGAAGCGCGTAAAGTTCACATAATTTATACACCTTCGCTTGAAAATAAAATTAATATAAACATTCATTAAAATCGTAACTAAGAAACAGGCTAGAAATATAATGCATATCACATAGATTCTATTGATTATAAGTTACTTTAATTTGCAAGATAGTTCGCTAAAGTTGATACATTAGCAGTTCATTGATTACATTATCTAGGATGAAACACCATCCTTGTATTCCCTAACTGAATATCATTCCATCCAGAATATACAAATCACAATTGTGTTTACGTATTGAATTGGCATGTCTCGTTCACGCGGGTTCATCTGCCATACAAAGCAGCTTGGGATTGGACCTGATCTAAAGACGCCTCCCCGAATTTATCTTGATTTTCCTCCATTAATTTACAGATGGCTTCCAATTGTTGTCGTTGTACCTGTCAATTCGGAACGTAAATACATCGTTCGTAAGAGCCATAAATCAAGGTTCTTTTCTGGTTGTTTACTTGAACCTCTTGAACAACTGTTACATTTATCCTATTTATCGTAAACGTAGTGTAAGTAATGGCGCACTATCATGTCCTCATCTTTATCGAAATCGTTAAATATCCTCAACTGAGTGAAATAGATTCTGAGGGAATTTATGTTTGTCAGCAGAATCAATATAGTAGTTGTAGTGAAAGAAATTGATTAAATTTAGAATAATTTTAGAAAACAATTTGCTGGAACGTAAGAGCAAAGGTGTTATAATTTTTTTTACCGACGCCTGTTAAAAGCTATGTAAAGATAACTTTACAGTGGCTAAAATAAATAGAAATATCACAAACACTTCAAATATCAAATTTCACTGAGTCAAATTCAAAATACGCCCGCTGACCGTTGGTTACATAAAGGAATGCTTGATTTGTCCAATTAAGGGATCGTAGCCGAGGGAAAGTTAAGTCGTTTCCCTTGTATCAGGTTGTGTAATGATGAGTTTAGGCGATGATCAGATTTTTCACCTTAGCATGTTTATACTTAGTTGTTCATAGTAAGGGAACGTCATTTACACATTACTGATGATAAATCAGTCATTATACAGCTACAGTGGCTACTAAAGTTTGTATGGGGTATCGTACTAACGAAATCATGGAAACGATAAGAAGTACTTAGTCAGTCATACTGTAAAGTTATGCTTAAGTCGAATATGCTTAAGTCGCAAATACTAGTAAAGCATCCAGCAGTAGTATAAATGACTTGTTGAAAGAATCCTCAATAACAATAGCTTTCGTAAGATTGTCGTCAACAGTAATGTTCTTCAAAGTATCTGACTGTTCATACGATTAGGGTAATCTTGTAAATATTTCTTAATTGTTCATCTTATTATAGCTTTATCGCTATTTTATACTTACTTCTGCTTCAGTTGATCTTTGTCCTCCAGTTAAGCTACGCGCGATCAATTTTTCAGCTCGAATTAGCTCTGCTTTTTTTTCTGCCATAGTGTCTAAGGCAGAGTCTGGCACACTTTCAGAGAAAATAATTGGTCGTGATATAGGCTGCTTGTTGATAACTGATCCACTAGTACCACCTAAGTACGATACAGATATAATTTTAAATAGTCTAATCTTTATATTTAAAGTGAAAGAAATTTATTAAATACAGAATATTTTTCAAAATCGAAAAATAGAACACGAAAATGTCAGCGCTATCTCATGATATTATTATTTTTATTACCGACGCCTGTTAAAAACTACGTAGAGGTAACTTCTCAGTGGTTAAAATAAATGGAAGTATCACGAACACTTACGGGAGTCAAATATCTCAAACCTATTCTTGCAATTTTTGTGAGCATCTTCTTGCGCCCGAATTCTTTGGCGAAGGATGAACATGCCCGAGAGGACCAAACAAATTAACGTGCTGAATGTCAATACGATAACCCCATGGTGGCGCTGAACTAGATCACCGAATAGCTAGTAGAAAGGAATTAAAGGAAAAACATGTACGAGCAAAGGTCAAATTTATTCAGTCAACACGATGCTATATATAACAATTACCATTGAAAAATGCAGACACCGAATGAGATCTCTAAAATTAAATATGTGGTGCATTTAATGTGAAACGATTTATGACACCATCTGGTACGTTGAAGACAAAAAACAATGAGGATAATGAACACAAAGGTTGATCACAAGGAAGAACAAAATTATAAGACGATATGAAATACATTACAGTACTCGACCTGTAAAAAAATGTAAAATTATTAAGGAATATAGTAAAGGTTTGAGGCAGTACATTATAAAACCATTCATAGCACATACACGCTATACAAATATTAAATACAATAACTACATTGACTGTACTATTAGAGGAGATCTGCAACAGACGTTATTTGACCGTAAATTTCAGCGGTTTGATGCAAATAAGAATCAGCCGAATTTAGATCGCACATTGAGACTAGTTAAAATATTACAAGCGTTCGTAGAGAATATATCTAGTTAGAAACAATAAAGAAGCATTGTAGAGCTGCGCTATTGGAATCTCCATTTTACCTAGGTAGCCATTGCGAGCATCGGTTCTAAAAAAAAAGAAAACACTTGAGTATGAGTGTTTTTTTTTTAAAGAAAAAGCACGCGGAAGTTGTGATATTATTTTAAATAGATTTATCTCTGTAATACTCCTATTATTATGAAAGTTGACCAAATTTTCACCTTCAGTAAATTATAGCAAGATTACCTTCTTCGTTGTCTCACAGTTACGGAGAGCACTAAGAGATAACTGAATTGCAGGATTTTAAAAAAAAATTAACTAGTAAAAAGAAATTTGGACTGATATATCATTTTACATAATAGACACGAAAACCTTTTGAGTTGACAATATAAATGTTTCGAGTTTTACATCTGGCACCGCCGTTAGGCATTTTATTTTACGGCTGGCTCCCAGTGCAAAACAACGCCCGGATTCGAACTGAGACCACCACATGTCCCTAAGATGAACAGACACACACAGAGGGAGGAACCGACATTTCACCTGTGTGTATGTTATAATACTGCATGTCTCGACCAATAGCTAATTACCGCCACTCAGCCTTGCCGATACTGGCATATCTGAGCGAATGTCCACAACCGTCCATAAAATTGCCCCCTGGGACGTACTAAAAACGAATTTTTCTGTCTTATCAGAATTAGCCCCTAAACAAATAAAGAACCAACACATTGATAACAGGTCACAGATACTAAATGACACTGAAACCTATTATAGTTTTGAATGCCGCCCCCTGGAAACAGATTATTATATGCATTATACTCGGTTAGCAGAAAACACCTCGTCGGACTCGTGTCATTGTTCGACTGTATTTGCTATTATGACAATGTCTTATAGAGATAACTGTTTAAGTCGACGATATGCCAGGGTGCGGCAAGACCGGAGCCCACTTAAATTATCACCGATATTAATGTGACCACACAACTATGCCAAAGATCTCTGTCTCTAAATAAGTCGCCATAATGCCAACGCTTTAAATGGTCAAATAGAGCCTGAAAAATGTCGACTTGCATATATATGCGTTCTTGTTTATTATTGACAATATTCGAAGGGTCGATCACAGCACGATCAAGGAGAAGATCGGAATAGCAATACTAGCGCTAGTTACTATTAGAAATACTCAGAATACCTCGATGGGCAATCTACGATAATTTTATTCGACGATAGCATAAAGTGCCACTTATATTATCCAAATCACCTGAAACAGTTAAGCGTCTGAGATTTAACGATAATAGACAGAGTTGAACGCGCATTTTTAAAATTAGCACATAGTTTTTGTACGGCAATCCGAGACCATCTAGTGCATCTGCAAACCGCTACCTAATTGTTAATTGAACATATCCGTAAAATTTTCGTTTTCCGCTAAACAGTACCGTACCATATCCCTATGAACAGGATAGAGGGGTAAATTAAAGAACACGGAACCGAAGTTTTTTGTCAACAAGGTCTTATAATGGCTGAAGAATTAGTAACAGGAACAGCCGTTTCCAAAAGTAATTAGGTTTGCAATTCAGATTTTATCACCTGGTTCGCAAGACGTAGCAATACCATAAGCCGGACTTCTAAAGTTTGTATAACTAGGTGCTGCCGAAGCCATTCCACATTAAGCAGCCAACCAGATAATTACCCAATCCCTTAAACTGAGCAATAGCCGCAAGGTTTGTGTAACTGAAATAAGGTCTGAGCTTTTCAAAAACTATACCAATTGCATGGCACATAGCTATAGATAATAAACTGGGTATCTATAGCTATGTATACTTTTTATACATTACTCTTAGAAGTGTAACATAACAATAAGCACATGATTTCTGCGTCCACGCCTGTACTCAATTTTTTTAAATACATGATGATATGATTTAATTCCACTCAGTATATAGAACGCAATTCCTTACTTAGCAAATATTAGTTGAAATAAAAAAAAAAAAGCGTAATTTAGCTAGCACACTTAAGATGTACAAGCAAAAACCGTTAAAATAAACTCACTTCAAGAATTTCCGGTATCTGTGATTCTGAGTATTGTTTTTCTTCTCCCCTGGCCATTGTTGGTTCCACTGACATTACGTTGAAAACCACTGCAACTGTCTTCACGATACAATCTGCTCTCAGTGTTAGTTATTGCGGCCGAGATATACTTCAATTCGAATATTAAATCGCAAAGCTAGGTCCTGTATTATCACAGGGTGAGCTAGTTATATCTGGTATTATCGGTCACGCACAGGTCTCTTTCGTCACTATTCGGCATTAATCTAAAATCAGACTGTGTATATATCGATTAACGCTGGGCCTGCATTTGCAACAACATTACCGGATAATCAGCTGGTGTTCTCTGAAGTCATGTAACAGAATACAAATGGTGTTTTCATTAGCGCAGTGTTACGTTCAGCAGGACATCTGAGAGAAAGAAAGGGTCTGCCAAAAAAGGGAAAGGGCACTCCTGATTGCGCGAAGGCTCACACCCGCCGTATTCAGACCTGGTGGCAGTGACGATAAGATGGCTTTTTTTTTATCGCATTTCGTGTTCGAGAAAAATTCTTCACCGCACAGAATGGAGACTTCTGTGATCAATTACGTCTCCTTTTGCACTCTCATTATGAAAGGCAGCTTAGTGAAGTTAATGAGATTTAACATAAAACCTCTATATAAATAATGTCTTTTATTTCCGAGATAATTTAAGGACTCGTATTACTACTTAATGACATTAAAGACGTACGATTTATAAATTTGCTACAACTAGTATAAATTAGAAGAAGACAAAGCTAGGTAGGGAGTTCTTCTAGAAACAATTCGCTTCACACCCTATATATCTTTAGAGTCGTCTGCTTATTTATAAATAGAGAGGCTGCACACGTGTTAATTAAGTGCTCCAGTAGGTAGCGCTGATCGACAAAATATTATGGAAAGATTGGGCCCGCAAATGCGCATTGTCCTCTCTGTAGATTTCAACATTGGGTTTGCATAGAAACTCACGTGTTACATTGTTGGCTGCTGAATAGCACAACTGTTTGCGGCTGTGTCAGGTTAGTTGTAAGCATTATTTCCAGCTCTCCATTGAACAATTAGCTTGATATATTCTAGTGTAATAGGAACGGCATAGTTAAATAGTACTAACATGCTTAAAAGTAGATGTTCTATTTGTCGCTTAAGCTTCGTATGTGACTAAACATCTTATTTGTTAATATCATTATTGTTTATGCCGAATTATTCAAATTTCGGAAGCTTTCAAGTAACCTTTTTGAAAAGAATTGGAAATTTTCAAGCTTACGCGCGGTCCGGCTTACAGTGCGTTTTTATTGAATATTATGCATAAATAGACTCAAATTTCAGTATATATTTATATTGCACTGGTAGAGCTTGATAAATGGAAAATAGAACAATTAGTGTCAAATAATGCAACTTAAGCCCTAATATTTAAAAAACCTTTTTTCAAACATATATATAAAAGATGGAATCATAGTATGTACGAGGGTGAGTACCAGTTCTTCATTCACATATAACTTCAGTTCAAACATACACATATAACCAAATACAATTTGAACCTGTTTGATTCGCTATTAATGTGGAGATGACATATATTGCTTAAAAATTGCGGAAATATTTAAATTGAATGCTAATTCACACAAATTCTATATTCTATTAGGTAAGATGTTAAGTTTACGACATAATTGACATAAACAAGACGTTTGCTAGTACAATACATACACTTTTATTGCTGCTTTTATGCTATTCTGTTTTGTCAATTAGTTGTTGGTTGTTGGTAACAAGTTGTTGGTTGTTTTGGGTAAACAAAATATGATTTTCATTTGTGTGCTCATAACTTGCAGGAAGTGGAGTGAGATGTCCGCGTGGATTCAAACAACTAATGATTTCATCTTATTGGGCGTTGAGAACAAACTATGGCTTGTAAAGAATATATCTACATGCATGTCTTCCAAACTTTTAACTGCGGGAGAACACGATATCGATCAAAACGATGGGTTTGTTCTTTGGAAACAGTTGAAAAAAATGTTGACTTATTAGTAATTTATTATAGACATTGATTCAATGTAAAAGATCTGAAGCGAAATTAAACAGTAATTGTGCTATACACGATTTTTAGGTCCTCATGTATCACGGAGCTTGCATTGCCTTTTTCAAAGTCCAGCCCGGCGTCTCAACATATAAGAAACGAGAATAGAACAGAAAATTCAAAAACTGATAATACCGTAGGACAGGGGGAAACGCGTGAAGTGGCCTATCCTCAGACGCCGACGGAAACAATGGGTATCGACGACGGATTAGGCCAGGCGGTAGAGGAGGTACATTTATATTGAATAAGAACGAACTTCATTGTATAGCACAGTCAGAAACACTTGCCATTAGTCCCGGAAGAGTATTGAAAAGTGTCTCTTTTATTGTTTAAGACCAAGCGTTCTCCAAGTGTGCTTATTAGTATAGCAGTTTCGAAAGATCATTTACTAGCGTAAAAGGCTCCTTAAGCCTTTCTCCTAGGTTCGTTTACATTTGTCCTTTAAATGAACGGCCTGCTTCTCCACATCAAATGTTGCGAATGTGAATTACGCCGACACCGTCATCCTCATAAAACAGATTTGCAGCACGTTTCCTACCGCAGATATTTGTGACTTGTAAAATGAAATGGTTGTTGTTAAACATAGCTGTGATTAAAATACTAAGAAACTGAATCAATTTTCGTGGAATATATATATATATTGCTTAATGATAGGTAGCTTCTTCTGTGTTATTAGACTGTTGTAAACGAATCCGGCGGACTTACAAATTTTTGAACTAGTTGGGCTTGAATGATAATTTATTTTAAGGCTCTTTTCCTTATTATTGATACGTGCCTCAGCACTCTGGCAATTTTTAGACAGCCATATACTTGTCATTCGCGATCCCATATCTAAGTTCTCTGTCTATGGCTTCTTGGAGTAAATCGATAGAGGGCTATGTTTGCCCTATTTAGGGAATAAAAAGCTTCATGATCATACGGAATGAGCGAACTAAAGCTAACGCATCCAGGAAGTAAATAAGGCATGACAATAAAGTGTGGGATTTTCGTCAAGTGATCAGACTGTGTGCCTAGGCAACAGTCCTAAGTTTCTTGAAAAACTCGAAATAGCGGGCGGCATTCATTGTTTTATTTTCGGCGAGTGTCTCACGGTAGCAGATTCCGTGATATCCACTGCAAACACTATTATCACCTTACGTCCGAACCTACTCGGCACTACCATTATACTTGCATATTTACCTTACGGGGGATTTCATCCTCTTTTTTGGTCCCTCTCTGGCTGGAAGTCGACATATTGAATCTCTTACCTACGGCGATGGTATACCTCAGACGGATTTTTTGTTGAATTAAGTTCCGTAAATGACACGTAGAATACGCTCCGTATATTTTTAACTGACCTGGAGTGAATTTACGAGGGACTCATTTCTTTTTCAGCGTCCGCATTTATAGCATTTGGAACGAAAACTCTGTCATACGTTACATGTGAAATGCCAGTTTTGGTCGACAAAACCTTAGACTCCTTTTTTTTTTTTTTTGAAAAGCCTGTTCGATTGCGGCAGTGCGTTCTTATTTTTCGGGTCCCAACGTCTGACTACCTTTTCGCTAATCTTCAACACTCCAGTCTCCGTTCTACTCACATACTGTATTTTCGCTTAAGGCTTCCTTGGTTAACGTTTCCACCGATTTTCGCTGTGGCTTTCAAGAAACAAAAACATGATTACTGGATGTTAATTTTTTGGGAATAAGAGCTTTTTTTGGAACGAATTTCTTCTGCTCAACCGGTGTTTACCCACTAGTTTCTGGAAGGTTACAGTATTTATCAGCCGAACTTCATCTGCTAGCGGCGCGTTGTTCAATAGTTGTACAATCTTAAAGTCGATCGGATTCGTTTGAAATTATTTAATAGTTAATGAGTTACATAACTAGCTATATGAAAACCTAAAACCTAGTTTGCTTGAAGAGAATTCTCAGCTACGTAAACTACTATTGCTATTTACTTGGTGCATCGATTTCAGAGTGGAAAACAAACTAAGCCAGCCCATTTAACAAGTGTGCACATGCCAGTCTGTCAAAGCTATGTGTTGGCATGTACATCTGATAAGAGACTCCTCGTTTGGGCTCAGAAAGACCGATGTGGCAGTTTCCCGACGAGTATGTTGATTGCAACGTTTCTTTCGAATCGTTTTTTCCTTATCATACGATAATAACTAAATAAAATAAAAAATGCTAAATAAAATGCATATCAACAACATGTTACTGTAGGTTAACAGGGAAAAGCTATTGCTTATATTACTCTTTTATTCCCGCAGGCAATCAGTGGGAACTTCACTCAGAACGAAAAACTCCTCGGAAATGTGTGCAGGTTCGACTAACGGGACAAGTACCACCTATGATTCTCGTTGCCGACAGGTAAGTTTTCTCGTCACTATACGCAAATAGAAAAATCTTTCTCATATATTTCTCATAGCTATCTTAAATAACGCCACCAAGTACTGTTATCGTAATGTTCATATTGGCTCCTATAGGAAGTCCGTTCCTTCGGACCATATTACGTATAAAAGTCTCTAGCTTCTACAGTATTTGTAGGTTTTCGAAAAGATATTTGGAGCTTAGCCAAACTCTCGGATAAAACACAAAAAAAGAATGTGTCGCTTTTTGAAAGAGGCAAAGCGACAGAGTATCGATATTATAAAAACATTCCTACGTTGAACGTTTGATGTTAGATGAAGTTTCTTGTAGGCGCCCCATGCACAGCCTTGTAACTTGACCTGCACATTACATGTCAACACTGAGCTCAATTATTTCCTTAAGAAGCAGGACACATGCAGTGCGGTGACAGATCAGTGACAACGGCACGATAGAACATTTGGCTCAGAGGAAATAAAGCGTTCTGGAATATTTTAATAAAATAGCGGTATAACTATTACAAATTAAAACATAGCTGTAGGGTATATTAGATGTGACCAATCGTTTAAATAGGGCAACAGAATTACTGTACCAATGTTACGGAATCACTAAAGAAAGGTAATAAATCGACTAAATAGAGAGAAGTACGGAATGGCGGAGTTAGTGCTGTGTTATCTCAGGAAAATCGTAATTAAAATCGTCAAACATTTAGGTCTACAATCGAATTGTGAGTTGTTCAGGTAGCTAAAAATCGAATTATATCAGTAATATGGCTTCTTAAGACGCTGTAATACGTTTATTAGTGGATGATAGCTTAACCATGCGAAACAAGCTTGTCCGCTGCTTCATGGTTTGATCAAAAGAAAGGATTAGTCTACTTGTGAATAAATGCTCAACATTCGAACCCAAGATGCAATATAGTAAAGCTTCTATGAAAAATTTTACTTTTCATGCAAATCGAACAACCCTTTTGCAGGATACTATCCGGAGTAGCTTTGATTGTTATAATTATCTTAGTGTTGAGTTTGTTGAGGGTTTTAAGTCTACGAAGTTCTACAACAATCAACTGACTACAAACTAAACTTATAATAAATCCTTAATGAGTTTTTAACGTATCAATCAATGTGTTATAGCATATGAGGCGACGGTAACGAGATATAGTACCGACTTGGTATCCACCATTAAAATACCTTGGTACTAAATCCGCCGCATTGTGCCTTATCTGTGTGTCGTAATCCTTGTAATTGACTACATGTTCATACTGTATCATAAAGCATGTATTTTTTTGTTCTGTCTGAACGTATTAACATTTGCTGCACCCTCTCAAAAGCTGCTACCACAGCGCCCGAGGGTGAGAGTTGATCAGATGACAGAGAACCACTTATGCTACCGCTGACTATAAGTCGTGCGACTCGCCATCTGTTATCTACGTGTTACGGCTTTTTGTTTCAAAAATGTCACGCAGCTTAATTATACTGCTAATTTTAGACTAGTGTAAATTTTAATTAATTAGCTTTTTTTTCACTTACAAGTGCACATATTAACGGCACTGGAGGAAATGTAAGGACTGAATTGAACCTTTGCACCGATGGCTGCTAACGCGATGGAAGTTGATTTTGCGTTGAGATTAAATTGGTATTAAGCGGAATATCTTCGAATACTTAAACAGCTGTTCTGGAAGTGTTTAGATTAGTACTGTAATTTCTCTGATAGATACTGTAATGTGAAGGAGACTTGTGCATGATAAACACTTTGAGTATCTAAGAGCAAAGAAAGATCAGAAGAACCTGCGCCTCTCAGAAGAATGCTTGAGCTCTCAGGGATACTGTGGTTGGCTGCCGTGGCAATTCTCTGGGGCTTCTCCACTCCGTTACTTCGCCACGGCTCCAAAGGCCTTGAGGAGATCAGTGGGCGGACAGTCTTTCACAAATGGTTCAACGAAGTGCGTTTTCTAGCTCAAAAGCCAAGATTTGTTATACCTTTCCTTATGAACCAGTCGGGTTCAGCTATTTACGCCTTGTCACTTGGCTCGAACGATCTCAGCCTCGCAGTCCCATTAGCAAATTCGATGACGTTTGTTTGCACTACACTGGCAGGAGCATTGTGTGGAGAGAAGGTGCACGACGGTTTAACTTACGTCGGCATAGCGATGGTCACGCTCGGCGTAATGATTTGTATTACTGATAAAGCTTGGACGTGACTTTATTTTTGCCTAGCTGACCGAGCTTGAGCATGCCAGAGAGTCTGTGCAACAAATCTAAAACGCGCCGAAATATTCGTGGATAATCGCGTATTGGGATCAACGGTTTAGAAAGAATCAACTTATATGGAAAGTTCACCATTTACTATGAGTGCATTACCCTGCAAATACAGGAACTGTCAATGCGGAATAATGTTTTTATGATGATAACTAGCAGTGTAAAAATAAAGGAGCAGTTTGTGGAAGATAAACGCAGTATTTTCCATTTTACTTGACTTGATACTTACACATTTTAAGTTTAAGTAGGCTAACTTATTTCAAAACTTTGTTCATATTTGCGGTACACCATGCCTGCGCCAATCGCATCAAATAAATGTATGTAATACATATCAGTATTATTCTTAAAAACTTTTGTTTAGATAAACAGATTAAGACAAATGTCTCAGACTAGAAATAAATATAACGCGATAATAAACAGAGGAAAATCCAGGAGGAGCATGAAAAAAAATGAAAAAAGTATCTTTTAAATCAATGGAAAACTAAACGAAGGGAAATACTTAAAACGCGGAGAATATGCATCAAACGTCATAACTGAAGGATTTACTCGAATTTAATAAGATATTGAATTAATAAATTCAATCTTATTCAAAAGTATTAACTAAATAAAATGAAAAATTCGGTAACAAAAAGCAAACTTTTTGTAACTTATAGAAATAATCTCAAGCAAATAGCAAAGCTCAAGCAGTTAATTTCAAAATAACCACTTAAAATTCATAATTTAACACGGGAAATACTAAGCGAATCAGTCTAAACTTCATATAGGATATTTGCCTTGCAAATACTACGCGAAACTGGATAAACGAAACGGGTGCGTGGCACCGTACTTAATCGGAACAGAGTTTATCAGGCAGAATCACAATCTAAAACTCTCTTTTAGCGTACCAAAATACAACTTTGCGGACAAGCTTATCTACGATTTTCAATATTTTCTTTGGCAAATATCGAACAACTGGGTTCTATTGCATCTATACTAAATTTTCGAGTTATCTCGATCGGTCCTTAAAAAAAATTCTAAAAACTTCCACTTGTATAACAATGATTATTTAGACATCCCCTGCGACCCTATTAAGACGTTTCCTGCGAAACGACGTATTACAGTACATATATAATACCAGAAATTGACTACCTGAAACAGAGGTACGCAAGCTTCGCTAAGAGTTTACCTGTCCGATCTTAATAATTACCATTACCTAAACACAGTGTACACTTTAGGTGTTTCGTCTTTACTCGATATAATTTTGGCCTAAACTCTGAAACGATAGTAGTGTCTAGTCATTTTGGATAATATTATTTTCGCGCCATAGCTCCTCTGGTTTGCTGATCGCAAAAAGAATAAATATTTTTTTTTGACGCTTTGAGAAGCTTTGCAGAACTTTTTAGTTTTACCTACATAGTTAACTTGAATGATCCAAAAATTTTCACAACCCACATTCACAGGAATATCTGATAATATGAACATGGCTGATGAGAGGCTTGTACATCATTTGTGTCAAGTACGGCTCCCGATTAACGATTGTAGCCGCCTCATACAAAGTCATCATAAAACGTAGGAGCTTAAGTTTCTAACTATTAACAGATTTTCTGAGATAGCCCGGTCGGACAAGCCCACAGCCGTTTATACTTTCCACTACAATTTATATTAAAAGTATTTTTTTCTTTAGTAAAAGTGTTGTGGTTTTTTTTCATTAAGAGCCTTCTATAATGCACTTAGACATCAATATTTCTTTTTGAAATTTCAAGCGTTATCTGAGGCTACGCGTTTAGGAGTACTATATCGCTATGCAGAGTCGATTCATTGTTACGGCAAACAAATCCTCTGTGACCTCTAGATAAACAGTCGTGCAAGTAAAGATTGTTTTTCTTTCCAGAATGCTTTTCTTGAATATTTATCGCAGACCACAAACGGTCCGATATAATTAAGTCCCGTCGTTTTAGCTTTGAATTGTAAGCTGGTAAAGGCGCTCGGGCCACGTTAGTTAATTGTACACTGTCGTTGGCATTTATTGCAAGGCTATGAATAGCGTACTTCATCACTTGACGCATTTACAGGATACTCCCAGGTCGCTTGTCCCTGTCTCTGTTTACATGTAGAAAACTCTTCGTCGATCAGCAATCGCTTTACCTATTAGCAAAATAATGTGGCGAATATTAAATAATTCGTCTGCGATTCGAATGCGGCCTCCCTTTCCAATTAGACTGTCGTTGTTGGCGAATGATTTGAAGACGTCAATTACTGTACTTATGATAGGGCTACCGCTCATATGCCTATCCCAAAAGGTGAATTTGTGTCTGCTTCAAAAGATGTTGTTACTATGCACTACTTTATTGTTCCTCAAATTTTAGTATTAGTAGGTAGGCCAGCATGCGACAACGCTCTTGCGAGCGTATAAAATGATAAAAAGCATTCTAAATTTATCATCGGGTCATTTTTCGTTGCTAGCATGTAAAATTTGTTCAGATGTTGAGTTGATTTACCATGGTATAATTTGGGGCATAGTAACTGTAGTAATTAAGGGAGTGAAAAAATATAGTAACAAAGCTTAAATGAGGATCCTTAATGACTTAGTATTTGAATGTTCGTCAATGAGTATGCGATTGCGAACGCTCTCAAGAACTAAATGAAGTCCTACAGATGCTGTAAAAATGTCTAGCCAGTAGTTTGGTACCTCCAAAGTATGAGCAAAAACGAGATGTGGTAACCCATAGTACTGCATAACTGATACGTGTGAGAAGAAACTAACGGAGTAAATTTGGAAGCGGCCTGTTGATTTAGCACACAGCATTCATTCGAGCACTTTATGTTGTGTTTTCTTTTTCACATCAAAGTTCATCTCAGTAACTTGCCAAGCCTTGATGATGAGAACTAACTTCCATGACCGTAACGTGAAATCTACGATGATTAATAGGCCTCCGCTCTCATAGCTACTTAGAGAGTTGTGGTTAAAGGCCGATCAAGATCTGTTATATTATTTAAAAATAGATCAGTAATTTTTCTAGAATCTACCAGCAGCGGTAGGTGTTCGGAGTACCAAACCGGCAATGAAAAAACTAGCTACCGTTTTTCAAGCTTTATAAAGCGTTATAAAGCCTATAATTTCGCTTAAGCTATTGTAAGTAAACGTACTGGTGATTTAGTCGTACCAGCTTGATGCCGTCACTTCGGGTTCTTCTAATTTATAAGAAATTCTGTGTATATGTATTACAGAAATTTTACAGCACATATTAACTAGTACCGTCGTCAGAATTCGGACCTTTTGGCTAAGTAGTGCAGAATTAGTTTTCGGCTATGCAGGGAGCGATGCTGAGTACGACTATAGAAGCTTAATGTTATGTTGATATATCTAGGTCACATTATCGAAACATTTAAGTTATCTTCAGCTTTATATGATTTCTAAGGCTGTACTTCTTGGATAAATAGCTATAGAATCAAGTGAAATGATTTGCAGTATGTACACGATGGTCTGCTGAGTATAGTAAATGCGAAGCCGTAATTGTGGCGTTTATACTTAATGAACAATGTAGATTCTATGCTATCCGGAAAGACATTTTCGCTTCAAAAGAACGCGGACATAGGCACACTTCGTTACGTGCTGAAAGCTAGCCGTCTGGTAGAATGCCTATATGGAGACACCGGATGTAGATCCCGAAGCTCATTCTCAATGATGAGGTCTCTTAAAGGTTGATTGGCTGCCCTGATGTCTAATTGTATTATAAACTCCGGTAAGATTTTAGCAGCTATTAGTGTAAGTAACTCGAAAATTGCCACCATAGATACATGGACCTGTAACTAATAACATTCTAGTGGTATCTATTTTAAAGGAAAACATGTTTCGAGCATTTCTGTTGAGACTAGATTAAACGTCGGCAGAAATGCATTTGACACATATATACCCGTTCGCTTTTGATCTTGCCCCTCGGATTACGCGTTTCATCTCAAAAACAGTTGACTGCACAGGCATTTGCGCGGATGGGAATCGTTAAAAAATATATAGAGTACATTTTTATGCAGTACGTCACATCCGGACAGTCTCTTTCTTTCGCGCTAGAAGTGTTTTTGTAGACAATTAGGTTCAGTGTTCCCACATTCAGCGTCTAAGCTACATTTCTCTCGATGTATAAAAGCCACTATTGTGGTACTCATCAGAAGGATCTTTGGCTATATAAAAAAAATAGGTCTCTAGAATAATCATAATTGATCATATATATGTCTATTGATTTATGGACAATGTCTGAGCAATCGTCGAAAAGACGCAAATAAGGAAAAAAAAATGTTCCGGGAACATGAACCAAAACTTCTGGTGATTTTAGGCCTTTTCCGCGCTGACGTCTACATAAGTTACTACCGATACTGTTTTTGCCTGAAAATGTCGTCGAATCGTGATGTCTGCCTAAAATAGCTAACCTTGTTGCTAACATCACTTTTTTTTTTATTATTGCATGTAAAGAGCTGGAGACGTATATGAGTTTTCCCTCGACGACTCGAAGGCGCCTCCGAATCTGCTCATGGGACGAATGTCAATGTTGCTTGACATGGCTCTCAGTCCATCGGACGATTTCCTTGTCGTGTGCGACCGTGACGAAAAAATTGTGGTTTCCCATTATCCGGAGGCGTATAATATCATAGCATTTTGCCTTGGACATCGTCGGTTTGTAACTTCCATCGAACTGCTACCAAATCATCCGAACCGGCTGGTAAATATGCAATATGCTCTACTAAAGCATGACACTTCTTAATTGATTTTAGTGCTTTTGTGAAAATACATCCCTATAAAAATACTAAGACAATTAAAAAATCTCGGATTTACCCACTTCTAAAGATATTTTGGCGCTTTCTGGTTTCAGCCATTAGAACAGGTTATTTCTACTAACATAGGTACAGCCGTTTGATAGATGTCTGACGGTGGTGTTGGATGTAAAACTCGAAACATTTTATACCATAAATGCAACCGAAACTTATTTTCTATATTATCCTAGAACTACGATTGTTGATGCTACGAAATTTTGCAGATTCCGGAAAAGATCTTTGCCTACAGTGTCAGATTAGCAGTAACGTACTATGTATTATGTCTACAGGTATCAGTTAGTGGGGATGGCCTCCTTATTTTATGGAATCTTGAAGCTGGTGGAGTTCAGTTGGCATCCGCCAATTGTTGGGCTGAGGCTCAGACTGTTGATCAATTGCTACCCTTCGAACAGTTTCACTCACGTAAAGATGACCAAGACGTCCGACCTCCGCTAAAGAAGGCAAGTTTATAAGATAAATGAACATTCCAAATATATTATGCCAACGAGAAACAGTACTTCAATTTTAATTCTGCGCTTGCAGGTTTGCCAATGGACTAGATTACTATTTTATTATCTGCTAATTTCTCGTGATGTACGGCTGCATCATTCCGCATTTATTATACTGTTGTAGTCTATTCACTTGTAATGTTATATTAATAAAACAAGTTATTTCAATGACAAGTAAAACAAAAGTGTTTCTATACTTATTTTTCCTCTCTTAAAAATGGGTGCGTAATATCTTTACTTACGCCTTGGCTTCCTGCGCACTGATATGATGGATATTAGTGTATAATCGGTTTTTATCGCTTGAACAAAACTCACATGGATATGATTATACAATACCACAAAATCGTCAACAATAGTTCCATCGAAATCAACCACCTTCAAACTATAAATTTGCTTTATGAACGTTGCGGATAAAAATTTCTTTCCTTTCTGTTTGTGCACAAAGGTATTGTGCCAGAAAAACCTGGTGGCTGTTTTATACTACCGTGTTCCGTACGTGCACATATTCCGGTGTGACGGTTCATCGCTGGTCAGCTGCGGAGGCGTTGTCACTGAAGCAGCTGTATGGAGTGCTGCCATTGATAATTGCTTGAGGCTTTGGGTACGACAGCATAGACACGAGATTTACACACTACGTGCGTGTATGCAATCCGTATATAATAGAGTGGTAGCGAGTTTAGTATAAAACCAAAGCTTTATATAGGTATATTTCTTTATTAAATAGAAACATAAATAAGAAGATGCACAAAAAATATTCATAATTGCAAGTTTTTATGTTAATAATTTTAGCTTACACGATAATTTTTTTTCGGTGATAATTTTCCCTATGGAAATGTTTACGAAAAACGCAGCTTCTAGAACTCCTCAAATATTTCTTTTAACCAGTGCCTTTAGGTACCATGTTCGAGTTCTCTTATATGTGCAATAAATAGAAGTGTTTGAAGCTCTCAACTTTTCAGAAATTTTAACTTTTCATCTCGCCGTTGACTCAATTAAGTTACTAACTTTTTTTCTACAGAACTTGCAATGTCAAGGTGTACTTTTAAGGATTCACAAACTATTATCTTCACTATTAACTTCTATTAACTATTAATTTCTCAAATCTATCTAAGCATGCTGACGTTTTTAGCGATGTGTCTAATATAACTAGAAATCTATTTCGTCCATTTCTGACTAGGATTTTTCAGCTTAGGTTAATGATAAAGTTAGATAACGACAGGCGCAAAAATCATAGCGCAAAGTACTCATTAAACATAATAGCTATTCACATTGTAATCTAACTGCAACTGGCCAATATAATTCTCCTTATAATGTACTTTGTAAATTTCCTTGTTCTTTATTGAACAATCCCAGTTATTGAGCCTTGAGCGTTAAACTAATTTTCGGACTTTCTATTTTTTTTAATACTATAGGGTGTTTCATGTTAACATGTCAGTTACCTGTGTAGTTCTCAAAAACTTTTCCACGAGTAAAACCGTTTGGATGGTAATGAAGTGAACAATTAACTATAGGGTCCAATTTTCTACCGAAAGGTTAGAGAAGAGGTATTATTTACACGTTTGGCTTATAGGTCGTGCAAAAGTTAGTTTAATTATTAACGCGCGATTTTGTTCTTACTATGTGTCGCTGTTGTGTTTATTACGTTCCAGGTGCTGACACCATCACTGTCTGTATTTCAGTTGGATCAATCTGGCAAACACTACTCAGTTAATCTCCCATCAGGGCTTACTTTAAGTATGCGTAAGGCGCTCAGTCCTCTTGAAGGTACGCGGCGCTTACCTTTTTCAAAAGTATTTTATGATAAGATTGGGTTTACAATGGTTCGCCAACTTACACTATGATCTGAAATATATGTTTAGTAAGTTTTGTTTTTTTGGTGGACACCGACAAGAAACTAACGTTTATCTAGTATCAACCAATTAGACGTACAGCTGATTTTAAAACTAAAGACGTACACCGATTCTACCGCGAGGAAATCACAATGAAATTTCCGGTTTTTCAACTAAGTTGTATTGTTCAAATGTCTGATTTTAACAAGGCATTTGCAGAATGCCGTAATGTAAAGTTTATCCAGATTAAACATTTTTTTTTCTTGAAGAAGCTTTTCTACTCATTTCTTTTCGTGTGCTGTATAAATTTTTTGTCCCTTTGCTAATGTAAATGCGTAAGGTGCGTTGGCTTATACCGTCTTTTCCGGCTCGTTGTTAATCTTTGATATGACTTGGGTCGATAGGAAGAGAACATTTTAGCAACGTCGTAATTTCTTTCTTCTTTTTTTTATATTGAGTCTACCTAAATTGGGAAAATCGCTGCAAAAGAGGGGCTTTCTTTTCGCGAGTACCAAGCATAGGTTTATACCTAATTAATAAAGAAGGCTAGCAGTTTTTTTTAATAAATTCTGCACAAATTTGGATTCATTCATTTGCTCATCGAACGGATGTCCACAAGCAGTGTTGCCACTAGCTCTTTTTTCTTAATTGTAGAATATTCTTGAATGCGAACGCGAATTTTGTTGACTAGCATCCCTAAAGATGGAATTGCATAGTACGGGTAAGATATGTAAGTCTTAAATGCATCGTAGTTAGTTAGTTAGTTATCATGTATTAAAAGAGCCGCAAAAAACAAACAATTGGCCTTTATTATCTCCGGCTGCCATGTCGCGCTCAGCCCGAAAGACAGGAATTATTGTGACCAGTTTGAATAAAGGTAGTAGTAGTAAAAACCTTCATTGGAAATGTTAGGGAATATATATATACTCTATGAAGTTGATGCGCGTTTGAACACCAAGGATCTGGAGGAGCCCATCACTCATACTAGCTTACAGTTTTTCGTAATGCTTTCAGTCCATCTGTCAATCCAAACTGTTCAACTGTAGCTTCCTTAATCAAATTGTCTATGTATATTGTATAGTTAAGTTGTCAGTATTTTTTTTTATTTTTTCAGTAATTTATAATTGCTGCCGTAGTCATAAATTTTCACATTTGTTGCTATTTCTGCCTACTCAATAGTAGTTACTATAAGCTATTGAAGCGGTTATCCTTGTAGGTTTACTCTTCTTTCCCGTCGATTCATTGATGCGTCGTTATTTTGCATGAATATTGGACTTTCTTTTGATCAGTCTATATCGACGCATTTTGGCGCGTTTCGTCTTGTATACATATAGTTTATTTATTTTGAATGAAAAATTTTTAGATTGATACGTCCGGTCAGAGAGACTGCCTAACGATGTTACTGCAAAGTATGACAGCACATGCAATATTGCGTCACATCTTATACAGATATACATAGCCCCTGGCGAATAAAAATCCATTGTCCTACGTATGATGTGATGAAACCCATATGCTGCGAAACGTCGAACTATGTGCCGGTTTGTTCTTTCCGGCGCTTTTTTTCAGGCTGCATTAGTAATAGTTTCCGTATTACGAAAGTCAAAACAGGTTTTTTCATTCCCCTCCACGGAAAAGTTTTGAACGGACAGAGTGTGAATTTGCATTTTAAATCTTCTACAAGTAGCACTAGGTTGCCTAGACGACACACATAATCATTCAACGATGAAAAATGTGTTCTTATGGTATGCTATAAGAACGAAGATTTGATTTGGAAGTTTGTCGAACTGCTTTGATAAGAGACATATGTAGGCACTTTGGATTCTGCAAAAGGCTATCATAAGCACCATTACTTAGAAGAAAACTAGGAAATGATTTGACATTATTATATTAGAAATCCTCGCTCATTGTACTCCGTCCATAATGTGCTGTGCGAAGGTTTGACCGTTCTCTGGCATGATCCCTCTTAGATACTCGACGGTATTCACATATTAGAGGTGATTCTGCCTACGGGCCATGCTGGAAGCAACACAGCGACCTTCACCAGATAGAACTTCACGGCTCTGTTTTGCCCATGTTGATCAGCAGTCCAACGTCATCCACGTAACAGCGAGAGTTTGCTGGCAGTGGATACGTTTTTCTCTGGCATGTTCTTAATTTTAGAGGGAAGCTAGAGGTATATATTTAGAAAAATATAATCTATGCATGCTAGAAAATACGCAAAGTTTAGTAGTAGTAATAGTTCTTTAGAGAGATATCGTTCAAATACGTTAGCCTTTCTCGGGCATAGACAAACTTCGTTTCGTGCTAGAAGCTAGCCATCTGGTCAGATGCTTAACGCCGATACCGTAGGGAGGAGAAGACGTAGAACTCGAAACATAAAGGCCTTCCGGGTCTTCGGAATCGCTTTCAGTATAGTTAAAGCAGTGAATATGGACGGCGGTCGAGTACGATTATATTTATTGAACCGCTGAGTTGGCTGAGCTTCTGTAGATAGCTTCGCATCGTAACATTTTAGACAACTGAACCATCTATAAGCCATGCCCAGTCACACTTGTACTCAGCCACTTGTCAATAGCTTAAATGCATAGGATCTGACATATAGACGAACGTCCGCATATAAGTGTGTTATTCTGCGCCTATGTATGTGAAGTCACGCATTACTCATGCTAATATGTGTTATGATGTTTGAGGGGATCTTGAGAGTGAAAGTTCAATACCTATTTGAGTCTACTGGCAAGGTCTCAGTCGCTATCAGCATGTGCCGCTTTTATTACTGCTTTTTTACATTATTGCATGCATCGAATGCAACATATTGAATGCGCATGCTATTATGCGTATGATGTGTGACATCACTTCAGTCCTACATTCATAAAGTTCTTTAACTTGAATGTACGGTAACATCTTAACGTATCTCTCGATGTTTACTGTTTGTACTGTAGCAACCGTTGGAGATTTTTATGAAATAAGGGATTAAAATATACAATGCACTTAGCAATAACAATGATAATGAATGTGGAATTAAGGTTTCGTACTTTTTTTCATTTTAAGTTTCTTCTTTAAGATAGACTTCTATAGATGACATTATTTCAATTGAGTCATCGAAAAGCCTGATGTAAGTCAAAACGGTGAATGCTACTGTCAAGTGAGCCTAGTTAACGCCGAAGAATACGTGGTTTTAATGCCAAACAAGAGATGAAATGAAATTAACTGTATGGTACTGAAGTTATGAGTTAGTTTTAGTATAACTGTTATTGCAACCAGGGGCAGACTCGACATTTTTAGTTAATTTATTTATTGCATTTATTGATGCACAAATAAATTTTTTATATATTTAGCCTCCTCCGAAGAAAGATTATTAAAGATTCTACTGGAAACATCTTTTTTATTCTTATTAAAGGTTTTTATTTCGTGCTATGTACTACAACGTTGCCCTATTTAAACCTTACGAAGTGATGCCGCTACAACTTTTCTGTTTTGTAACAGGTGTTACTGAAGTCGACCCCGATCTGGATGTTCTTTTCAAACAATGGTTTGATAACGTTGAGGAGTACTTCAAACGTAAAAGACGGCGTGAAGAAATTCAAAGAAGAAACAACGTAAAAAGTACTACGGAAAAGATCTAGCAACGATATTGAGACGCATGCGTTAATAAACCTGTGAATGACAAAGAATCGCAGAAATGATTTAATGAATAACTGCTAAGCGAACGAAGCATACCAAACTTGCTGATTCCAGAAAACCAACTATTTTATTTACAACCAAACTATGTGTTTGCTCTGACATTGTGAATGTTTTTGGCACTAGAATTGAAAGTACACGATAAGAAGAGGCGTTGGAAATGTCGTCCCGTTTATCTTCTTCATAGCATACTTTTCTTATTAAAGCGTATTTTCGATGGTGCTTGAGCAGAGCCCTCTCAGTCTAAAAAGTAGGTATTATTTGTAAATACGGTCGTACCATAAAAATCTGTAATCCATATGAAGGACTGTCATAAATGTGAATCCATAATAAAATAGCATGTTACTGTTGAAGAATGTATAACGGATACTTTCATTTTAAAGAAGCTGTAGTATACTCAGAAGTATTTAGGTACTTTAATTTGCTAATTAGAATGATTTCGTGTAATTAACAACAATTACACGAAATCATTCTATAATTATAGTATTACAATATCCTATCCAATAATATCGAATTATATCGACAGACTAGCGGCAACAGTTGATTTAACAGCCTTCTTGCCGTCGTGTTTGTTCTTTGTGTTCCACCTGTCTGTACTCTGCTACCACTCGGAATTTTTTTTCATTCGTAGCAGGCCAACTATATAGAAGCACAAAAAAGCTCCATATTTGTTGCTCAGCCTTACTTCAAACTGGCCTGTTGATCGCCCTATCCATGCAACGCTCTCTCTAATCTAGTGAGCTCTATGTAAGTTTAACTGACTCCACTTTCGCATGAGTTCTATAATTATCCCACGTGATTCGTGCAGTTACGGAGTTTAAGACAAGCGTAGGTGCACATCGTAGTCATGCCTGCGTGTTCAGTTTTCATACCTGCAATAGAAACGTTGCGATATACGCAAAGCCGAGTCCATATGCGCAATAATGCTTTGAGTTTTATGTCCGATCTTTGAGTCGTTAGGCAGTGCTTTAGATAGCCTGTCTAGAAAACATCTAACCTGCAATGTATGGGTCTTACCTCAAGGCCACTATGTTGCAGTTCTACCAACAGGTCTTCATCTTCACCCTAGCATTCGCGGTCAGTCCATGTGTTAAAAATATTAAAAATGCTATGGTTAATAACATTTATTGGCTCGCCACGTTTCCCTTTCTTAATATATAGCTTATAGTACAGTAATTCATGTTCTGAATAAGATCGGACAAACGTTACTGCACGCAGAACCGCCAAAACTCTTATTTTAGGCGAGATGTTGCTAGAGTACTTTTCAACAGCTTTAAAATGCTTTTGGTAGTAAGCTGCTAGAGTAAACTAGAAAACAAGTAAAAAAAAAAAATAGAATGCCCGTGTGTTTAGAAAGAAAATTTGGTTTTAAGTTGTACAGTGTCGTGATATGTTTGGACATTTGTCTTCATTAATACCCTTTATGATCTACTAGTTCAGTCTTGATCTGTTCTCCCATTTTCGTATTCCTTTCCTTTTGTTGATCAATGAGCTGAATTCTTGCTGGTTTTTACTAGAACTTCCGGTAGAACATCCTCCTAGAAGTAAACGCTTGCCTATTTACGCAAAGCTTATGCTTGCTGCTCCTGACTTTTGTCGATTCAGTTATGAGCTTTCGCAACTCATTTGACATCTAAGCGTGGACCACACAACGTTTTAAAATTTTGCGGGTTAATGGAGAGGGCACTTGGGGCTCCCGTTGGGCTCACTGACGACCAGCTTGAGCAAAGCACAACAATAAACAATACGTCTACCATGTAGTTGGATCGAACGGCGTTAATGATGAAATGTTTTACAATGTTTTTATGCTATTCTTGTCGAATCTATCCAACAATGTTATGTCGCTGTTACTAATGTTAATTCCCTAATTACGTATATTTCAGTATTGGTAAGTAAAAGCGGTAATTCTGAATTTGAGTTGAATCCGCCCCAATTCGTCTCATCGATTTATTAATGTTAGTTTTATGAGCATCCTAGGTCGTTCAGTATAAAATGCCGAGATAATAATCTTGAAATTTCTTCAGAGCTTTTTCATAAGCTTATTTCTTTCACTTTCAATTGAGCTATGAAAAGTCGATTATCTACGCGGGTAATGTCCGCTGAATATGGCAAATAACAGAACTCGTTCAACCGTAGCCATCGGATTTTCACCATCTTGATCTTCAAAGTGTAAGGTCGAGCGTTATCGTGCGATATAAATGGTTTAGCTCTGCTAATTAGCTTTAGTTATTTATTATCTCCCTTGTTAATCATTCCGTCCAGTTGTTGAGGTTACACTTGAGCCGTAGTGTACGAATCAACACTCATGAAGTTCTAGTAAAGAACACCTCTATTAAACCACTAAATAGATACAGTGAACAGGTGTACATTTGCTCCACCAGCTTAGTTGCGTGCCTTTGTCCGTGTGACCATCTGCGGTTATCGTGAAAAATCCATCACGAGTCACAATTTAATAACGTGAGTGCAAAGAGTAACAAGCGTTTCTACGTTTTTGTTTTTGATCCTCGCTTAAATCATTTTACAATTTTTTGTCACACTAGTTTCAACAAGGTGATAAACTGAGTACTGTATTTTTAAGTACGCTAAACCTGAGTGCTAACACTAGAAACTTGAAGATGGGGTGGTTTCCAACAGATCTTTCAACACTTATTACTCGCATTCACATAGCTTTTTCCAGAAGATCTAATTGCGAACTCAAGGTTTCCTAAACCAACCGCTCACTGTGCTTTCAGTAGTAAATCCTTCATGGAATGCAGAGAGGTTGATACGGCGATCCGTTTCTGCCCCTGTAGTTCCAAGACAAAACCCGTATGGGTAAACGTAAGTTTTATAATTTCTCATGAGTTTCTACAACAAGTCTGCTAAGAGCTTGACTAATTACCTCCTAGTGAATGGTTTCAGATTCCAGCATGTGTACGTGCATCTCAAAAACAAAAATAAAGGTTGCGCCGTTATAAGCAGAGTTATCTTGAAATACAAGAATGGCGTTTCTTTTTTATACAACTGTAGTTTATTATTTAGGTAGAGAATTGGATTGGTTTCGAAAACAAATTGAATTATTGTCGGCATCCTGAATAGTTGATAAAAAATAAGGCTCTTAGGTATAATGCACTTATAAAATACTTGATTAGTCCAACGTTTAACATTCTTAGAAACAATATTAACAGACATTTTCAAATATATAGGAATGACATGTGAGTGGAAAGCTGCGGTTTGGTATCTTATTGGTAGTAGAACGAAAAATAAAAAACGATCGACTTTTAAAATTGCTTAATATGATCATAGCTAACACCAACAGGTAGTGGAACTTTACTCCGAAAGTATTCACTATGTTCTTCCCAACCTATAAAAAGGCAGGTTCCTGTGGAGCAGTTAGCCCTGGCTCCTTTTTAAATTCAATTACGTATTTTTCTTTTTAATTAAACCGCTCATAATTAGATTTTGTAATAAGAATATTTGAAAAATCCTTATTTTCTCACAGCTTTCAAGATTGTTTCTTTTTTGGGATTTCTTTTCGAACTGCCTTTAAAAGTTGTTTAAAAGGTGTCTTAATTTAAATATTTTTCTGATCCTTTAATATTTATTTTAATAAAAGCATTATTCTGCTGAAACCTTATTATGACTTTATCATACATTGCAACTCATTATCTTCTTGGAATAACGTCGTTTGACTTTTTGTGAACTTACTGAACCCTCTTTTCCCCATGCTATTCATAGCGTACTTCATTGGCTATTGCAATTATAAAAAGCATTAGGACCAGTACGGACGTAGTGCATTTTACTAAATTAAGCTTATCACATATCAAGTGCTTTCAATACCACGATCCACGGTTCTGAATCAGCGAGAGCATTGGCGCATTTCTTTATGCCCAAACCCTGTAAAAGCTCACGTTTGAAATATATGCTATAGACTTATATTTTAATTTCTATACAAAAACACCTAAACTTTAAAACGGCACAGAGAGCATAAAACGAAAGATTGTATGATGTTCCTAAACTGTATAGTAACTTAAAGCTTTCATCTCACGTAAAATTTTTTCACGAACTGTGGGTTCCAAGTACGAGAATGCTGGCGTGAAGACTACAAAAGCATCAGGCCGTGAATTTCTCAACAAAAAGAAAGCATTATTTTGAATAGAAACGTTTTTGCCATGAGTAGCCATCTTATAAAGTTAAGTGAACTTATGAGAAATTCATCTTTACAGATGGAGTGCGCATATTCTGTATCGGAACGGTTTCGGCGAGATTTCTCGCTAACGCCGTATAGTTTATCTGTAGGAGTGGCTGTGTTGGGCCAATGTCATCAACGTTTGCTGCAGATAAAGCCGTTCGATTCAGCGCAGCTTCCATTGAAATTAACTAGAGCGCAGCAGCGTAACGCAATGTTTCTGTTTCTGCGACTTATCAATCAGGCAGACATGGGATACCAGGTACAGTACTCAGGGCCTGTAGCCCTATGATGTTAATATAGGACCCCTGAATAACCATGACGTATTGATCACTTCTGCGTCTATAACTTGTTATATGATGAATGGTCTTCTACGAACTGCTGCAAACCATACGAAATTCCCACATTTGACTATGAAATACTTTTTTTTTTTGTCAGTTCCGTTAAATCATGTCCACGAGAAACATGCTCCTTACCCATTTGTTTAAACCTAGTGGCTCTACACCACATACTAAAGAAATGTTTCCCAATTTTATTTTTCAGGAATTGCTTAACGTGTGCTCGAAGGCATTACATCCTGCAATTTACGCAGGATTAATTCGTGATATGAGTTTACTACGTGCTGAGGGCATGGACGCGATTCTTCTTAAAATCAGAGAGATCGAAAGATTGTTTGCGGATACCAACATAAATTCGGAACTCTGTGTGGTTCATCGAAATTCGGCTGTTGGAAAGTTTCTTCGAAAACTTGCTTTAGCAGTCGGATCATTGGACTTTACTTCACATGTTCAGTTCGCACATCGGGTAGCACGATACGTTGATGAGGAAACAAGTGGACGCTGTCTTGCGGAGGTAGACCAACCTTTAGGTCAAGTTACGCTTGATGATGTCTCAATGGCTATTGATACGGCAGCAGATGACGGCGATGAGGGACCAAGTGTACTTGACGAGTCCGTAATGGCTCTATATGGCAAGGAAAAAGCACGAGCATTTCTTAGACGGCAAGGGCAAAAACTTCGAGACAACCCTGCTGCTGGACTTCCGCCGAAAGAACTGCACCGCGAAATTGTTCAAATACTACGTAGCAGTCCAGACATGGCCGAAGTGTACTATCTGTCATTTATGAACCATCTAACGTTTGGAGAATACGTATCCGCCATAGAGGACTGTCATAAGCATTTTCTATTGAAAAGAAATATTGCGGGGAAAAAGTTCCGCTATGCACTGCTAAACTTAGCTATGGTCCATAGACGGTTTGGACACATGAAACAGGCTGAGCTTGCTTTAAAGGAATGCATCGATCTTTCGCAACAATCTAGTGACAAGGAATGCCTTCAACATGCATTGGCATGGCTTTGTCGTACCAATCAGGATGTAATGAGCTGCTATATCAGGACTTCGATCGTGCAGAGCTGTCAACAACAGCTGTGGTCATTGTATAGTCTCGGATTGCAAACCCTTTCACGCTTGGGTGCTATGAGTGGTTGTCCGCCTAGCACTTGTATTGAAAGCTTAACAGGCAAATGCCCTAAACAACTGGAAGCTCCAGAGGTGCAGGTTAACCTTGCAATAAGCTCTGCCATTCTTTGGGTGGGTTACGGTTTTCATCAGAATGCCAAGCTGCATTGCGAGGCCATCTTGCACTTGAGTCAAACGCGGGTAACACCCTCTCACCGGGATTGGGTAGTAGTTAACGAAAGTACCATCATGGCCTTAGTATTCGTAGCACGTTACGCCGTACTGGACTATGATTATGAGACAGCACAAAAGCTTATAGACGTAGCACGCTCAATGGTTCCAGAGTACGCGGAATTGAAGCACCTTGTCGAGTTGGCAGCTTTATGCAATACATGTGAACGTGCACTTCACAGAGATCAAATAGAGGAGTGTGAGTCTGCTGTTGCCTCTTTAGCTTTACTGTCCACTTCGGATGCCCAGCTTTACCGGGTTAGATTATTGCAACAGATGGGCAATTATGAGCAGGCTGTAAAGCTGGTCAACTCATTGCAAAGTGAGCAGGATTCCTCAGGCGCATACTGTAATCTTGTGTCAAGACTTTTGCAGGCCAGGATTTTGATTGACGCTGGGGGAGACAACGCCATACAGTTGATTTTACGTGGTCTTGCCGTTTGCGACCGATTCCACCTGCGATATCTAGAGGCAATGTTCAAGCTCGAGCTAATTCGCGCTCAGGCAAGAGCTGGGTTTTCTCAAGATCTCTTACGGGGTACCTTAAAATCGGTAACTCCAATGATCTTATCGCACGGATCCAAGGAGGACAAACTGCTTCTTAGAAGCATCGAAGCAGAAGTGGCAGATGGAGAACAATCAATTGAAGAGATGACGGTATGCTTTGAAGAGTGGCAGGCTTTGGGAGACTTCTACAAAGCTAAACGAGCTCTGCAGTTTCTTGCAAAACGTTGCCATGACAGTGAAGATTTTAAGCGTCGAAACGAATTTGCTAAGATGTTTCGTCAGATGGTAACTCGAATATGATGTCAAAGCCCATGGCGCGTTTAATGAAGCATAATGGGACAGGCTTGATTAAATGAGAACTATGTATATTGACGTAAATATAATTTTTATAATGCTGCTTTGTCGTAATTTCGTGTGTTATCTAAGCACTGCTGTTTTTTTTGGAAGCAATGAAACAGTGGTAATGCTGAATCGCCCGGTTATAGGTTAGGCATTATGTAACATTGATAGGTAATTATGGTCAATAGCTTCACTCAACCTTGATACCCAGAAATCATTATTTTAAAAAATGTTCTATTCCTGATAATTGTATTTAACTAATAAACATAACTCCAAGCTCTATCTAAGTATAAAAATGGCATCGAGTAATGCTATACTTACTATAAGATTTAAGGCGGCCGATTTGAGCTAGAAACTCGAGCTTTTAAAAGTAAACGTAAAAAGTATGGTTTCTTTAACTTACAGGACGGCTCGAACCCTTCGCCCCTTAATTGAGCTGAAAAACCGGGAAGATTGTCGAAAGTAGGGTCTAAGGCGTTTAAATTTTAAATGTAGGTTACTAAAGAACCAGTTCTTTTGCCGTACAACACCATCGGTCCATTTTCTTCTGCCATTCATGGAAAAAACAAGCAAATCTCTAGAGAAAATAAATATGTCCGTTACGTCATCAAAGCGTCTAACAAAGGAGGTACTAGAGAAAAAAGCGACCTGATGCGGGGCAAATGAGGGATAAAGAAGTAGCAGTACCAACGGAGGCTACAAACCGGGACGAGAGTAAAGGGTAGACGCCGGCAGAAGGTACACTGAATATCTATGAGGACGACTGTACCCGACTTCAGCCACTTCTGTACCACACAAACGTTCTGGAACTAGGTAGTGGTGAGGAAAACGATTCTAACAGTTTCTAAAAAGTATAGAGGGGGTAACTGATCTCGGGGAAGATTTGTGCACTTTTATAAGAAAAATAGGCACCTGAACGTCAAAATCATCGTTGCCTATTGGTTAGTGGTAACGACTACACCTCCGGCGGAAGACCTTAAAGTAAAAGAAAAACGAAGTTTATTCCAGAAAACGATGGCGAGAGAAAAAAAGCAGTAAGACCAGAAAGTTTTATGCACCTTTTGAGCCAGACCAGTGTGGAATTTTTCAAAAGGGGACGGCGACTTAGACGCGAAAAAAGAGATCGTTACGCTGACTGGGAGCTGCGACTCTAAAAACGAGTTTGAAACGCTTATGTACATGGCCTGACCCGAAAGAATGTATAAAAACGCAACTCGATTAGAAGGCAGGATTCCAAAAGAGAGCTCTTCCATAATTGTCGTCGTTAAAGAACATGATCTCTAAAAAGCATGTGAACGTAATATCGCAACGTAACAAGGAAAGCTGCAAACAGAGTAGGCAGATAACCCTTAAGACAATACAGAGTACACGAGAATATGAACAGCTAATCACCGGAATCTTGAACTAATGTTGCAGCTGAAGCGACTCACACCACGACAAGATCGACGCCTCTATAAGGAAAGGATGACAACGGCAAAAAAAGCAGGTAATGGGTCAGATAGCTGTCGGCAGTAGTTCCGAAAAGATAGGCAGCTCTAATAGAAGAGAGCTCGTTGAGAAACTTAGGGCCTAAGATGAAAAGGACAAAGAAAACGTGCCGAGAAATACGCGACAGCTCTTCAGAAAGGCCTATTTCTTGGTAGAAATTTTCAAAGATCTTCACATCCACTCCAACCGCAACATTTTAATTCATGTTCTGATAGACAAGACAGCGTCTCAAAAAAAAAAATTAGATATATATCTGTTACGAGAGACAAGCGTTTTGACATCTCAGATAAACGAGAACTGGATGAAGGCAAACTAGCTGTTCTGTGTGTTCTAGACCATGACATTAAAAATAGAAGAAGCGGGTCAGGAAAAGAATTTTCCTGGATAACGCTTGAAGATATAAGCAGGTTGTTTTCGTGCTACTGTAGTCCAAAAACGTATAACTGGGAAACTAGGTACGCTGTTTGATGAGCTGATAGCCAACCTTGAATCTCGGAACTTGTTCAACAGGAATCAATAAGAAATCTCAATACTTTGACAATAAGCTTCTCGGGAGATTTTAGCGCACATTGTTAGGCATGGGAATCACGAGGGACCAATAGAAGAAAGCGAGCCCTAATGGAATGGTTAGTCACCCACGACTTAACAAAGTGGAAGTGCCGCTTTTCCTGTCGCGAGGAGACCTAGGCAAATTTCATGACATACAGAACAGATGACTGAATGAAAGGTGCTTGAAGAAGAGAACGCAAGTGACCATATCTGTATTGAGTGTTGCGCCACTGGCAGTAAAACTAGGAGCGTCCTAAATGAACCGCATTTGAAACTTCAAAATAGAAGGGAAACAAAAATAATCATTGGTAGCATCCTTAAAGAAGAAAAATTACCGACAAATGCCTCAGATCTACAGGGGGCCTTGCTAAAGAATTAGGATACACTCTAAACGGTAACTGCTAGTTATACCGAAACATTGGGGGAACCAAAGCATTGTCGATGTAAGAGAAGAGTGCTTGAGACTACAATAGTGCCTTAAAAAACAATAACTCCACAGAAACTGGGGAGATCAAGGTACTCGTTAGTAAATACAGTCGGCGCAGGGCTACACTGAAAAGAGATTCTCAGCAGCAAATAAAATTCCGGACAAGATTTTTTTTCAACGAAATGAATAACAACCCTTGGGGAAGATTTTCAGCAGTTTATATGAACGATCAAACGTAAAACTAGAACTGCAATCTCACCTGAGGCAAAAAAAGGAGAGGTTCAAAAACTATTCCCTACACACCTGAAATTTCACAAGACTGGATATAAGTAACAACATGATAACGAAAACAAAGTCCTAAAGATTGAAGTCATTGTTGGGGATGAACTTATAAAGCCAGGAAAAGCTTCCGGAATAAACCATATACCGTCCACTGTAATTCAAGTTCTTCTGAAGATATACTCAAACTCTTAATGATAGGGCAGGTAGGAAAAGGGGCATTCTTCGGGACAAAGTGGTTCCTTTTAGACGATCCACCTTCTCGAAGCTTTGGCCAAAGTACTCGAGGTGATCCTTGAGAAACGACTAGGGACTTCGCCGAAAACTATTGACTCCTATCGAATGTGCAGTACGGCTTCAGAAAAAATGGTCCGTCTTGGCAGCGATTCGCAGAGTCTTGTCAACGACAAAAATGACTATATCAACAATATCGGAAGCTCGGGAACTGTTCTTGATGATTTTGCGAGACGCGGAAGGTGACTTCGACAGCCTGTCTGGGAATGGGGTCTTAGATAAGCCGAGCTTAGATTAGCAACACTGGTCTCGCCGTGGTAACAGAATGATATCCAGCCCCTATAGCTAGGGGAAGCGATAAGAGTCGTTAAAACATTTCGTTAAAACACTTGACCGTATACCTGAACCATGCCATGCGCGAAACTCCCGCATATAGGCAAGCAACAGAAGCAACTAACATAGCCAAATTTATGCACAACATAACCGATTCTAAAAAAGAAAAAGAATGATTTCTGAACTCCGTAGAAAAGTTCAAACTGTCAGTACGGACATCCCTTGTCCTGTCAATAAGTACCAAGCGTACTTTCTTGCGCAGAACACAACTCATCCTACCGTTTAGAGATTTGTGAGTTGTTTTTTGGTTTTGTTTGTCTCTGTTGCCTATTGGGTTCATTTAAAATCGTCAAAAGGATCTTTAAGTACCCTTTGAAGAATGTTGAGTTTGGTTTTGGAATTGCAAGGTGAATTGAGTGGCAGCCTCGAACGGTCCTGCTGTATCCAAGGAAGAAACGATCCCGAAATAGTTGCAGAAAATTCGGGTTTTATTATTTTGATATTGGCTCGCTATATATATTTCCTACTTTGAACTAGAACATCAAATTGAACTAAAGGGATTGAGAAATTGATTTCCTTAATTGATTCAGTGAACTTAATGATACTGAAGGAACAGCTTTATATAAAAGTATAGTTGCAGAAAATGCTTCGGTCGCACAGTACTATACTAATTATTCATTGCATGAAAAGTAATAAAGATCATGTTTTTGACGCGCTTATTTAGTTTGGGGCATCCAAGGCGGTGAGGATCATGACAGCAGGCTCAAGCATATAAATTAGGGTGTCCAAAGATTCATACAGCACTTTTATGGTTACGACGGAATTAGCAAATGGTAGCCATCCCGGCCAGACCACTCCTTGCAGAAAGAAACGGACTGACAAGACTAACGCTTCGCAGTATAATCCAATATGTCAACATGAACCTCTTGCAAGAGATGAGCGATCGCTGTGCGGAAATACCCGCGTCGAGCTTGGCAGGAAGTCCGAAGGGTTACTCCGGCCAATTGACCCGAAAGAGACATGCCATTCGTTCCTACCAATCTATATTACCGCTAAACGAAGGGCAGGGTCGGTTCGGTGTATGCTAGTGAGTGGTAATCTCGGCGGAAATAAATCCAACCGTTAAAAAAACTGAACTTCACACTAGGCCCACGTGTAATAGGTTTGTTTTTCAAACAACCATGCTGGGAAGTTTCAGTTCGATACGATTAGCTGACCTGACGCTAACGCCATCTATCGGCTCCAGCGGAAGATTTTTTCTCAACCTGACATTTATGATATACAAGGCGATAGGTTAATATGCTCTGTTCGGGTTTTCGATTTCAGGGGAAAATGCAAACAAGTGCTATTAAACAAAAAAAACTCTAACTGTGCCTTCAAATAAAAACACGTTATTTGACTGGGTGGGAAGAATTAAGTCACGGCAATATAACTTAGGGAATTGAATCAAACTGTTTCAAACAATCTTTATGTTGAGAGTTTCTTAAGGCCATGTGATTAATAATAGCATAACTTATTGTTTGGTAGTTGTATAAGGCATGCGAATTTATTATTTTCAATAAGTGACTGCAAATCATGACACGTTTGTCGATATTTTAACGTTATATAATTACTATGCAAAACAAGGTGTTACGTCAGTAATAACATCGGATGGATATTTGATAGAAACATTTTATTTTTTCTTCTGTTGTTCTTGCAGCCATTGTTGTTATATTTATTATCGTCATTATGTTTTTCTTCTAGTCTATACATCATTCACCTGCCATGGTGAGGACAAAATACACTGAAAGACCCTAACAAACGCAAACTGGCTTGCTCCAGTGCTAACATCTCTCTGCATATCAGGTTGGCCTATAAAGGAACATAATTTTTTAATTAGAAACCACGTGGTCGCAAATAACTTCACCACAATTTTGTCTAGCATGTGCACGTATGTTGACGCTGAAATGTCGGCACAAAATAGGGATATTATTACAGAATGGGATAAATATTGTTAGCACTAAAGAAACAACCATAATTCAAGAAGGTTGAATAATATCATTATAATAAGTACCATAAAATAAAACACGAAAATGAGAAATAATATAATGTTGTATATAGCAATAATATTATTTAAACATAAGCTAATGGGAGGAGGTGCATGTTGTTTCTGAGTTTGAGTATAGCCGATTTCCCAGGCCGGAATCGAAGTCACTCTGATAATTATAGAGCCTTGCGGCCCACAAACATACTGCTCAAGTTCTGCCTCCCACAGGGGTGCCTCAGGCCGATTTTAAGGCGACCTCGAGGCTATATATCTTATAATAATAATTATTATTATATTATTATTAATATTTTTTATATCAGTATGTACAATGGGCAATGAGTATTGAGTGTCGTAGTGCGTTTAACGAGATACCACCGCCGTCCTGGAGGGCAAAGGGGACATAGTCAGGAAAAGGGAACAAACCGTCAAATAAATAAATCTGAGGGATTTCGTTTGCCTTCAAAGGGAAAGACAAACTCACAAGTGCTGGAGTTCCGCTCAGATAGACTTTGAGAGGGCCTACTGTGTGACTTACATTGCATCACTTATTACATATTGTTCTAGTTTCCTCTACTAACACCATTCACTTGAATGATACACCAAAGAATCTTTAGTAGCAATATTAACTATACATTCTAGCATATCTGCCAATGCTATTTACGTTCACCTGATCTCCTGCTCGGCAGATGCTGACGGAATAAGATGTGATCAATGCAAAGCATTCATAAAACGCCGACATGTGATGACGCTTTTCATAATCAGGCTTTCTTGACTGAACGATAATACAGGCTTCATTTCATAATGATAATCAAACTTCGTTCCGGCTGGCTTTGGCTCTCGCATACTGTATTCCTATACAGTCGACCACTAATCAATCACTATAGACATAGTGAGACGTTTGCATCTTCCGGATCATACGATAATGCTAGTAACTATTATGGCGAGGTCCTGCCTCGTCTAAACACCTAACGGGAGAGAGGTCAAAAGTCTTGCTTTATTGGTTCACATTGGACAACTCGGTACAACTTCGTTAGTGAGTACGCTGATGTCGAAGCTCACACAAATCAAGGTCATCGCGTTTTCCCTGTAGTTATGGTTTTGGTGGAGAGTTTTTAACATTCTGTATATAAAATCCAGAAAAATTCTCTGATCACATTGTCCATTTCTTCGAGCAAATTCAGCTACTGGCCACTTCTGTCGAGGTGAATATGTCCCTCTGGATACTGTTACGGTGAGTTCGAGGGGCAGAAAAATTGAGTTTTGTTGCTGCTGCTGCTGCTATCGGTTTTACATTGCTCTGGTCTGTTGTGTTGTATACAATGAGTTCCGGCTAGTCGTGCGATTTCGCCTCGCTCTGCCGGTATTCACTATAGTACATTATATGTTCCGCCTTCTTGCAGTATTAGTTGCTATAATATACCCTAATATTACAACTAGTATTTATATTACTCGCGTCGTCTGTATGTTTCTCCGTCGCCATGTTTATCTCAGCGCTCGAATATATTAATGTCTTTTCTCTGTATTTACTTCTCACACGAATCATATTCTCACTCTCTTTCACATCCAATATGTATATGTATATAGATTTATTTATATATAGCAACACAATTGTTACACATATTTATACAACTAGATAGTTTGAAAGGGCTCTATGTTAGGGGCCGTGGTTGTGATCCATAGTGTTGTGTCTATCTGCTTCGTGCCTTCGTTACCACAGCCTGTGTGTGTGTGTGTTCCTAACAGCCATTTTTGCATTTTGTTTAGGTTGACACAGTTACACTGCTCGTGTTTTCATAATGCAATTGTGTAGAGTTGTTGGCTCAAGGTCAGTTGCGATCCGTCAGATCTGTCAGTCGACAAATCGCACTGCCCTACATTAACTTTATCAAGTCGTCGTCGCCTAGGAAAAAGGTCTGACATAAAGTGGCTCCGATTAGATTGATTGCCGCGTTTTGGAATGCACCGACTCACTTGAATACGCGAGCGTGCATTTTAAACTGGATCAAATAGATGAGCAAAACAGACAAGTGTTTTAGGTGGATGGTACTCAAAGGGTTCGAATGTAGGGATATTAAAATACAGCGTTTACTGGCTTGCACGAAATAACCGATCCCTCATAGGTAAAAACAACTCTTAATGGTTAATGCGTAAATATCATAGATTCATTCCATTAGCTTTCGTCACAGCTCATATATTGCAATTAGCTTGATTTAACATCGGAGAAAGGAGCTGATAGTTCAGCAAAACCTTCACAAAATGGCGATCTTTACTTCAATTCACTAGATAATGAGTAAGGCTTTTCAAAATAGGATGACATATGACAGTTAAAAGTAGGGGTAGAGCAGTCGTTGTGATTTTTCGTCGTTCACTTCTTGTCATCCTCCTTCTTGGGATCGACTTGAGGGGGAACGTTTAGCAGCGGATTAGGTACTCCCGATACCCCGTTAGGAACACCGGTCGGGACCCCTGTCACACCGGTGACACCAGGTGGAACAGATGATACGGGGGTGTAACTTCCACTGAGATGTTTGTCGAGGTACTTGAGCGACTCGTTAATGCAGTTTTGCATGGCGGTACAGGCAGCCACTACGGCCGGCGACCCGAAGCCATGCGTGATGAGCGCAAAATGCGTAAGGTGCCGTTGAATATTTGGCTCAAGAACCACCTGCGGCCGAGTGTTGCACAGAGGTGTCCTGTAATCACAAATAATAACAGCTGAGACAAAACCGTTAACTTCACAGCCCCAGTCAATTAGATAAAAGCACTCATAGTTGTAAGGCGTGAAGTTTAATCAAAATATATGTTCATCTATTCTTTTATTCTTCTCTACCACTGATCTGTTTATCGTCTTCGTTAATAACTACTAAAAAGCTTAAGGCGACCTTAAATGTAAATCTAGATATCTAGCTTGGTTCTATTGGTAGCCACGCTGGTTCAATGGATCGAAAGAAAAATATTAACTTTTGTTCAAAAATGAATGAATCATTTATTACAGATTGGTATGTATTTATTGTAGTAAATATCGCCCTAATTCAAGTCATCCTCCTCAAGTCCTCCTGGGTAAATAATAATCGTCCAAATGGAACGCACTTACGTCACCGATTTTCTCGGTACTGAAAACCCTTTATATTTTCGGTCGTTAGGACAGCCGTCATCGATTTGTCTTTTTTTATTATCGAAACGTTCCCCTTTTAGACTTCGTCTTTGTTTTCGGAATAGGAAAAAGTTACAATACGGGGTTTCAGGCAACACGCACATCTGAGTTCCTTTGTAAACCACTGCTGTACCAGTTGTGAACGATAAATTTGTGTATTGTCTTAATAGACAATCCTCGTTGTGTCACCGTTTTGGCATCTTACGTATGACAAAGTCGTGTAGCCTTCTTAAAACTTCTTGATGATACTCTTTGACGACCGTGGAGCAGGATAGCATAAACTCAGGATGAACCTTTCCCTGACGATCGAAGAAGACCGTGAGGAGCACCTCAATTTTAAACTTAACTGCGTAACTTTTTTTTGTTGAAATTCATTTTTGAACCGATATTCGGAAGATTGCGTCTTGGTCTCTTCGTCGTGGCCGTCGTTACCCGTAACGATGCATTTAAGCACGTTTGCGTCAAGTGCCAAAAAGTTTTCCCAACACAGTTCTTCACACGCGTTTATTTGCTGGGAGTTCAGTTGCTTCGACCTAAACTTTCTCGTAAGCCTTTTAACGTTTAAACCGTCTGCTAAATTGGCTTGACATCAGCTCATTGACGTCTCGATCTTTTCTCTGGGTTTCTTATAGTAATTCGCCTTTTGCTTAGTACGAATTTTGTACCCTTTGCATGTTTTCGCGCGTGACTATAGCTATAAAATAAAGATCGCCCTCAATGGGCTCCTGTCTGTCTTTGGAACGCTTTAGACAGCTGATTCTTTTGAGCTTTACGTACTGCCTAATTCCCTCAAACATTCTGCAACTCTGTGTCTATGCGGTAGATTCTATTTTCGACAAAAACTCCACTTGAGAAAATTTGCAGAACGCTATAAAACGGACTGCATCAGATTGTTATGAAGTTTCACCTGTGTGTAACAGACGCCCTTCCCTTTGCCAAAACAAACAGATCTCATAAGCGACTACCCAGTGGCGCGAAAATTCTAACGACTAAAATAAATTTTTTGAACGAAGGGTTATAAACAGAAGGTTGCTTACCGATCTTGATTAAGAAGATCCATAAATTCTTGGATCATGCTTTTCGTAGCAAGCAACAACTCTTTGCGTCGATACACGTCCTGTGGGTCGCCGGCTTGTATTGCGTTCCGGCTAAGATATTCGGCAACCTGTCGAGACGGAAATTCGGTCTCGCAGACATAGCCGAAATCCCTGGCTAGGTGAATTGCCTCGCCTGTAATAATAATATATGAAATAATCTAGGATGAGAAGTGTGTACAAGCATTGTCACATTCGTTTTTGTGGGAGAGTTTCTAGGGAACATGGAAGACAAAACATAGCGATATATATTGCTTGCTACCGGCACTTATCATTTTTGTTCAATTAAGAACATTTTTTCCACGCAGAAGCCGCTCCGCACGTGCTTGTCATTTCATCATTTCTACTTTCGTAGTGACACATTGAAAATTATGCGCGTAACTCATCGACTGCGGTACACACGTTTTCTACAAACGCGACGGAACAGTGGTGTCCAAAGGGAACTGTATGTAAAAAAGAATGACGATGACGATAGAAAATTCAATTTAGCATGAGAATGACTTACTTCAATACGCACAACAATCAAGTACAGTCGCCTCAAATAACTACCCTTTTTGCAATAGTAAAATATATGAAAGAGTGCGGCGCTGCAAAAATACTGAACTTTTCCATATTCTTACCTTCTACGAGCGACGTGAGTAGTGTGACATTAGCGGCCTTCCTCCTTCCGGCGGGCAGATTGAGGCCGATTTTTTCCAGCTTCTCACGGAGGGACCGTCCTCCATTTTTTGACTTGGCTCTGCCGTGACAGAAAAAAAAACAATACGATAAAATGCAATCAATTTAGTGATGAATGCTTTGCTTAACGTGCTTAAGTGGCACATACAATTCTAAATAAACCAGATCGTTAGCTGTACCTTTACTTTAAATGCACAGTTTATAGTTCAGAGCCTTACAGAGCGAACAAGCTAGCTCAAAACCAGTCAGTGCGCTAAAAATGGGAGCCGCCATATAGTTGCTATACCTATAAATACACGTGTTCTATAGTTGCTTCAATTCGTGATGACTGATATTACTGCGAGGGGCCTACCGTTTTTTGTAACGTACGATCTCTCGTGTACGTCTGCTAGAAATTAAGCATTCATATGTAACTTGGTGGTGGATTGTCACCTTAATAATGGATTTGTAAAACATTACAGCATTTGCTACGGCATCAAAATCATAAATCGGATACCAACTTGCAAAACGATCTAACAGGTAAGGCATAATGCCATACCAAATTTTATATCTTTGACTACAGACAGACATTACCTGAACAACTTCCGTAATAAGTTGTTATGTGTAAAAAAAAAATGTTAAAAGAAACTGCAAGGCTGATAAGAACACACAAGTTCAGAGTTCGCTTTGAAGAAAGGGTGATCGTTAAGAACGTCACGTAATATGTGACAAATACAACAATGCATTGAATACAAAGGTCAGCATGCTATTATCATTACGCCTCTCAGCCACGTCATAAATTAGACTGCATGCACAAAATTTCTCTTTATACAAGTTTATTAATGGAGATTTTATGCTTCTTATTATTTCCGCAGCCATATTTTTGAGGTTTTTACAAAATATTTAGAAAAATGGTAAATCAATTAGATGTAGAGGCAGTTAAGTGTTAAAAACGACATAATCATTTAAACACTTTCAAGTCGGGTACTGCGATCAAGCATTGCTCCAAATGGCTGGCCATTGCTAGCACGAAACGAAGAGTGTGTACGCTTCGTTTCGAACCTACCTTTACGTTACCTTACGGGTCTTTACTTTACGGGCTTAGTAAAGAAATGTCTCACTACTGCGCCTTTGTGGGGACATTTTGGCCTCATTAAAGACCCTGGTGTTATTTAGAGCAATCACATATACAAATATGCCGGTATCTATATAGGTAAAGCATACAACGATGTTATCGCCATAGTTCAATAGAGGTCATTTGCGATGAATAGACTGAATCAATGACGATGGTCCTAGTGACCTGAAATTAGAGAACCGTTGAACCACCGAATCATGGCATCGTTGCGTAACAGCTCATAGTCGCCATACAATTGTCATTAATTTTGTCTCCAAGCCTTAACTACAAACAGGGACACTCCGTTTCACAAGATCCGCTGATATCACTGGTGGAGCCTTTTTTGCGGCTAGCTTTTGTGAGGTAATCTTTGTGATAATAATTATAATACCAGCTGTGTATGTCCATAAAGGCGCAAAACGAATATGATATGCTAATTTAGTTCATAGGATAGACAAATTTAAGCTTATTTTTTTTTAGTCAAGCGACATGATCGCTCAGCAAATGCTTTATATGTGCGTGTAATTTCAAACATCCTTTATATGGAAGTAATTATACTTCCATATTAAGGATCACACGTGGGACATCAGTGAAACAGCAGTGTTGTAGCAATGTGTTTACCCGCTTACTTAAGGGCGCAAGATGGTCTAGACTGGAAAGCAGGTCCAATAGATCCGAATTATCAAATATATATATATTTGAGGAACTCCTAATCAAATCACTAGTTAGTGATAGCTTGGTGAATAACATATGGGCTTGCTAATCTTAAAGATACGTTGTGGTGTAGGTTCAAACCCGGGAATAGACACACGGGCTCTCTTATTCTGGAAGCCTGGCGTCTGATGAAATGCCTAACGGCGATACCGGATGGGTAGAAAATGGAGATAGGGCACCCTTGCAACAATTACACCGGTTCTGGCATTAACTAGCGATGCACGTTGCAGCCCGCCAGAATCAAGGGACGGAAAGGGCTTGGCCACGGGTGCAGAAGAGAGGCGAAGGATCAGACGGATGTCCTACAGACAACAAAAGAAATCTGAGCGAAGTTAATAGATCCAGACCGTAATCACATCAGGCTGTTGAGGAACCAAAATATAATGGTAGTGATAATGCATCAAAATAATCTTCGCTACGTTTATTTTCAAAAAAATATTGAAATTAGTGATCTTTTGTCATAAAGCTGTCATGAAGGTATTGCAAAGCAAGCACAATGATCATGTTTATAACCAGTAGTTCTTCTGCTCTCAACTTTCGATGGAGTACAGCCAACTTAAGGGATTCTCGATCTCAATATAAGCTAGAAGCTGTTGTTATAATAACTTGGAAGTAATCTACAAACAGTGTGAAAAACCTTCGATAGTAATCAACCTGTTCTTCGCTTGATGGCTTTGGTAAAAGTTCAAGTTCTTATTATACTTCTATCTCATGTGTTCTGTGCACTTTTTCCTTTTTCATATTCGTCTTCCCTATTCTTGGCTGTATTTCCACTCTTTTCTCTTTCATTTTATTCATTTCACGGTTTTTCGTTACAGCGAGGCCGCCGCCGCCGCTTACAACACAGACGCTCACTATTGGTATCTTGTTCTAGCAAAACAGCACGACACCTGGTCGACGAGCGGGTCGACGTGCAGTATGTATATATAACGTTGTAAAAAATAGCTCGTTTTTCAACACGTTTGCTTGAGAAGAAACCTTTGCATGACTCAAACTGTCGTTATCATGCTCATCCGATTCACTGGCAACCTACGCCCTGTTAAGGGACGCGCTTCCGCTATGTTCCAACAGGAACGAAACGAGTGACGATAATCCTATGGCGAAACGGCGATTTCGTTGTTGATCACTTAACACTGTGATTGTTGACATTTGTGGTCATTACAGCCAAGCGTTTGGAACGACCTACTGCTTTTCTGTATTACCCTCATAACGTGTCATCCGTAGTGAATGACAGAATTTAGAACAGTAACTATACTGAACACCTCGAGTTACAAACACAAACTGCACAGTCTTACCTACTGTGTTAATAATAACAATAGTAATAATCATAATAATGATACTTTGTTTCTACATAGATGATGAACATTACACATTGCTGGTAAATGGGCATGGCAAAAAAACGCAGTATAACACTTCTTGAAGAAAAGAAGTTATGGCTCGAAATATAGAAAGAAAAATATTCCCGACCCCCTTCGAATGTCAACTAAAATTTAACAGCAAAGGTTGTTGTCTATTTTTTTGGTATCTTTATTAAGATGCAGTGGTCAACCCCAGTTCACACTTTACCGATATTTAAGTGTGCTCTAGGTTCTTTGAAAGGCCTGTGCACATGCTTTCTGTGGGCTGTTTAGCGCGTCATAGTGCGTTCATAAACTCGCTCTTCATTCGCGTACTTGCCTACTAAACTTAGGAACGTAACTTAAAACGGGGCATGGACACACCTCGTTTCATGCTGGGAGCCATCCATATCAGCAATACTCAACAGCGATGCCGAGCCTAAAACCGAAACCGTTATTTTAGACGAGACTTCGTGGACAGCTGGCATATTGCCTTAGCTAAACTTTTATAAATACATATTATTTAAGTACAAAATCGCTAATATACTTTCTTTTTATTATAAATCGATACGACGATCAAATAGCCAGGCTTGGCCAAGTCGCTTGTTTTTATGGGACATTACAATCGGAAGATCAGGGGAGAGATACTCTCTTCAGGAACCGGCTCTGTACGTTAGGTTTCATTAAGGCGAAGGGAAAATACCTGTGGAATGTTTGAAATATTATTGCATTTCAATTGCCACAATACGTTTGTAAGATAATTTTTCCACTCGAAACTAAAATGACTTCGCTTTGCTGCCCAGAAACACGGTCGAATTTTTGAAATTGTTCGGCGTACATTCATAAAGTTCAACATTACGGCAAGACTAAGGAGTTATTTCATTAAGAGATAATTCTCGTCATGACATTGTTGAGCGAACTTGTGGGCTTATGCCTTTAGGTAACACGTAAATGCATACGGCGTGCGTAATGTCAACGTGGTATGGATCCCGCCGTACGGCATTGAGCGGCCTGCGTTAGCAGCCCTTAGTGAAGTTTGATTCCCCCCGTTCCAAAAAGTGGAGAAAGACGAAATGACAGGCAGAGAGCCTTAGAGCGCATGTCCTTTTATTCTTCCATGCCTCTATAGCAGTAGGAGATGCAGACTAGTACAATAATATGTGTTAATGGTCTGCGACTAACTACTAGTCGTTTGCTTTGGCCGATCTTATTGCTGTTTCTGCTGGCGGGCGTTTTCGGTGGTGCTGGTTGACGTAATAGTGAATTCCTTTTGTTTGGTGCGATCAGCCGTACCACCCAACTGGTAATTGCTTGAGCATTCGCCGCAAGTCAGAGTTATTTGATGCGCGAAGCTCTAAGCTAACCAATATATCTTCGTCCATAATACCACAAATTCAGGCAATGAGTTCATAACATTGCAAAAAATCGAGCGATGGCTGACACGCGGAGTCTAAAACTTCTTACAGTGTCCCTCCGGACTAAATTTAAAAGCGGCTTCATCACTTCGTGGGCCGCAACCATCGATGCAGCTGGCTAAATGGGACCACAAAAAGAAAGAGTGTAACATGTCATGAGGTCGGCGGCTAGTAGAGTAAGATGGTCCGTACCAAAGATGGAATTATCTTCTTGTGGAATGATGTTGCACCCATCTTCCTACACTGTTCTGAACTTCTTTTTTCTCTCTTTTAAGTATGATACGCTATACATGAAGGGATGTAAAAATATCTTCATACAATTTTATAATACTTGCAGTATTTCGATGACAAAATTCTGTAATGTGTTTCCGATTATAATTAAGCATAACATGCTTATCAAAAAGACTAACCTGTGTTATACGCGCAAAGAGAAGTTGCTTTTCCTCAAGCATTTTCTAGCTTTGTAGGGTAAAAACAGCACGCGTATCCTACAATTTCGGTGGACACTTTTATTCGTAATCAACAAGTAGACCTTATAAACAGGGAACCCAAATCAGCCTTTGCAAAGGGTTTTGCTCGCATGTGTATAGTTTTGTTATACAGCTCTGTTATTAATGCTTTCGTATAGAACAATGCACGCGCAGTAGAGCAGTTTTCACAGATTTAGCGTATAAATATGTGGATAAAAATAAGTTTTTGAGAAACAATATCAAAGTTATTGCGGGACTATTTTTTCCGAGGCACTTGTCATCTTCAATTGCGTGAGCTACAACCGCTCTAGCGTCGAAGCTCTTCGCTAAGCGAGCATTCGAACTCGAGCTAATAGATGTTTCCGTTCAGCCATTTTGTGGGCTGTCTTGATTTTATGTTTAAATTCGCAGCTATCTGGTAGAGGTTTATTCACGTCTACTATCTCCCAGTGAGCCTTTCAATCGGGCATTGTCATGTTAAGGATCTGAATTTCATCTTGATTGAACTGACAATACTTTATGCTTCGTTAATCGAGTAGATTCACCTACAAATGGACCGGTTCTTTTCTGGTGCGTTTCTCATACGTCGCACATTCCCGCCATTTTTGAACTATTAAAAATTTTGTTTTGCGTTTCCGAATATGGCTTGAATCAATGGTCCCTTCGGAAGGTATCAACTGTTCACTGTGACAGCATGAACACTTGATACTATATACGTAAGCATTTCTTCAAAGTCGATCTTAAACTTGAGTTTAGTACAGTCTGTTTATAAATCTATAAATATACCCACCGTTGTGCTTAGGTAGCTTGCGCCGCAGTGTGTACATCTCAAACTTTTTACAGAATTACTGATAAATTTTCTTAAACGATCCTTACTTCTTGGTACGTCACCATTTTATTTCGATCAATCTGTATGTTTTATTTATGTTACGTATCAGAAGAATGATCAATTTACGACTCCGTTTGTCATCGAGGCTATGTAAAATTTGTTTCGCTGCTCAGTTACAGTTCTCGTATATGTGCGTAATCGTTTCGCAAAACGATCACTCGGGCTGACCGATAACACGAGTCTTCTTCCTACTTGAATAGCATTTCGGAACAATTTCGCCTTCTACTAATCAGGAAACTTAGCAGCTAGGTTACGAACGAGCTAAACGAAACATGTGACAACTTATGTCACAGACAAACTATTACTACTGAACCACTGCAGTTTCCATGATAATTCTTATGAGAATGTCGTGGACTCGTAAAATCGAAATAAGAAGAAAGGCCGCCAACACGTTCTTCACAGACTCAGTGTTGACATTAAGCTAGAAATGATGAAGGTTCGAGTAAGACGAGGTATCGATTTGTAAATCGGATGAATGTCGAGAAGACTAAGGACTGAAGCCAAACGCCAGCTACAATTTAGGGAAGCGCTGGATAAATGGCGTAATTGAGATAGATGTGACACATATTAGTTTCCCCAGAGGTTATTTCGAGCCGAGCAATTACCAGATTCAAAGTAGCTGCCTTAATTCTCACTATAATTCTTCATGTAGTGTGAACATTTTCTAAGTAACCTCAGTAGGGTAATGAACGCCAATGCCCCTTACGAGGCATCCCAGTCAGGGTCGTCGTTTGAGCTTAGCCTCTACAATGGTATAATATACATTTTCGGTATTACGAAGAAGCCAATAGGAAAAGTTTGTGATCTTATTTGTTGTTTTGGTATCCGCTCGGACCATTTAAATTTCGCTTGGATGTCGCTGTAATAAGCATGACAACCTGTCGCACCAGCAAAATTATTAAGTTGCTTCCATCTTGTTTATGTACGCAGCTCGCTCCCTTTGGTGTGAACTGTCTTTATCAGATCGAAAATGGAGCGCAGCTATTCAAGTGGAGCATTGACACGTTTGTCATGTTGTCTATTGGGACGTTTTACGTCGAAACGCCATGGAGGATGAACTTTCAAAAGGCAGTAACGCGTACTGATGGACAGGCGAATCCTCAACACGAAAGCGAACGGTCAACCGATAGACCGGCCACACCTCTCGTTCTTTACTGTAAGCTTTGCCCGATGAATTAGAGAAGAGAGGAAATACATTTGTATATCAAAGGAAAAACAGATACCAAGAAAAAGAAGAAGTCGAGTCAGGGGAACCAACGGGTTGGATGGATGCACATGTTACATCAGAGTAACGCCACTGCCGCCATCGCTGCTGCTGCTGCAGCCGAACGGCGAGTGGCTGAGCAGCTAAATGCCTTCACTCGATTTTTCGACGTTGGACAACTCCTTCAACAGGTTCAGATGGATAATTTAGCAGAAATCCGTGCCGCGAAATTGGTGAAGACCAAAAGCACTCACTTGTACGAATCGTCGACGCGCGTTGGAACAGCGCGAATATGGCAAACAATGATATTGGCGTGTTCCATTCGTAGTAACAGCTGCAGTAGCAACATGGCGGGCGACAATTTTTGTGAAAAGCAATTAAACTATGGCTTCTGTCTGCAAAACAGCGCCTACTGTAGCATCGTTGCTGTCACAATGCGACGGCGCGCTAATGTAACCAGCTAGTATGTTTGCAAAACCAGATCAAAGAAAGGACTAGAGGCAAAATGGGTGCAGGGGGGAGAACTGGGTGATATGGGGTGAAGGGCGGGCGAACGCAAGCAAGCTGTAGACCCACCGGTTCAGCTAGCGGCCAAGCGACCGAATAAACGAACGAAGGAAGCAACAACTAAATGCATATTACTCCTGCTGTTGCCGCCCGCTTTGTTGTTGCAGTCTACCCGCTTGTTGCCTGTTAATGTCTGCTCCCTTGCCCGGCCGTCTAACTGACCGGGTTGGTTCGTTGGCATCGCCGCCACTTGTTTCGTTCATGGCTGGTTCGTCCACGCTACTCTATGTGGCCGATCGCGCAAGTGCACGTATGTAAGCAGACGTATAGTACTTATTTAAACGTGTCTATGTTTCTTCTATGTGTATCTGTGCTGGTACATTTGTGCGCGCGTATAATATGTATATCACGGCTCTTGCTGGTAGATGCGTAGTGCGAAAAGGAAATGTAACAGATCTGGACGACGATGAGTCGGGAAGCTGCTGCCAAGTGCAGGAATAATATGTACGAGTATAATGTTTGCAACTCTTCGTGTCACCGTTTCCTTTGGTGAAAGTGATACAACGCCCATTAAGCCTTTCAGTAAAGAAATAATAGTAAGCAAAAGGGCTCTTTTACAATTCAGGAAAGCAAGCATACGACAAACAGGCTCTGCTACCACACTGGTACACCGTCGTGTACCAAACAAACCAGTATCTATTGAGCCAGCTGCAGGCACTGAGCAGACCACCAACAACAACAATGGCTCTGTATTCCGCGTCCACGTTGTTCCATTGTGCAAGCAAAAATGAAAAAATCGAACCGACGATTTACAGATTGGGCAATGTAACCAATATAGGCATCTTAGGTTTGCATGTATTATCAATTGCAGGTAGATACGAAGTGTACACACAAGTCCGCCTAGCTAATGACAACAATAGTTTGCCGAAACCGTGCTTTCTTCTACTCTTCCGATGACGATTTCGCACTGGTCGTCAAATCAGTATTACGAGTCGAACCCTAATGAACCCGCTGCAAGCCAAGCAAAAGGCTTGTCACTCTTAAACGCTTTCGAAGACTATTTTTCTCACAAGCAGCATAACCGATGCAAATTACTGGGCGTAAAATGCTCCCAGGAGACACACTAGGCATGTTATGTTCTGTCAACATAGTACACGGAGAGTACGCACGATGGATTGGAGAGAAGAGTATTATACATACCGCCTGAGGACTCCACCGAGCAGGGACGCGTTGAGACATTCGGGGGGCGAGAGTCTTCTCTGTACTTCCCCGATGGTCACCTTGTACTTGGACGTGGAGCTCAGGAGCGACAGTCGACCCGGCACTGAACAGAAAACGTCCGTCGACGTTACCTGACCGGGAAGCATGCCAGCTCCACCACTCGTCATCATGCCATCTTTTCCTCCATGAAGGCCTGTAACTCATGAATGTGTACAATTACGGTGAAGGCTGCAGCAATCGCTAGGGCCACAAAAGCGCTACCTAATAATCTATGCATTTAGTAATAGCTTAACTGACGTTGTAAGCTTCCTCAGTAGTATAAGCGACTCCTGAAGTTCTTAAAGTTCAAAAGCATTTTGTCTATGTTGGGTAAAAAGGTAATGAAATGAATAGCCATATACGGCTTAGAAAACGGTTACACCCGATGGGGGGGGGGGGGGGGTAGATTTACGTATCAATAAAACAATAAAAGTTATCACTAATTAAGCGAACATCAGTTAGATAGATCCTGCAGCCGGGTAGAATATGAAGCTCAGCTAAGGAAGTTTATCAAACTACTCTAAAGCACTTCTCTCTATCCTGGGTTAGTTATAGCGAGCAGTACTTTTTGAAGCTGCCGCTGCCCTACGCGTGTTGGGGACTAACCATACATTAAACCGTTATGTTCCCTTCAAGATGTACTTGCTGCATCCTCGTGTGATAAGAACTTGAAATAATCGCATCTTTAATAGTGTCAATCGACAAAGAAGCAAACGTTCAATACGTTATTAAGTGAACACGAAGTAAGTATATGAGCAGATCCAGCTGACGCCCCGTCCCAACATTTTCAGGTAAGTATTCAAGGTAGTGCGCTGTCGTCACGTTCTTAGATGCAAGTATTCAGCCATGACGGCGGCGGCGGCGGCGGCCTTATCGTTACCCAGCGAAAACTGAGTGCAAACAGAAAGTGATATATATCCTTTTAAGAAAAGCTTAGCATACCTTGCATGCTGGTCTGTCTGCGGACTGTTAAATAGTTGTACTAAATAATCGTATTGAAACGGCCGTTTTACTAGTTTTATCGTTTGACAAAACCCTAGTTCCGTTAAGAACGAAGCTACTTTTAAACCAGCAAAAATGGCTGTCACAGTAAGATTTTGCAATTTTCATGTACTAGATCTTTCTATTTCTATCATTTGCCCCGTTGCTAAAATCTAATACGGGCTTCGTACTAAGCGACTAGTTGTGCATTTCGAATGTTATACCCGTGGGAAGGTAAATTGCTTAAGATCAACGCGTACGGTACAATCATGACTGTGAGGCGACGCGCCGATGTCAACGTTCATGACGCCTGTGTCACGTTATGGAGGTAAGTACTACAACTATTATTGTCAAAATTTTTATGATTGTCCGACCATTGCTTTATGCTTATAATTTAGGAACTTTTACTCGCCTGTATTTTTACAACGTTTGCAAAATCCATTTATTTTTCGGAGCACAAAGAGGCGTAGACAATAATCGGGAGCTCCATATGTATAAGTTACAGATCGAAGATATTCTTATCAGCTCTTTGTAGAATGATTAAACGCAGAAAATCGTAGACACAATACTGCATTACATTGACTCTGCTCAGGTCTAGGGCCTTCAGTCTCGATTGCATCTTGGGTTTCTGTCTCCAAGATGAAGTGCACAACTTTTCGTGGAGAATAAGGCTCGTAGAGGCGTGCTCCATACTCATATAGCTATCTTCTATAGACAAGACAAGGTTGTATAGACACCATAATACATCGGATTACCCAGCACTCATCCGCTGGACCCTAGACTATAAACAATGCGCTCTTTAAAACTATATCTTTGCTTCCACAGGGTCCCATGGGGAGGTTTGAGCTTACTCAGCCTTTGAGCATTTCGTGGGTCAGTCTTCACGCATCTTATTACCCGGTATTTTCACTCTACTGATAGAAATGTTTTCTACAAAAACATCTAGACATGCATAATATTTTTGTAAAAAAAGATTCGCATGATACTTGCCGAACCATACCTAACCTATCCTATTTAGAGTGAACTCTAATTAGGAGCATTTACATCATATTGATTGATGTGTGTCAAATCGATGACAGTCTCAACTAAATTATGGCTAACTATCGGAAAAATGTCTATTCTCTCTCATACAACGAGTAGTGCTTGGGTAAGTTGTTTGCTGCCGAGAAGAAAAGAACCCATTTTTATTTAATAGTTTTTTTTATTCCAGAATATGCTAACGACCAGACAGGATGAATGAAAAAACTGACTATTAGGGAATTTTTCATAGTTTGACCAACCAAACTGGCGAGATGCTGTCATACGGAACAATACTTTCCTCAATGGTCATAGGAATGACGGTCAAATTAATCAAAAACACTAACAGTACTCATTAATTTACTGCTCACGTATAAAAAACTGTATAAGATAAAGTAAAAATTCCCAGCTATACTTGAAAGCGTGTGATCTGGCTATAGAACAGGGCTGGCAGAGATAGTATTTGCTGGTCTTTATGCATTCAAACCACAACCGCTATTACTAGCACTTATGCACCGAACACACCTGATGTATATCAAGTGGCGGGAGCACAGAGCAAGCAACTTCCACACAGTTACTATTACTTATTCTGTGCTTTTTAGCACATCGGTGGATTTATTTATTTTTTTTACTTAAATGATTGCGTTGCAGCGATCTTAACATGTATGGCACAATTTATCATTTGATTAATTAAATGACGATATTAGTAATAGTAAAATATATATGCTTGTCAATTAATAGAAGTTTCGCTCGCAGTATCAATCTGGATAAATTTCATTCTCTTTGCTATAGATCCAGCGACGAAAGATTTCTAAGTTCATATTTGCTGCGAGAGCTATTACGTTAATTTTTTTTTTTAACTTATATGCTTAATTTTAGGTTCATAAATAAATTTTCCTTGGTTTTACTAATTTTAGGAAGCTCGGTTACAAGAAGTAACCAGCGTCTTGAGGGTTTTATTATCTTCGATTATGCGTACGATCTTTTCTTTGTTGTGACCTAGTTAGGCTTCTTGAAGGTTCACAAACGTGAGAAGGCCAAATGAACACAGCGTATGAGCTAACGTAGGAACGGTGCAAAATAGCTAATTAATCAATTTTGTTCGTAATTAAAATAAAATAATGTCTTCAACGGCTTACATAGACATGTTTCATTGTTGGCCTTCGGCAAAGTGCTAAGATAATAGTAATGATCTTCTAACTTGAAATTCATAGTATGTTTGATAAAAGAAGATGGATGACATGAATATGATAACTGTAACACTGAGATGGTATGTCAAGCAATGCTTCACTTGATAAAGCTCTATTTGAATATTAAATATGCAAAACCAGCCATTGTGTGATTTTTGCCAATCTACATAGATTGTTTTTACGTTGAAATCATTCAAAGAGCGGCGAGTAGATTGTTTACCTTTTCGTATTACGCCATGATCACCGAAGATGCCGTCATCCACGCTAGCACCCTGAAATGGACGATACGTAAAAAAACTTAGAAAAGTTTTGTATTGTTAAAAAAATCTTAGCTAAACAAAGTCGGCTCTGCTTATTAGATTCTATAGCGGCTACAGGAGCGAAACATTTTGCATGTCCAGGTAAGTTTTGGAACAATTGGGATTTGTTAGGTAGATGTATAGCTATTATCTTTTCACAAAGAAACATTTCGAAAAATACCTTTTTGAAAAAATTCAGCTGTAGCTAAATATTCGTGTGAGCGACTAGTGTTTGATGGAACACTTGGAGCATTAAACTACTACGAAACACCGGCTCAACCTAGGTGTTACTTCTATACATCGGCCATTTGCTCGTGTTCAGTACGCAATCGTGGAACAGCGAATTCGCACGAAAAAGTAAATCCATAAAGTTTCAAATCGGATCTAACTACACGCTGTAGGATGCAGTCATGTTGAAGACCCATAGGTAGCGTTGTTTACTTCTTACACGTTCGACTGATGCATGCAATGATCTTGTTGAGGTGACGAATATTAGTTGGCCCGCGACTTTTTTTATGAAACAGTTGTAAGAAGTGAATAGCATTGAACGCATAGGCCCTACTAAACTTCCGTGATCACGGCTAGTTCTTCGTTTTGAAATTTTCAGGGTGAAAACATTTTCTGTATAGCCTTCAGTTTCTCAATTTCCGTTGGTGAAATTATTGCACCATTAACGATGCATGGCTTTGGAAGGCCAAAGCAAAACCCTGCCTGTCAATCGGTGAAAATGGATTTTCGATAGATTCCATTAACGTTTGATAACATTGTGATAACGTGAGCTGTTCAGTGCAGTAAATAATCACGCAGTGATAATTTACTACACCAAACAATATATTGCCTATGTACTTGCTTAATCAAATTATCCCCAAATATTGGATGAAAACATTGACCGAATTCGTCTGCTGCAGGCGCGTAATGTAGAAGTTTTGAATTTGCTAAATAGCTCCGGACAAGCTGATAGGTTTGTGCCTGATAAATTGGAAGCGGTCTGTTTTATTGAAACTAACAGCTCTAGTGCAAGTATTAGTTAGCTATTTAAAATTGCCCTGCTTGACCTACTTGCCACACCAAAGACCATCGATAGGATAGGTTAAGTATCACGCGCGCTAGGTTACAATACGGATTGGTCGGTAGGTTTCAAAAATTCATAGTAATAATAGTTCTGTGAGGAAAAAAAGACAGATCAGCTCTCTGCAGGCAGGAAGACCCCTGAAAGCTCCCAGAGGCAGAGAAAGAGATGCATATGCAGTGGTTCGTTTCTAGCCTTTCCCTGTATGTGCGCCATGGGAACGCATGTGGGACTTCGTATGGTTTCGCTGGGAAGAAAGAATTTAACACTACATTTGAGAGCGAACAATTTAACACTACATTTATGTAGCGTTATCTAACTAATTCATAAATTAAGTATAGTATTGAACGGCAATCAGACAGTGTCGCAGATAACTGAATGACAGGTATTCACATTTACAGAAAAAATGCATGCTAATAGGAGACCTAGATCATTTTACGGATCGAAAAGACCACTTCTGGCGTTCAGGATGTCGTAGGGCCTGTACAATGATGGCTAACTTCGTTACTGGACGCCGGTGTGACTTCGAACAGCTCCATCTTCCCGTTAAACGTTAGCTAAAACGCCAGTCAAAGCGCTGTAACAGACTAGCTTTGCTAACAGAATAATGATAACAGATTAAGATACTAGAGTTTTCAATGTATTCTTGCAGTGCTGTCTGTAGACTGCCCGGCTTTCCATCACGTTGAGTTCGATCGAATGACTTTCAGTATTATCAAAAACTAATAAAAAAATCCGCGTTTCTTCTCGCCAAAGACAGTGCTCCGTTATTTAGAAGGGGGTACGTTTGAACGGATGTATACTTGATTGGTGAACTGTAAAGCAACACACAGGAAGTCGTTCTCGGACAGTCCTCCCTTTAAATAATATAATGAACATTTTAAAATCGAAATCGTGTTGTGCTTTACAATGAGCCGGGCAAGACTTGAGACGAAAAAAACGTATTTATCAATTTGAATTTTCCTGTTAAATTAATTTTGCTGTCAGTATGAACAGGAATCGAGCGCGTTCCAATGAATCCTGTCACCCTACTATCAATTCGCCGTGTTGAAGTTAAAATTAGTTGGAAAAGAACGCGTCTGCGGGCATATATGTGAGGACCAAAGTCGTGACTCAATCGTTGAAGAATGGTACAAATTTAAAACGGGGTAGCACACACGGAAGACAGAAGATAACAACAAAAACGTCTAAGACGAAAACAGAAAAAGACTAGTCAGATTGCCTGTTCACATTTGAAGTTAAATGCTCGTTCGTTATTTACTTATCCTGTGAGGATAAAGAATATATGACGATATTTATTTGCATTGTACTAATGACCATGGATATTAACTGATCAGTTATGTAAGTTATATATATATATGTAGTAACCTATCAATTATTATTACGATACTGCTTATGTTTTTCTACTTGCTTACAGTGCCCAGTTTGCGTGAACAAAGGAAGATCACAGATCGGTGTATTGTCTAAAGTGTTTCTGTTGCCGAACTTCTTCGTCGGTTCAAACCAGATGATCGATGCCGGTGTGGTCCGCTTAAAAGGCTCTCCGAATCTAGAAATTGATGTCTTTTCATTAAAATAAATTGAATATATTCAGTTCCCTTTAATGAAACCGTTTTCATGTGTGCGGTATGTTAAAGATAAAATAACCGTTAACAGTGAGAATTTAAATTGTGTGTATATATTAAAATCCCTGTAGCCAACTTGTCTACATATTACAAACATGCCTAAAATTGTTTTAGCCGTTGCATGCTTGAGGACAGCCAGCTGCCATTGATATTGCTTTTCCAATTTCATTGATCGATCTGTGGCCTAAATTAACTTCCATTCAAGCAGGTAGTAACTCGCTTTTGGTAGTAGAAATTCTCTTATTACGTTCTGGCTCATGAAATGGCGAAATCTTATGCAGTGCTCCTTCTATTTTCAGCTTATCGTGTTAACAGGATCGGCAAGCTAGTTAAAAGACCGTTGATCTCTAACCTTCAGTATGGGCAACTAGCAGTTTAAAGGAATTGGGTCACCATTTTATAATTTGCTATTTAACGTAAGGTGTGCATTGTAGATTTTGTCAGGTCAAAGTCTGCTCGATAATAAAAATGGACGTATGATTTATTTCTGTAAAGCACGAGGTTGCCGTCATTGGAGCACTGCATGTACGGTCGGTGTTGTCCGCGTATGCTGTTACAATTATAATGATTATGCGTAGAGCAGAAGCAACAGCTGACGGCTAGTGGTGAGCTTAAATCTTCGTTTATTCGAAATCTTTTCGCTTCAGTGATCGCGCGACCAGTTCGTTGTTCTAATGCCGTTCCTTCGGATTCCACGACTGAAAAGTCATTGGAAAGCCGAAAGGGTGCGGAAAGGAGCGGTCGGCCGGTCCGCCAGTTTAATAAATTTCGTCGGTGTGCGTGTTCTGCCTTCGTTCGTCCATCCGCTGTCCGCTCGCCTTCGTTCACCTTTACAGTTTCGAATCGCACAGAGAATCGAAGCGGTGGGGGTGGGGTTGGGGCGGGGGAAAGAGGTGGTAGAAGTAGGGATATAAGAGAATATCTTTTCCTCGTGATTCTGCGGCTGAACGGTCGAAGCCGTTACCGCCGCCACCGCCGTTTCCGCGGTTGTTCTATACCAAAGAAATGCTGCAGACCAACGAGGCTTAGAGTGCAGACCCACCGCTTGATCTTTGTCCTATCCTCCCAACTAATCGTCTTACAGCAATAAAGGCGCGCAAACGTATAGCTTAGTTCATTCACACATATTTTTAATGGATAGCACGATTGCAGATTTGCCGGTAGATACCATTTCTATGTATTAATATGTCACCGTAACCGAATTATAAGTGGCGGTAGTTGAAACGGCCTGTGAACGAAGCTCTGTTCATGCTGTTGATTCTATCACCTAAGTACAAAGTAGCACAGGGTTTCCTTAACTTAGATAGTAGCAGCTAGTCAGTTGGTGTGTGTGCCGCTATAGAATCTCTAGTTTCGCAAAAACTATTACCGAGCTTTGCACTTATGTAGATAATGGCTACTGTAAGGACGAAGTCACTGATTGCAATGGCCTTCGTGGCGTCCTGACCGTCGCCAATTGGACATCCTCGAATATCATCATTGGGCCCAAGGTGCGTTTCAGCCCGCCGGCCAGCGCGTCCTGTATGTCAATCTAATACGACAACAGAACGCACATTGACTCCACAAACCAATAAGTATACACTTAGCCCTTTGTCGCGTTATTCATTGCTTTCCAGACAGTGAACTTCTACCCGACGTGGACTTTCCGTGCTATTGCCGTTTATTGTCAACCCTAAATAGGATTTAGAAATGCTTTATGGCATTTCTACCTTGGCAATGACTAAATTCGGATACTTTATCTAGTCAGATATAATACTGTATCTAGCTGAAACGAATCGATACTACGATCGCGACTTAATGTGACATAAGGTGTCACGTGTACGATTTCTCTATTACTGGTCTAAGTTCGAAGCATAAATGACCAAGCCTCTACGCGCGAAACTCGCCGCACGTCGTATTGTAGAATACATTTAGGCCTTTTTATTACTCTGATGTATTTTTGTGCAGTACATACTATCTGACAATGCTTTATAAAGGAACTAGGGAAGAGCTTGAACGTGTAATGTCTATCTTCTAATTTGTACTGTTTCAATGATGGTTTTCTGACTGGCCGATACATCTGATTGGAGCCGAAGCGTCGCACTTCGTACGACGCGAACTGTGCTCGCGTAAGCATCATCATCATGGTGACTAACGACTTTGTCGCTTAAATAATATTGCTTGTTTTCGATATGGAAGAGGGCCTGTTGACACGAGACTCGATGCATCGTCGTTATGCATTAGCTGTAACTGACATAACCGCAACGCGGCTAATTTTAAAATCGTTCGACGCCATCGCAGCGAGCCAGCGGCGCGTCTGAGACAAGTCATAATCGCAATAAGTAGCTAATCCACTGTAGCACGTTTGGATGGCTCTATGTCCCTTTATCCCATGGCCTGTTGCCGACACGCGCAGCGACAGTAGCGCCACGCCTCCAACGAACGGCAAGAATGAAATTTATGAATGAAGGCAAGTAACGCTGCCGTTGCTGTCGGTTACCATTCGGCGACGATGTTTTTGCCGAGAAGCAGTTCGATTATGTGGTGATGACGGTTCGCGTATGGCCATCCGTACGCCTCTACGCTAATTAGCGGCACAATACTTCCTCACACTGCTGCTACCACTGCTGTCGCCAGGAGAATTATCGCATGTTATTGTTGACGCGCGCCTTTTATTGGCGGATGCCCCATTTCCAGCCGCAGATCGTCGCCTCCGACGGCCGGACTTGGGGCTGAAGCAGGAGCCGAAACCCCCCGTGTGTCTTGCACCAATAGCCCAGATTCCCATGTAGTGTTCGCTGAGCTATCTCGCTGCTGCTGGCGGGCTAATAATAATAGCGACAGCTAAAGCCAGCCGCAAGGCTATGATAACCATGATTGAGTATTGCACTGTATACAAATATCTTGTATTTGACGATTGTGCTAGAACAACCGCCGCGACTAATGCCGGCGGACGCGCTGCCAAAACCGATGATGATATCTACGATTCCGGAACTACTGCAACTTTGTCGTCTTCCAAATAATTCTTTCGAAGCCTGCGCTTAAACGTTATTCGACCAAAACAAGGTTCGCTGGTTGGCCGCTTTATTGACATTTAGCAGTTCCACAACAGTCTACACAAAAATGACTCAGCCCTTATACTTTTATCCCAAAAGAAATAGGAAGCTAACGATCCCGTTCTTATTTAGTTGTCGTGTTGAACGCTTCAATGGCATTAGTTACCAGTTACTTTGAGTTCATATTTAGAATCTGGCCTAGAGGTTACGATACGAGTAGCAGTACCCTTACGAAGGGGGTAGGCACAGAGAGAAGGAGGACCATTCCCAATGGAAAGACAATCAGCATGGTAAAAAGCTGTCGATGCAACGACTATTGTCATACTTAGAAGGCTATCCTGCTATCCTGGGAAGCGCTATGTCTAAGATAAGCAATTTTGCGTCCTTTGCTGCCGCTGTTTCTGTGGTTAAACAGAACCATCGAATCGATTGACGTACTGCTTGGAGCAAATCATCTTTTAAGAAATCATTTGTGCCAGTGCTTGTTTCTAGTCATTTCTACACTGTTTTTGCAAGCATAACCAGCATAGTAATGATGATCAGTAATTTAACAGTATTTAGGGTATTTGTGGTTCCTCAAGGTTCGGGATTGGATACTCAGGTGCTCGTAAGCAAGTTGCCCAAAAAGAACATACATAGACTTTTTTTTTCTTGTTGATTATCATTATTGTTTTACTTTATGTGTCGTCACAGTTTAATTTTGATAAAACAGGCCGCATTAATTACGACCAAAGTAGATCGAATCTGTAGCTGCTGTTGTGTTTACTTTTTGCCATCTGTGCTTCGTCGTTAGTCGCTAATTGTTTTTTGACAATTCAGTAACCGGTGCATCGTTACTACCGTTGCCTATATAGCGACTTCAACCTACTTATCAGCAATTTCTTCGGAGGACCTCGCAGACAACTTAATTACGTTTTCGTTTGGTCGAAAGATATGCAATGAAAGGGCCATCAATATAGATGACCTGGAAGGACAACGGCCGAAACATCTGAACGCGCAGTACATATATATACATGATCACTCATTGTTGCTACCATTAGAGCGCAACTGTTTCCTCTGTAAGTTAATCTGTGATTTGGCTTTTGCTGCGTTTAATATTTCTAAATTTTTCTGTACAAATAGAATCACATTCATGCTTGACAGCGCTTGCGTTTATCTGAACTTGCCCGAACTCCTATTAGGTGTAATAACATTGCCCCAGTTGTACGTGACAGATATCATCGCTTATCAGAGCGTGTACATATATGGTTTACAGGATGCTACAACACTCGATCGACAATTTAAAGGTTTTTATCATATAAATATTCAAAATGTTGGTTGAAAGAGGTCGGCGGTCGCTTTCTAATGTCCCGCCAACAACACATACAATCGAACCTGCGTTTTCGTTCTGAAACTTTCCTTATTTGCATTGAAGTGAGCTTGACCAGACAGGGTCGATACCTACCCGACAGTAGATAAATAGCTGAAATTTTCTATCCTTGTAACTTAAAACTGTTAGTATAGGATAACGGTTAATTTTAAATCCAATAGGGAATAACGGTTTTAGAAATATCGAGCGAGCATGATTCCAAGTAATCTAAGTAAAGCAAGATCTTCATAGTCGGGACTGACCGTGACAGGCGGGTACGATTCTTGAATTAAATTCTAAGCTTTTTTCAATGATTTCGACGACAGTTTACATCAATGAGCAGGTTTAAGTTTTGGATATCAATTTAGCACTCGCAGATGTTTCATTAGTAAAGGCATAAAATTCCTTATTGAAACTTTCCCAATTTAGACCGCGTGGATCCTTCGATATTTCAGTATCGGAAGCCTCCGCAGTAACTATGGAACAATTGTGGAGAATAGAAGCGAGAATTTGGGTGTCATTCTAGCCAGAGCGGTGGCAAGTTACTCTACTGAATCTTTGATAATAAAACACGTTTTTACGAAGCCAGTTAAAGCTCACCGTTCTACTACAGCGACGGCAGCATGAAGATGAAAAAAAATCCTAGCATTTGTCCAATTCTACCTTGACATTATGTTGTTGACAGGCTCTAGTTGAGAATCAGATCCCATTTTCCATTTGGTAATTCTATAAGATTAGAAGAGTTATCGCCTATAATTCCTTGCTTTCACTAATCAAGTTCCGTGCAATTCTATGAGCTCAGTCGGTATGTTAGTGAGTATGCATAGTTTACGTGTAATATAAACGTGCGACTCAGGACGTGGCGAAGATAATGTCGCAGAAGCGGCAGTCGCTGCCGCTTGCGACAGTGGGTTTCGTATTGTCAGCCGTCGTTGTTCGCCAAACGTTTTTCGGAATACTGTTTAGTTGCTTTACACCAACAGTAGAAGCGGTAGCTGCAGTTGTAGTAATAGTATCAAAAACTCAATTTGCGTATCTAGGCCTTTAGATGCCGCTGCTGTGGATGTGGAAGTGCCGTTCATTTACTGCTGCTGCTGCCATGAGATGGCCGCGGCACCGGCGCCGATATCTGGCTTCGTCCCCAGACAGCGTTGCTCTCATTGCCGGTCGCGCCGCTGGGTCTGAATCATGCTATTTTCGTTGTTGTCTTTCATACTCTCAATAACGGCCGAGCCAAGTGCAACGAAACAGCAGCGATATTCCTGGTCATCAACTTATCACGCTATGTTGTAATACAGATACTATACAAACATATAGACTTTGACGCACGCATACACGGAGGCGTATGGATACAGGGACAGCCAAACGGCTGTGTCAAGCATAAACAAAGAGAAAGGGCGAGTCGGGGAAAGGGGAGGCAGTTGCTAGGTGCGGATGCTTACCATATTAGCACACGGTCACATTCCAAAACAAGCGCACCACAAATCCGTATAAGTGTGCATTTGAAAATATATGTCTAATAACATCAGGACGAGCGCAATTTATGATTAATTGCGCCCATTTATTAATGTCTCAATAGCCCTCTCTCTCTCCCTCTCTCTCCTGCCTGCTCGAACTCGGCCAGCGTCTGGAGATGATGGCGCGGCTGATATTGCTGCCTCCACCGCCATTTATATGTACGTATACACAGAGGTATTAGCGATACGAGCTTGATTCCGTTGTTTAATACAATAGACGTACTAGGGACGTTGTTTTGCCGGCTTGTATAATATAATACTTGCGCTTAACGACGGCATAATACCGACAGACGGTCCCGGCGTTACTAAATTTTAGACAACGCCACATATCAAATCGAGACAACTAAATACGTTCGTCTTTTTACGCTCGAACTTTAAGTTATATAGATACACGTTCTGATAAGCATAGATATTTCAACAACGAACCTAAAATAATGGGTCAAAGACAGGCATTTAGTTGAACCGTTACCGCATATGCGTCCGACAATATATAATAGAGTCGACAATCGGAACCGTCTAGAAGGTTTCCGTAAAAGTTCTGCATCCGCTGTCAGATCACTCGCACTATTTTTCATAGAATTATTTCTTAGCTATAACTGCTGATTTTGTATCACTAAGGTGAAGGCATCGTTGATTCCGATAGTCATAGAAGCGTTAGAGCTTTCGTTCATTTCAAATTTAAATGTTAGTGCTTTTGTTGAAGATCTACTATCTCTTCGAAATACGTTGAAGCAATATTACGGCCTCTTCATAGAACCCATTCCGTTTATCTGTTTATAGCCAGCTTGAACATTGATAGTCGGTTATGTGACAAACACCCTGTACGACAATGCTACAATTTTGCTTTATACTGCGAAGGAGTTTTTCATTCATACTAATTTTAACATAATAGGACCATTCTTCCAAAAAACTTACAGCCATCTGATTGAGAGCTTACGTCTGGAAACATACACGCTGGAGCATCACACGAAACGAAGCTTAAACCACTTCTTCTGATATAAAAATAATAGCGCAACTATCGAGAGACTTCAGCGGTGGTGAAAGATGGAGGTGATCGCTGTTGTTGTGGCCGTCTTCAGATTGTCTTCATTTGCCAGTTCATCAGCAATGGCAAATGCGGCCACTCAATGAAGGAAAGCTGTGAAAACCAGTGGAAGAGTTCTGTATGGGGTAGAGACCGGGTCGTTTAATAAGCACGAAAGGCGCACCTGAATTGCCGCCTTCTCGTTTATTGCCATACCTGAACAGATCATTATTACCTCTCTTTGCACGTATGAGTTATGTGTTATTTTATAGTAGATCTATCTACAAAATTGGGGTTGACGAAAAGCGTAGATTATTTGCTTTGTAGTTGATTGAACGCTGAACATAAAAGGGGTTCACACAAGATGATTTCTCTCATCATGTTTTCCAGAAATAAACGTGCCACTCGTGTGAGCTGTTTCCATTTATAAAATAAGTAAAATAGAATTGAGCTAATTCACGTTCACGGTTTAAAGTGTTAATTAATTATTACGATACAATTCATAATATGTAGGAATAAATTTAGATTTGAATGATTTATAAACTCACATACGAGATCTTACCGTATAGCGTTTCCTTATACGAAACATTAACTGTATCATGTGCTCAAAGAACTGTTCCATATATCAAGCAGTATCTACACTGACGCTAAATATGCCACCGATATGTCTATCGGTGTGGAAATGCATTGGGACCCCGCAGACGGCAAAATAGTATCTCGCTACGAAGGGTACACGGATGTCAACTGGGCTTCGATCGTCCTATGATGTGTGTTAAAACACCAAACTTTCACTACTACAATCCAGAAGAAGCGTGGGAATAGGCAGTCAATTTTGTAAGAAATTTGTCTTGCCCCTCGCAAAGCGTCCACTAATAGGGACATTGTTTTTTTTTTTTTTAGTTATCACGTCGTTTGTCTTACCAACTCCACGGGCAAATTGGCCAAACCATTCATCCCACCATTCATATATTTTATACAATTCTGTGTATTTTTTGCCTGTGGCAAAGCCTCAGTTTCAAGGACAAAAATGCTTAAAAGTGTAAAAAGTATTTTTTTGCAAACCTTTAAATGATGTCACTCCTTTGATACCATTATTACGCATTTGTCTCCTCTTACCTCACTTTTAAAAGATCAGAGTAGTTGCATTTTGAAATCAACCTCGAAGAATCATTTTTACCAAACGTCTCTAGCGTTCACACTAAATAATATGACAAACAGGTAAGCCATTATGGACACCGATTCTGCAGCGCATAAACCGGTGGATTCAAGAGTATGGTCCTCCCCTGTATATCCGGTATTATATGAAGGTGCGATTGTTTGCCCTTGCACGTATCACGAACCTTCTTAACTGTCTTCACTAAGATCGTTCTTTGTGCTAATAGAAGTGATTTTCGATTAAATTCAATTGAAAGCTGGTTTGCTCCTTGATTTTTCCAAAATACGCTTTGACCCTTAGGTCACATTATATATATATATATATATATATAATTTAAGATCTGTGTTTTTATTACCAAATTTTACAAAGCTCTTACAAAAAAAGGTAGTTACGCAGAGACTCATTAAGCCGAAATAATTAACTGCAAGTTGTCGATTGAAGTCTATACTTTAGTATGGGATATGTTGTTTGACGCAATTTGTATGTTTCTTCGTGGGAATGGTAATGGCAGCAAATCTATCAAAAGGTAGGGTAAGTGAAGCCACCAGCATGGTGCTACACTCTCTGTTTACCCAGGCTTTTCCTTTTGTTTCGGTGATGACGCGGATTGGTCCGATTTGAATGATGAAGTCGCCTGTTTAGACTATCGAACAACTGACCATGAGTTCGCCTGGTTGGTCAGTCGCGTGATGAGGTCCATCACGAGTTACCATCAGCAACAACAACAACAATATTAGCGTCATTATCACCACATTCAAGAACTACATATAGATAGACAAGTGGAGCTCCTTTATCATTCATTGCTGGTCACCGGGCAGGGAGTGCAAAAATCGTATATATTTTTGTGCTCTTCATGACGGTGACGAAGAAGCTTGACAGTTCGATGCGCAAGTGCAAACCTGACAAATGAATGCGAGCACAGAAAGAACCAAAATACATCACCAAGGTTCGGAAGGACCGTCCTAGAGGCGCTGAACGCACGGTGTAATGCGTCTGCTTGTATGTAAGTGTGTGCGTGTGAGTGCTTATAACTACAGCTGATGCTTAATATGGCGATGTAGGGTGTTCGCTCATCATTGATTGACTTCAACTATCTGTGCTCATGGTAAAGACAGACTTAGTCGATAATGGCATTTGTTTGGTCCATCTTCTGCGCTAAAGAAGTTCTTGTTGGGTCCTCAACAGCGATCTGCTGCACGGAAGTGTGCTAACACTATTCAATGCAATCACCATTCATCCATAGGTCATCATTCAGTCATTCGTTCATTGTACAATTCATGTGACAGATACGTATACACACTTGTGTATACATAAGAGTCATACACATCCGTATCACGCGTAGTATGCCGGGAAAACTCACAATGTGCAGAGGTCACCAAAAAATAATATGAATTGACCCATTAATCGAGTGTTCAGTGCACGATAAAGCTTGCTTTGATGCGATTCTAGATCTACAGGAATACTTTGAAAGATTAACGCTAAGATCTTATTTAATTAAGTTCATTTTTTCATCTTGTAAATCCTATGCCTATGCATGCAACATTAAATATTTAGAACTAGCTTCGTCCGCTCCTTCCTTTTGAGGCTCTTTGTTTTCATTCCAAATCATGGACCTTTTTTGTCGCGATTGTTTGTTCACCCTTTCCCAGCTATAGGCCTCGCGCACTCCTCGCTAAGATTTTTTGCTAATCATTCTGTTTCTTTCGTTTATAATGACATACGACGACAATAAATTATTTCAGCGGGACACCGTTCTCCTATATTGGATCGGACAGTCAAATAATTTATCCAGGCCTAACCCTTTATCTTGTAATGGTCAATTAAAAGATACCAATAATTACGAATCGCTCCGGCATCCATTTGCAAAAACAGCGTTCAGAGACGCTAAGCCGATAAGAAAAATTTCTAGTTAAAGGGCGATTTTTGAGATGGTTTTTGTTCTAGGCGCATGCTTCTATGCTTTACTTTTAAATTTTTTATAAGCATGTGCATTGATTTGAGCTTCTGTGAAAGACTGTGCCTTTTTCTCTGTTTTTGTTCATTTGTTTACTTCGCTACCTGTATAAATAATTGTAATTACAACTGTTATTGCTACATAAAAGCACAGTCACGGACAGGGAAAAATTCATTCCACGGACGAACGAACTTGTTAAAATCCATCCAACAACTAATTGCGATTGACAGAAACAGATTTACCTGTACTGTTCATTGCCCGTTTCGTAGGCTATGATAAAAAAGATCGTTGTACTTTGCGATAGAATGAGCGTTACGTTCTATGAAACAGACGATTATTTAATCTGTAGGTCGTGGGACGGTAAACAGCTGCTTGGACAAGCCGTACCATACCGTTGTGTGTTAACCTATTCAGCTGACACTTAGTAATTTTTCCGACGAACCTGTCGTATAAAGAGGAAGTTTTGCCTGTTCACGTGTACAGGTATTGCATGCAATGAAACCGAATATCTAGCGGAACATTTGTATTTGCGGTCAGCGGCCCGAAGTAATTCTTTAGTCGGGATCGCTGAATTTCGCCTAATTTAAATTGTATTCAACTCGAGAACTCTAGTATTTAACTTTCTATCTAATTCAAAAAGCTGTAGAAGTAACAAAATGCGTTTGAGCTTCTTCCTACGAGGACTCTAGAGTTAAACGATACAAGCCTTTTTTTCAAAAATGGCTGCCTCTGTTACTAACGAGCGTTCACATATAAGTGGTCAGCGGTGATCTTAATAAACAGTTCATTTTTATGCATGCATATATAATTTTATTTACATAGAAACAAATTAAATCAACTTTATAAAAGTAAAAGGTAAAGCAATAATTGCGGTAGTAGCCGAAAACGATAATGGATCTCCAGCAGCATTGGTATCATTATCATCGCTGTCGTGGTAATCAGGACTGTATTTTATGATGCCGAAATTTCGATGAGACAAACTGAAGTAACTGAAGACAAAAGTGATTGCCGCTAGAGGCAAAAGAGGTCACAAGCTTTACAACCGTCGCTGCTACCGCTATCGCCACGCTGCTGATTCTGTTGGTATGGCCGAGCCACGCCGCCACCATCATCTGCCTCTTGAGTCTTAGAATCTCTCTGAGGACTTCACATATAAAAAAAAAAGTCTATATATACAGGGAGAGAGAGAGGAGTATGTTTAAGAGAATCAAAGAAGCAGTTTCAACAGAAATGATGTCCCTAGCAGCAGGCGGGTATACTAATGTGGGGAATCTATCTCCAATATGAAGCGCACGTAGAAAACGACTAAAATGAGAACAGACGGAGGAATAAGTCTTCTGCCATTAACGGTGATAAGTAAAATATGTGTATTTTATATTCATGATGCACAGCTGTGATAGTATCCAATTGATATTTAGGGGATAGTAAAATATACATATATATTTTCGAGTTAAACTCATTATGTATTCATACGTACAATACACGTATGTATAATTAGATTATTATTATTATTTTTTAGTATCCATCAATACTAAACGAATAATTAACTAAATTTTTCCGTCCTTTTAAAGAGGCTTACATATTTCCTGCAGTCTACTAACTGTACAGTTAGAAAGCGTAGCGAGAATGGTCCAACCGTTGTTGCTATGAGCAGAGTCTCTATCAGCACTCCGTTCGATGAGACGAAGGAAACTGTAATGTAACCTTTAATCTACTGCATGTCTCTTTACATATGTAGCCCTTTATGGACCATAATCAGCAACGAGCTACGGTAACAAAGATTTCAAAAGTGCAGTATATTCACTGTTGAAGATATTTTTTTTTATACTCTTTCGGCTTTCGGATAGTTCTATATAAATAGTGCCCTAGAACTTTTAGTGAACCTACTAGTAACGGAAGCGAAAGCATGCTCATTGAGCTGGCGTTGATTTTATTTTTATATCGGCTGGCTAGCTTTTATGGAATACGATCTTAATTAAATAGCCTCCTAGCCCCATGGGGCAAAACTTAGTTCGGAGCACGATAACAAGCTCCCATAGGACATAGGTAATGTGTGAAATCTAATATGGACGGTTGTCACTTCCTCGAAATGCGGCGAGATCTATTATCTCAGTCAGACTTAATAAGCCTAAGCTGTGGCAACTCCATTTGTTTACATGGCTGAAAAAGGCTTTGTAAGATAGTCGTTCATCATATGAAAGCCTAAACACGGAACCAGTTTATATCGTATGGTTGTTTGAAAGCGATTCATTCGTTAATTGTGAAGTGCCTCCTGGTAGACGATAACTAGGGCTTTTGTAGGTTCCATAGCTTGGAGAAGAGCTTTTTATGCTTGCCATAGAAGGCTTACTCGTAAATTCATTGAGAGGTTTCGCAGATTCACACTTCAAATATTTAGGACGTTTTTGCGCTCCGTTACAGTTAGCTGTCACAGTGTGGTCCGATATATTCAATTCAAGTTCGTAGGTTTGTTAAAAAAGTTAATTGCTCTTTGATAACAATTATTAGTGGATAAGTTATTCGTAGATTAGTTTTAGATCAAATATCGTCTGCTATGCCCGTATATAATTGACGACCTCAAATTTCAAGATTCGGGCCAACGCACAATATCAGAATCTAAACCACTAGTTAGAAATATGTACTATTCTACTAGACAAACGTAAAGACGACACCCGGAATATAATCTCCCTTTGAATAAAATCGTATTTGACGTAAATTGCAGTTATGAACGGCAGCGTTAACAAACCCAAATAAAACTTACTTTTATTGATCGGTATATGCTACATGTGTAATAACATGATGAAATTGACACTCTATCCTGATTCAAATGGACCTTCCTAATGTCGAATACGAGTATGTTGGCCTACTGCTAGGTGGCCTGATTCCCTATATTATAATTGATCTGTCTTCCAAAATGGACCGTAGAAAAGGGGCAATTGAGGCAGTCGAAGTGCAACCAATATGTTGGACAACTTCGTATGAGGGCTATTACGCTAGATTGTACATATCGTACCATTACAAGCTCTGGGGTGAGGAACAAGCACCAGTTTTATGTATGTCCAGGATGATCCATCTCAACACTATGTTTATGAAGTTAAATTTTAATTAAGTTTTAATCATAAACGGCTTTATACTCAGCACACATACCTAAGTACCGCGTACGATGCTATTTTACTCATAAGAGAAATTGGCAGGGCTTCTAGATGAAAGGACTGGAACGATCAATGCTACGGCAAAGTAGCGATTTTTAGCCCGCTTTCGGATCGAGTTATTGGCCGTATTCTTCATTTTATCCTGATTCGTCTCCCCGATGTACTATTTCAGGTGTAAGTAAAGCTAACCCTCTTTCACAACAAATAAATGTATGTGAGAACCAAGTTATCTACAGCCCCATATTTTTGGCTTAGCGAGACTTGCTAATATGCTGCTCTAAGGGGCTTTTTCATACTTTTCAGTCTAACATGAATAAAAAAATATATATTATTGTTCATATATTCTACTACTTGTAAGATGAATGCTGGATTCAGCGTAGTGTATTATAACAAGAGGCTGACACCTAGGTTAAAGTCATTTGCAGTGTATATATATATATATATATATATATGTGTGTATGACCCAAAGTGGCAGGAAAAAGAAGGGAGGAAGAAGCTAGCTTGTTGTCGATAGTCAGAAATCAGAGATGAGATCAGATCGGCCACGGAGAACGAAACGAAGTCACCAGCAACGACGACTCCAGAGGAAAAGAATTCGTTTCCGAGCCGACATCGATGTCTCGTGTCTAATTCTGGGCGATTCACATTAATTTACGAAGCTGTCCTACGAAGGAAGAGCCTTTTCGGTCTTGGGCACCAATAGGGATGATGCGAGTCGTGCCGCCAACAGTCGAAGCAGTGCGATAGTAGCGACAGCCTCGTGCCAGCTGAGCGGCGCAACCGGCACAAACACAGCGGGCAGCAGCAGTAACATATACCAACGGGCTGCACAGGTAGCACAGCGACTGAGAGCGACTGCGATCATGACGACGACACACCAAGCGGCGTCATAAACAAAATGGCGTTGAGACAGAACGACCCTTCCATGGACCCTTCGCTGGCCCGTTATCACTACATGTACACACACGCGTACGCAGACGCACGGAAAGCCACCACTACCGGCCGACCTGCTCTTCGCCACCAGCAGTGTCGGGCTGGCGTTGACTTGCCGCCATTGTCGAAGGCGCTGCAAGCGGCCAGCGGAAGAACCGGGTCGATTTGGTCCAGACTGACCGACCGACCGACCGACTTGTCTGTCTGGTAGCTCATGTCTACTTAGTACGTTTCGCCACGTGATGGAGCCACTGATGAGCACCTATCACCATTATCTTGCCACTCACTGTTACCGCCGTAACTCTAGTTCGTAATACTGTCTGGAGCTATGACAAATTTGATTCATTATCAAACTAATTTTTAAAGAAAAATGCAATGTCAGGGATCCCCAAAAAGCACAGATAACTACTTTACATTATAAATCAACGTGCTTTCTTGCTATTAATACACATATGTACTTATATAGCAGGTGCGTTTGCACCGAGGTTAACTCTTTGATGTTTTTTGGCGTAACGAACACGGATGTACAACTAGATGGAAAGTATGTGCAGCTTTGTTCACCGAATATTTCCCAACGTCTTTCCAGGCAGTGCGTTCTGGACTTTAAGGTATTTCTAGCTAGGGTTGCTGTATAACAGTTGAGCAATATTTCCTTATTTACTAGCCTGAATTTACACAATATGACTGACTGTGTACTCAATAGGATAAAATACTGCGCTGTTTTTGATCGACAAGGTAGGAATTGACATATTTCGTCGTGTGCTTCTTCTTATTATTATTATTATTATGTCATTTCAATAGATTCCTTGCATAAATTTTACATATGGCAAGTAGAGGATTACGAAAGTAACCGAAGAGAAACGTGAAGCTCTTACAGAAGCAAAACGAAGACCAATGAAAATATGATAATGATAAATAGTAGGATGATAAAGTAATTTGATTTTGAAAGAAACTCTGTTCTACTTAAAGATAAACTTTTACAGTTCCTGCTGCTCATCGCATGCACGAGCACAACGGGGTAAGACTCCAAAGGCCCGCTCCTTATAAACCCTTTAAATATAAATGCCGTACAAGACTCGTCGTCGTCGTCGTCGTCGTCGTCGTCGTCGTCATCGTCGTCGTCGTCGTCGTCGTCGTCGTCGTCGTCACTGGCAACAGGCAGCTTGTAACAACATTGACTGAACGGTGTTTGGAGACGAAATTGGGCAGACGAACAGAGACACCTGTCTCTCGTTTGATTTCTTTTATCACTGCCATTGCCGCTATCGCGCGCATTATTGCTGCGGACGACAAATAGCGATAACGTGTGATATTTTTAGTGTTTATTTTTTGCTTGCGTATGTAAACAGAAATTGAGAGCTTACGCACAGAGGGAACAATGGCTGATAGCGAGAAGGTGGCGAAGCTAGACTGAAGTGTAAGCAAAAGTAGTAGCTTGGTAACGACGATAAGATTGCAGCTTTCAACGGTCGCGGTATATCACGTAACATTGACCCCAGTTAGTTCAGCCTAGTTGAATGAATGGTGCAGGCGCTACCCTTCCCTTAGCGGCTGTTGGGATTTACAGCAGTCATTCGGCATAAACGAACTGAGCGAAAGAAGAACAAATCGGTGGTATCAGCATGTACGAACCGCGTGCACGCGAACCATCGCCCCCATCATCAAGGGCTGCAGCAGCAATAACAATAAGAGTATCGTTCACTGCCAACCTACCAGTTTACCCATTTATCCCACTATTACGGTCGTCATCTTATCATTATAGAATGAAATCAGTAAATAGAAAGAAAGGAAGAGAGGCGCTAAAAAACAGATGATTCTGTGTCTTGAAAACGATAAAGCATTGATTCTTTCCAAAGCAATAATAAGGAAACCTGTCGTCCCATCGCATCAAATAGAGCTTCGAAATGAAGCTTTGAGCTTTTATATTCAAATGTCAATGATTTTTTTTTAAATTGATGCTCATCTTTGTTCAATATGGTTCTTCTACTCAAGGTACTCAAGTGACGCGATTTAAATCTTCTCTTATACAGGTTGACATCGGTTAGCATCAGGCACAGGCCCAACAATGTGGCAGAGTAGAGGGTCAATGGTACACTGTGTGGAGTTGTTTTCGTATTTATTCATTGTTAGTTTTTGTTACAAAAAAGACCCTCGGTTTTTAGTGGACGGTCCTAAACACATATGCATCGATTGTGCAAATGGTTACGGGAATCGAAATCACTCACCTCCATGAAGTCATTGCCGTTTCCGTTGTCATTATCAGAGGAGCACGTGGACGCTTGGCCGTCGTCCATTTGTTGGTGAATTCCTGCTAGTAGGTCATGCTGGTCCATCCGGTGGTAACTGGAGTCGGCTCTTCTGCCATCGTATGCAAGGCCTCCCGCGGGACCGCCCATGCTGCCTACGCCCAACAACACGGCGTCGTCTTCTGGTCTCCGTCCTGGCGGTAAAAAATATATTGTTGTTGTTGCTGTTGTTATTGTCTGGTGAATAAATAAAAGACATTCGCTGCTTAGGCGTCATTCATAGGGTTTAGGCGCAAAAACACAAATTTCCTTGCCAACTTCTGTTGTGACTGCTGCTGCTATTATAAACGCCCTCGCTCTACGTAGTCAGCTAGACCGCAAGACAATTCAATGTGGTGTAGCATGATCCTTAGGTCAACTGCATTGACCGTCCAAATATCGCTCAGATAACTGACATTCACAGCTACGTAATGTGAAATACCCATAAAACTAAAGAGTTTATTTGATTAGTAATAATAGCATTAGCACCGAGTTTCGCACCTGGCGTGGCAGTGAGCACCGTAGCAGCATTGTGTGTCCGTTGGGCTGCCGGGTGCAATTGATGGTATTGTTGTGCAACAGCTGAACTCTGATGTAAAGAGTTCAGGTGGGACGCGTAGGGATCCTGAGTTCCATGAAAGTCTAGTTGCTGCTGAGGCGGCAACGGATTATACGGGGGTGGAAAATAAGGCGGTTGGAAATCCGACGTGGGGGTAAGACGCGGGGCTCCAAAGCCTCCAGGAGCAGCAGCGCCCAAGCCGCCACCACCCGCACCCGTCGATACAAGGTCTCGTCGTTCCTGCAAAGAAAAATATAAACAACAACGAGAATAAATGTTAAACATAAATTACCAATGCATCTAAAACTACAGTTCTCTCAATTAGCCATCTCTCTAGATACGGTATTGGTACGAAAATGCCATAGACTAGCCGGGGGCCCGATACAAGGATTTGTTTAACATTTAGGTTTTTAAGGTGACTAAACTTAGACCTTAGACAATACCCTATTGACACGCAGGCTAACTAGTTATATATATTCGGTACCAATTTATCGAACCAGTTACTGTGAATGGAAAATTTCAGCGTCGTTAATTGCCAAACCGACCATAAGATATTAATTTAATTTAAGGTACGATTTCTCTAATTTTATTTAACAATATTTTTTAAATGCCGTATTGGTGAGCTCAGCAGGGCATCGGAGTTAGAATCAAGACGTTTAGACTTCTATCACCTGCTCAGTCTAAATAAATTTTATATAGGATCTGCGTTTCTGTTATCTCCTGACCAGAAAGCTAGGTTAGACAAGCCCGGCTGTAACATTATGCCCGTTGCAGGAACCTTCAGTTTATTAACCTTCAGTGTATCGCAGTTTAATAATATTGTAACAACCGAATGTGAAAAAAACATTATTCTGTGTTGCAGAGGTGCACACACACTAATGTTTCCTTGATGGACTATAAATTAATAATAATAGCAATATATAATCAGGAAACCAAATTTTTTAGAACTAAACAACAAAATTGTACATCAAGCGCTTCAACTATGCTGTGCAGTCACACGCGACAAAAATAAACCAGAGAATGGTGAACATTGAAGGGTTATAGATAAATTCAAAGCACATTAAAGGTTTTTTAAGAAAAGAGTAATTGGTATGTCTACTCTGCCAGGGACTACTTTAAGTTCAACAATTCGGCGGAATCAAGGTTATACGTTTAGTTCAAAAAGATGGCTATCGTTTCATCAAACACTCATCACGGCGTTTCTGTGCTTGTTTGCGTCTATTGTTACTTATCTTTATTGCCTACATCCTTAACGTCAGTTTTCAACGTTGCGCAACAATGCGTGATAGGCGGTCATAACCTACACATGTAGATATAATTTATATGTAATGATTACACATTACACGAGCTTGAGAGATGAGGCGCTGTACTCCTGTTATGTGTTGTTATGTAAAACCAGTGATATCTTTTGAACAGCCGCCTGTCCTACCAAACCCAATTGGCTCCAAAAGACGGCGGCGTAACTACAACAACGATAACACTTCCAAATGCGGACAAGCGTATGTAGCTTTTTGGCAGTTTTTTTTTTTCTGCAAATCAAACAAATGTATTGAGTTGAGACCACTAATGAGCGCTAATCATTAGCGTTAACGACCGCGTTAACATTACGACGTCGTCAATGGATCGGTTGTGTCCTGTAGAGCCAGTTATTTGTGTTGACTCTCCTAAGCTTTCGTTCGACCAACTCCGGCGACATATTACATTTGAACGCGGCCCAACGCGTCGCCGTGACCTCAGCCTCTGTCGAACGCGCGTTTAATAGACAATTCAGAACACTTTTCAATTACTCCCTTAGTGATAAGTTCGTCTTTGACGGAGGAAATGGACATAAGCGGGTTAAAACACCTTCAACAGAAGAACATTAAGGCTGCTAAGGAAAACACTCTATTGCACCGGGTAAGACGATACAAAACACATTAAAGAAACATGAAAGGTTGTTAGTTACTCATCATGAGGCATGGGGGTACATGGGCTAAATAAAATAGCACAACGTTTTCTCTGCTTTTCAGATCGTTCTGATACGGGCCGCCCTCCTACAAACACACACGTCTTTTTGAAAAATAGAACATCTTGAGACCGCGAATCGGCTTGACGCTTGTGTAAGCAATTTAGGTAGCATCATCGCGAAAATATAATAAACATTAGACCACTGACGTCATCCGCTTCATATGTTCAAATCCAACTGACAACCGTTCTCAAGTACCAGATGGACTGTTTGACACCGACGTTCTGTGATTGTTGCTCTGGGAAAATATATGGAAGTGATTCTTGCGTAACAGGCAGTCGTTCAATAGTACGGTTTCTATTCCGTAGAAAATGCTGTGCACCGCCACAAAAATTAACCTACCGCAAACAGAATATACCGAACTCTATTTATATAGCATGAAGAAATATGTCGGGTCAACTTTAATCAAAAAAGCGCACAGCGTCTGTACTCAAAGAATGCCTGCCGTTTTGTTATCTAGTGTTCGGTCTGTCTGAAAGTTACCGGCTGCACCTGAGGCCTGCGCCTGCCAAAGCACGATAACGTCTGCAGTGCCGCGAACATGAGCATGGCTCCAACTGTATCTTGAGATTTAAGACAAATTTAATATTATTTAGTAGTTTTCCGATCTATTTTCTCTAATGTATCGTCATCAATGTGCAACACTTAACCCATTCACGTGGGACAAATGATAACCGACTTGCCGTAACTAATAGGCAATTTGTCTATACGTTACCGTTAAAGTGGCCAATGTTCAAAGCTAGACGATTTAACCGGTAATTTTTAGTCAGCAGCCATGTCCGGTTATTAGTGTCGGTTTCTCAAGCTTGTTAAATAAAAGAAAAATCTCAAGAATATGACAAGCCAAGTCAGTGTAGATAACCCCACAAGGCTTTTGGCTCACAGTCCTGCCACAATTAAAAAGTGTCCATCTAGAGTCAGTAAAAATGAATGAGACCGAAAGAAAAAAAGTATACGATAATCTAATAGGCAAAGAAAAGATGAACGCTGAATTGTACCAAAGAGACAGAAATCATGTATGAGACCGAATAGGAACAGCGACTTTATCTGATCAAGATATGTATCGCAAGAGCGAACAAGCAAGTACGAACGGCGTACAGAGGCGTGCAGACGTACTTCGCACGCATCATCCTTCTGTATGTCATTTTTCCAATCGACCGATGCTTCGACTTTTCCCTCTACTACTAAATCATACAAGATGGCTATCCGCATCACACACGAAGCCAATCGTATACGTTTTCGTATACATTTCACATATGTCTTAAAGGCTAAAATGAGCTTTTACATTGCACGGGCCACGGTCTGCAACAAGATGAGTAAAAAATTTCGGACGTTAAGTGTGGTTCCGATGGTCTGGAGCTGTGATCGAATGTTTCCGCCAGGCATTGTGTACGTCGGGGGCCGTTGTAGATCGTTGCTGTTGAGTAACCGAAGTTTAAAGCGTTTAATATGGCTTGTATTTGTGATCTGTGTATCTTACGTGATAAACAATTGTTCACTGTTATTGTTTTGTATTAATGATTATTGTTGCTATACTAGTGAATGATCATCGCCGTTTGTGTTGTCTGCATGTTTTGCCGCCGGCCTCTGCCAGCATTCGATATAATGGCTGAACGGCAAGCGGATGCGAACTTTCTAAGGGCCCTTCATTGTTGTTTCTGGTAAAATCCGATTCATCTATTATTTTATTTCAAAGCAAAGATTCAGTTAAGGAAATAAACAGTTCGAAGGTGATACGTAAGGCAGCCTATCGCACCATCTTAACTGGCTGATTAACGATCGTCTAAATAGCGACGACTTTTTATTGACATATTGCTTGATGTAAAACATACAGTAAGCAATGTATGGCTATAAAGCGCAATTTTTATAAAGTAACGCAATCTGCTACAAAGGCCATTGGGATGCGCTCCATGTTCTGCGCAGTTTCACAGTGAATGGCCTGATTGACTAGTACGTTTTTGCAGCTTACGGCGAGGTGTTGCTTGAACAAGCCTATTTAGCACTACCTAAAGGGTTGCGCACGAATATACCAAAAAAATGGCGAAGGACACAAAGGGCTCGTTCGAATATCTGGCACTGGGACTGTCGTCTACCATGACGTCTGCTGTCTGTCATGGCAGCAACTGACGACAAAAATGCCGCTTGCTGACATAAATCAATCGAGCCTGAAACGATGTACGGACTGACCAATCAAATAAAGAGTAACTCGAGAGAAGATGAGAAAGACGAAAAAGCCCAATAGCTTGACACTACCGTCGATGCTTGATCGGAATTCAGCTATAAATAACGGTTCTATAAACGCAAGCTTCGCCTATACGAAGTAAATTAGTCACTGTCTGCGTTTTGCGTGTAACAACGCCTGATTAAGTCTTTCTATCCGCTTGTGTCATTCAAGACGGAATTATAATTCATAGTAGTTGTTGGGCAACCGCTGGATTGCTGAGCTCATTTTCTTTTGCCGTTGGTGGGGTACACCGTTAATGGCCACGTCGGTTAAAAACAGCGGAATGATTACAACAGTACATTCAGGCGCCTGGATATTTCTTGTGCTCTGCACATTTAGCGGGACGCGACATCCAAGCGCATACAACTGAAATATGGCTAAGCATTAGTAACGGGGTATTTTTTAGTCATAATTATGTTGTGACACTCGTTCAAATAGATTGTTCTTCTACTTCAACAATAACAACAAGCGGACAACAGCGCTAGCAGTGGCAGTCAGGGATGACGGTTACCTAGGTAACGCTAGCGGATCAATTCGATCCTCTTCTACAATACCACATTGTCAGATGACCGAGGCTCTATCTGTATCTACCTGAAGACGCGGACAGTTAGCCCGCTGCTCTAGCTGTAGAATTGAACTAGACGTTCGATTAATGTCCAGAGAGATCCAGCAGTAAACTGAGGAAGCGAAGATAACTCATGCAGGAGAAGGAAGAAATTGATACGGTAAAACGATATGGGAAATGTTGACCACGCGTCAGGCGATAGCGCTGATGTACATGCAACAATTCTACTGAATTGCTAGCTTGGTATCGTTCAGCGCGTATGTGATAATTTACTTATTTGTGTGCAGAAGTACCCATTTTGCTATACACTGTTTCTTTTTACTGGTTCGCTCTTTAACTGAAAACTGGTTATTAAAGGCGAGTGTGACGTAAAGTGTCGTTGTTTCTTCCTAATACAAACTATTTACGTCGAAATTTACAAAACATTTCCGCCAGCACATTTAATTGATTGGAAAAAATTGCCAAACATAGAGAAGTGTGTCATGCCACCCAGTTTGCAGCTCATACTCAATCAGAATCGGTATACTCATGTGCGTCAGTCTTCGTCAGCACAGGAGGCCTATATTGTACTGCGCAACCGCTCATTCTTTAGAACTAAAATCAGCCATGAGAAATAAATATACACAAAGGAAAATAGAAGGACACGCCATGTACAATGACAACAAATGGCCTGTTGCGGCGAGCGAATTTTTTTTATATATAATAATGACTCGAATGTACCAAATGCCCGTCTCCTATGCTAGACAGAACAGACGACGCTTACACAGCCTCATCGGACGAGCGGCGCCACAATCCTACAACTCTCGACCAGATTTTGTTAGCGCTAATCTTTAATACGGGTAAGTAAGTTCAAACGATTTAAATAACGCGCGAGCTTCTCGTAGATCCCGACTTGTCGCATGTGGAATGTTACGACGCTACCTAGCTCCATCGATCATCTGCTGGTCAACATGTTTCATCCCACCTTATTAAGACACCCATTGAGTAAAAGTAACTATAAATTGTAGACCCTAGTGGACCAATCTGTGATTGTAGATTTCATTCTACCGATTATCTGATTGAAATCTGTAAAATACCAACCCGATAAGCTCGGTCGTTGCCATCATCAACAGACACCAACATCATTCCATCGACTAAAAAGGTGAGAAGTCAGAGATGTTTGATAATATGATATGAGATATTATGGTTTTCGTTAATAGCCTTGCCTAATGCCGTGCAAACCAAAGGCACAAAATGCAGCATTAGGCTAACGAACGAGTTTCAAGAGGAGACAACCTAGTCGAGATAAAGAGAAGAACAAAATGGCGCCACAGAGCAAAAAATACAAAGATGACTTGCTTCCTTCCCCTCGACCCTCATCTACTTATTGACTCAAACTAGAAATCAATATCAATGGAGACGTGTGAAATGAATTCGAGCAGAACTTTAGGAACGTGATATAATATAGTAATAATTTTATTTTACGGGTACCACTTATCTTCGGCATTAACATAATTGGCCGTTAGCATTGTGACTGATGTGTTGAAAACGTGCAAAGTTGACGTCTTAGGATGTCACAAGTATGCCTGTAACAGTAGAGTATCAGCACAAACGATTAGTGTCAAGGCACATACTAAAAAAATAGCGGAGTAGACAATCTTTAACAACTAGTAATAATAGTAACCTATAGGAACCCATGCTCCTCTGCACTGAAACCACATGAGTTCCAAGTATCCTACATAGGTGACACAGTACTGCTCCGTATACATCGTTTAAAAAAAATTACGGATCTCTACAAATAATCCGATTACTGCATAACTCAAAATGTAAACCTGAAATTATGTAAGTGCAATGATATCGTACGATTAATAGCATTATTTAAATAATAGAAAATGTGACGCTGGAAGGATAGTTTGCCATGTCAGAAACATCACCCTCTTAGCACAAACTACTCCTAGGCCGTTTATATTTCCGTTTAGTAGATACTGGGGTTTGATTTTGTTGACGGGGAGAACTCCCACGTCAGTTTGTTTTTGTGAAACAGTAGTATTAATAACCAAAGAATAGGATTTCTTATTTACAAGAAAATCATTAGGTTAGTATGTTATGATAGGCGCCATGAACCTTTTTATTTTTGTTCGTCCTTGTAATGCTTTAGGCTGTACTTAGGCCAAACTGAAGCTCTGCAAGCTGTTTATATGTAGATCACTGGAAGTATCGAAACGGTACGCTCAAAAGCCTCTTTTCCTTTATTCAACTTTTACTATTACTGACTTCTTAAGAAGTAAGGACATTCAACGTTAGAAGCATGATGACATTTGAAGTTAATTCGATTTTACCTGATGGAGATGGAAGACTGCCGCAGTTTATCGCCATCTACATCATCAACGTCGTACTGCGACTCGTAAGCGCACGGCTGGTTAGTACGGCTGCATGAATTATCGCGACGGGCAGCAAAATATGCCGTGAACTGCACAGTAGGAACTTGATGGCACGCCGTTAGCAGTTTCGCAAGACAAGCTAGTACGTTCGAAAAGGCTCTCTCTCAGTACGAAAGAGGGTTTTCTGACGTGCATACCAGAGTTTTGTAGATCGCCTTTGCTAAAAGGTTTATCTAAAGATAGAGATACAGCTTTTTGGAGTAATTTTACGCTAACACTTCAGTAGCATTGTGAATCGCTCAGTACGTCCTTGTTTCTAAAAAGACGACCTTGCTAAGAAGAAGGAGAAGAAGAATAGAGGTGTCGCAGTACTATGAGACGCAGAGATAGACCACAACTCGACTCGAGGTCGACGAAAAATAACCGCAGTATAGAAACAATATGACACTAGGTAGGTAAAGAAGAAGAAGAAGGCTATCTAGGACAGAGCTATGTTTTTTTTCTAGCAAAGAAACGTTCATTTTTAAGGTTTTCGAAATGTACAAGGGTCAAAAGTATAAGCAAATTCGTGGTATATCGAATTGTTTTGTTCAATCAAAATTCAAGAAAACAAACAAGTACTTTTTGTATTCCATCGAATTTTTGTGCTACGATAAGGAAGCAAGACAAGCTTCTCTACTACAGTTTCACATGTTCCAAAGTTACATCTTTAAACGCACCTTGAAAGCAAGTTCCATTCGATGAAAGTTATTACATTGAGTTATATTACATGACCTTGTTGGGGGCCAAAGTGAGAAAGGGCTTTATGGCCACTGCATTATATGAAAAGGCTTACATTATAAGCCGGATGCCAGCGATACTATTTTTGTAGGCAAATTCAAAGAACTAAGTAGCCTCAGAAAACAACTTAGCATAGTTATTGCGCGTATATGTGTTCAAGGCATTGTTTTTTCGCACCCGTTATTGAACGTTTCGTTGTTGTGAACAACGTGTTGTATGTGGTTACCTTTTAAAGAACTTCTGACGACCCCCTTGAATAGTGCATCGTTCGGAAAGTTATATGACAAACATCGCAATTATGAGTCCGAATGTTTCTTTACGCCAGAACAACAAATAACCGCGAGAATTATACAGGTTTTAGTACGATAAAGTTGGCTTTATGGAACGGCGCGTATATTTGTACATTGTACACTTCTCGGACTGAATGCAACTTGTAGATATGCTAGTATCTGGGCTATTCAAAACCCGGTTTCACATCGCGCAACAGAACTTTGTGGTAAACAAATTATAATTTTTAGCCTGACTAACAATTATTCTGAAGAGTTGTCTTTTCTCGCGATAATCATAGCCCTTTCTAGACAGAAAAGTATTTTTCCGTAAGGCTTGTCGAATGACTGACTGCTTCGCACGGAATCGTGGGGCTATATGGGCTAACAACACGAACGATTTCAATGAATATTTTCTCGAAGATGAATTAATCCCATTACGCCTATATAGGCGTATATTTGATAGAATGGTCTTGAAGTCACATACTGATATGCCCGTGGCAATAACTCCATATGCGAGATTACCAACGACCATAATGGCTGGATCTTTTCTGCGAAATACTCCTAGCAGTAAATCTACCTTCATAACTGAGTACAATGAGCGCTAACGGCAATGAAGGCACGCTGAAATCAAAATAGCATCCTCCTGTACGACTGAATAGTACTAGAGACACTTATAAACACTGATTTAACCTCAACGGATTAAGGACTATTGTCGTCCGTTTTATATTCGACCGCTGCCTCATAAGCTATCTCAGCCACTATATTACATTATCCTTATAAGTTCGCGCATCGAAGTCAACACCATATGCTCAGACATGAAAATCGCTTAATTGCTATTATGATACAAACAAAACATTGTCACCATTTTGGCCACCATGCGACACACTCTTCAGATCGTTTCGATCTCTTTCAACTTCCTTCCAACACTGCTCCATCTTTCGTAGCTTTATCAATGAAACCGAAGGATGTACTGTTATATCTTCTATTAGTTTGCACACGGTAATACGAGTGTTGCAGGACGGCTCTCGTTTACCCTTTTGCAAATGTATATATACATACGTGATGTTAGAATGGCCCGAGTGCGAATAAATAAGAACACGGCCAATGAAACATATCTCACTCAGTTAGAGTAAAACAAAATAACAATAGTTTGATTACGCATAGAACAACCGCAGTAACAATAATTTTAGCTTGAAGTCTTCTTTTCAATGAATTACGTAAATACAATTCTTCCCAAATATAATTTCGATTGTCGAGTGAGTATCTGAGTCGGGCCAGTTGTCTGATCACCTCACTGGTTACGAAAGGTGAGCAATTCATGCATGTCTAAGAAAATCAAGTGAAGAATAATCTAAGGAACAACTCTCTGATAGAATGCCATACAGACACGTCCGAGCTCCCAAAAGAGAAAAGCAGAACAAAGAAGTGAAAAAAAAAGGGACGCTAGAGTGGATACGTTTGATTTTAGGGAAATTGTTGATTATTACTGTTTTTTTTAACTAAACTCAAGGTAAATATCTATTTATTTTAAAGTAGTACTTCTGTATTAAATATGGGTCATTTTCATCTATTATTACCTTCTGACATTTTTCCGGTAACACCATACCCCATCACTATCAAACGTCTCTGGTTTCGGGGCAGACAACTGTAGCAAATGATCTTTGCCTCTCGTGGTTGAAACTAAATTACGTCATTAAGAGCGTTCCGTAGAGAGCAAAACAGACTGCAATTGGGCTATATGGCAGATATATTAAAAATCCTTATTTAAGTTATCTCGACTTCTTCCGAATAGCTAAAGACACAGTGGAGGAGGACGACGCCCGGTCTATTCACTAGTTCCGGTCGATATTGATCAATGGCTTTCGCTAGTTGTTCACGTTAAGGGTCCGAAACGATTGTTTTGTTAGTTGGCAGCGCGTCAAAATTCACGATACAAAGACAGCTCTACTAAGCATATAGCTTTCGCTTCAATCTGGGCTTGTCCATATATTGCGGAGCACTTCCTTTTATTTGCATATTGTCATCATATGTGATCTACTTTTTATCACCTATGATCAAAAAGCTCTAGAAACGGCTGGGTTTCGGTAGAGGTTTCAGATGGAAATACGGTCGAGTAGATTATTTTGCTTCAATTTGTACGGAATCCGAATGACGAGCTTTCCTCAAATGGTTTAAGTCTGTTTGGCGATGAATATTTAGTTCCTTGGTGGTATTATAACTATTCACGCATCGGTCTTGCTCAACTTTCGCAACAATTTCATCAACTTTTTCCGTAATCGGTCAACCACTACGATAAGCATTTTTACATCGAAATCTTAAGAACGAAAACGACAGAATCACCCTTTTAGGCCTTCGCATATCGATCACAAACAGCTGAGTTTATGGATCTGAAGAGGTTGCTCCTTGATCTTGTTTTTTTTTTATCGCGTATAGTGCATGACACCAGCGCGGAACCGACGCGACCCTTATTCCCCGATATATGTGATTTTAAAGCTATCTAGGTAGAAAAACGGTCAACTTTTATGACAACTTAACGCTTGAAAAACTAACGTTTTTGTACAAGTTGGAAAACTTCAATATGTCACATATTTTCTTATGTATAATTTATTTTAATTTATAATATCAAGGGGCTACCTAGTCGTATTTGAGCAAAGACTTCCTGCCCGTTAAAAAACACTCAAAATATCGGTGCACTGTCGATTGCAAGAGTATTGGCGTTGATAGGTCGCACATTTATAGGTAACAAGTTATATCTATAGTACTCTTTCTAATTAGAAGCGTAATATGATTAACTTAATGTAGTATTTAGAACTTGAATATGTTGTGTTAAGCTATATTTGTCAAACAGCCTGTACAATAAAATGCTTGTTTATCCACCTTATGAGGATGTTCAGTCGTAGCCTACACGTCCGCGTTGGGGGTAGTCAAGCTGTTACAATCGTTCGTATCTCTTCTGTGTTGACGTTACTGCTGGTGATCGTCATAAAATTATTAAAAAGTGAAAGTATCTTATACGGTCTAACGGAAGCTATCAGCAGCCGCTCAGTAGTTAGCTTTCACACTACGCGTGACACACACTTACGTCATACGTAAATGATGAATGCAATACATATAATACTCTATGCACCGAGGCACGTCACCGAAAAAAACGATATTTCTTCGGTTCATTAATAAGCAGTGAATGAAAAAAATAGCAGGCGGCGGACGAGAAAGAGAACAACAATAATGAACACAGCGACATCATCCAGAGTCACCACTAATAATAATAATGTTATTTAATAGTCGTAGTACTAGTAGCGCTCGATGCAACGGTAGTGAGATGATGGCAACTGCTGTAGCGTTAGCTCGTCTGCGCAATCGACCGAAAACTCCCACGCCACCGAAGTGGGCGGAACTTCAAAATAGGCGATGAGAAGGACTGAATGTGAGAGAAGTATATACGCACACAGAGACACACACGCTCACACACACTCTCACACACACACACACACACACACACATCACGCCTATACTATGTGTGAGTGAATGAAAGAACTAGTGACTGACTGAATAAATGTATAAATGAACGTATTGCTTTTTATGCCGCTTCACCAGTAGCAACGCAAAAGTGACTGGCAGACGCGACCAGTTGGCACCGCCTGGTTGGCAGAATATGTCTGCTACGCCATTGTCAGAAACGGTCATAAGCCGAAGTGCAACGACTAGACCCGTGGGGACGAACTTTCAACTGAGAAACAATCGACTGCAATGAACCAGAAGCCAGAGCGGCCAATATCTATCCATCTATGTATATCTATCATACATAGACATGAATGAAAAGCAAATACTCTTACCCTATTGTGTGTGAGTGTGCGTGTGCTCCTATGAATGTTAAAGTGACAGGCGCGCGTGTGTGTGTGTGCGTGCGTGCGTGCGTTCTCGCCGTGCATGCCTTGACGACTTGGAAACGAAAAGGAATCAGCCATTGTTACGGGGGGAGTGGGCGGGGAAGCGGCCTAGGAGGCGGAGTGAATTGTTACAAATTATGCGCCTCGCAGATGACGGCGACGGCAGCGACATCGAAAGCTGCAACACTTTCACTTAAATGATGTATGATATCACTGCTGTGACCGTCGACATCAGTGTTGCTGTTTGCATTGCGACCCCCCGACGACTCCCCCCACTCCAGCCACTTACTAGTATGAGCCTTAATGCGCCTAGCGCGAGTTCCAATGTTTTAACGACTTGACGTCGACGTAAATGACTGACATACAAATGTAATGCACTGCACAATATGTTTGAATAAAAAAATGTGATGCGTGTACAGGCAAATTAGCAAACAGCAGTTTCAATCAACGAAGCAGTCAATGAAACCTAATGAAAATGAAGCATGCAAGTTAACGTAGAAATGCCATTTTATGTGAAGCTTTTGTAAAATGCTAGGATTACAATGTATGGTCTTTTGCTTTGCCGTAGTGATGGAGCACGGTCTACCGGAAGCGAAAGCTATAGGTTTGGATTCCAGGTTTACCATAAAGGCCCCTAAAGGCCACAGACATTTAAAGCCTGTGGCATTTCATATCGTTGTTCTTTCTTTTGTACACAGTATTTAAAGGTGCAGCTGATCCTAGAAATATCGTACGATAAGCTTATAGGAAAAAGCTCAGCACCACATTAGTCTTGCTTAGCGGGAATTAAATCAGCGACGTGTCGCTTCTTGGTTTCAACCTTCAAAAGTCATCTGCCTCGAATCTGATGAACGAGCAGGAAAATTATCACTGGTCTAATCGTTAAAAAAATTTATTCAGTCGAACAATTTACTACAAACAGCTTGTTCACGATCATAGCCCGGTTAGTAAATGACTGAATCAATGCTGTCATAAAGCGTATGCTCTACAAAAACTAGATTTCTCCCTAGTAAACTGGTGCTCGGCGGTCGGGGTCATCTAATCCCGCAGTCATTTATCACTTGAGTAGATGAACATCTGGTTAGCGCTCTAAGTAAATTTGCTTTCTGTACGTGTAAATACAGACCAATGCAGGGGTAACGGATAGAATGCAGAAGTGTCTTCATCCGCTGGGACCGTTATTGTTAGGAATGAAGGTAGCTGTAATTATGTAGCCGATAGCAAATGCGATATTTTTCGTAAAAAGTTTTTCAGACAGGTTGAATTGTGTTGCTGCTGTTGGAACGAAAAGGACAAGGGAAGATCGGAGCCAAAATCCCGGACGGGACGAAAGACGAATTCGACATAACCTCTTCCAATTACGGCTGTGGCTAGCATGGACTTGTTCACAATGGTTGTAGCAATTATCTACCTGTCCTTCGTCAGCCACCCTTCTCCCGCGCCTTGTGGAAACGTCAATGAATGCTTCTGCATTCATTGTACTCCAGCTGGAAATGGTGCCGATGATTGTCATTTAAGCGTTAATAATATCCTAGGGGACGAACCAAGAGCGGTGGTCGAAAAATCATTTAACAGAGAAATGCACGGTGACGCTGTGCATTGATAGCCCATCTGGCGGAATCGGATAACAGGTTGAAATTAAATACATAACATTCAAAAGGCTTTCACGTTATTCCTAAAGAGGTCTCAGAAAGCGCCAAGGTAAGGGAAGGTAACAAAAAAAAACGCAACGAAAACGAGTCTTCAACGTCACTTCAGCATCGTTTACGGTCGTATATTTGGGGCGATGACGCTAGCCGTCGTCGCTGCCGTCAGCAACGAGATCAGCACAGAAAACCTATATGGGCAGGAACCGCTCGAGCGAATAGTCCCTGGGTGAGTAACATATAGCAGCAACAGCAACGGTTTCAATGGTAATGCCAGCGGTCGTCGTCGTCGTTGTTGTTGTAGTTTTAATTAACATTATCGTTAGTCGATGATCGTAGATTTCATCAAGGAGCGTACGATCGTACACAGCAGTAGACGTGGCGACGCAAGTGCCCAATAAGAACGACGTAAAGACACGTCGTTACTTACGTTCGGCGTACCCAATAGCCGCTCGAACGTCGATGATGGACCAAACGACAGCGGAACTGTCACTGTCACCGCCGAAGCCCCCAACGAAGCCGTAAACCTGCTAGCCCTCATGCGACTGCAGCAACAACAGCGGTCGTATGACTACAGTTAATGCTGCTGCTGCTGCTGCTGCTGTGGCGCAGCTATTGGTAACAGCAGCAGATCGCCCTACCGTATGACTAGATCATTGCTGCCGCTGCTGTTGGCACCGCCTTCGGCAAGATCCGCTTGTTCTTATTGTCTGCTGTATTCTCTCCCTCTTTATCTTTTGTTGCCTTCGGGCTATGCATTCACCTAAATACGCAAATTGACGCCAACGGCTTGATCAAGCGGTGGCGCTCGGCGAGAGTTTTCGACTGCCGGCAGGAACGGCCGCAGCACGAATAAAGGAAATGACGATAAAGCAAAGGGTGAAGCTTCTGCAGCAGCAGCTACAGCGGCTCGTGGTGGCAGTGGCAGTTGTAGTAGCGCAGTTTTTTTTCTCTCTAGTAGTATTATATAGATAAATGGATAATGGATAGCTATATTAGTAAAATGGATGCTGGTACGACGGCCACAACACAGCCAAGAATGTGCCGACTCCTACTATCGGCATCACGGCGACTATATGATGAATCGCAGCAGCGTGCTGCGATTAACATAGATACTTAGACATTATCAATGGCGTACTTTTTAGCGAATCGAAATTATACACGAAACGCACGAACACGTATCCGCAAACATTCACAGTAGCACGTACGTTTCCCTATCTCTCTGCATGTAATGAAGCGCACTGTGACTGTAAGGTTCGATGAATTGCAAGCCTAATTTACCAGTGGATAGCTCTGTAAAAGCCGCTCTGCAGTCAAATCGAAAGCCCCTTGTCCGCACTCAAGTCCACACCCGTGCACGTCTTCGTAAAACACTAATTTGGCATCTCACATATTGAATTTCGCCATTCGTGTGAGCCAGGTTCCGGTACAGCTATCTGTTTTTCTGCCAAAAAAAATCACGGGCCTGCAGCCTAATGCCATCAAGAGTAGCTCGAGTGCTCAAGTAGCACAACTTTTTATTACGTAGGCTAGAAATGTGTGAGGATAGCAGTTTTTACTACTAGGACAAGGCTAGTATCTGAATGTATACCGCGTCTGATCTCGTAGAAGAGGAAAGTTTCGCATAACGGCATAATCAGTACATCGGCCTGCTCGACGACTAATCGATTTCGTTCAATTAAGCGGCCGATTAACTATGGCAGAGTAACGTAAAGCTGGTCTCTGTAAACCAATTCGAAAAGCGAACTGCAATTACGTGTTAGTACACTTAATTTTATCAAGTAACCACGACGCCTTGTTGCCCGTTTGCCTGGCCAGCCTATCATTTCGTCACACCAATTGTGACATCGTCACGCACAGCGTTTTCATGTAACGGCACCAGCAAAACGGCCGTCTTAATGACGACAACACAGAGCTGTTAAGCGAACAACATTATCATCGAGAACAATAATGGCTGCCGTTGCCGTAGGACCCCCAGCACCTTTGGTTAAAATAAGATAAGTCGTATGCAAAATGGTATTAATCATAATAACACACTCAAATACTATCGACACCGAAGTAAGCGGTTATTCTTCAACGGCCGTTGCTGCTACCGCAAGTAGTACCGTTGATAATGATGACGTATACGTGTGGTGTGTATGTTTAGAATAGAGTAGATGTATAATAAGAGGTGGTCGGTCATGTTAAATTGGCAGACGGAATGACGAGTTCTGCCGAAGCCGAATATAAGGCCGACAGATGGTGGAGCAGCGGCAGCATCCACATTAACTACTGTTGCGGCGGCTGCTGCTATGACGCTCTGCCACGACTCCGCACGCAGGGCAATGTAATGGTAATCTGTATCCAAGTGTGTGTATAATCACCGTAACGACGGCGGCCCGACCGTTGTTGGTCGACTTCAGCGTCACCGTGTTGGCGTCGCGGCTCGATATTACTCGTTCAGTTGAAAACGCGGACGACAATCGTCAACATAGCGCTGACATAGTATTCAGCATTGCATCGCAGCGTTGAGCCTCAAAGTAGCCTAACCGCTATAGCTCCATCGATACATGTCGATAATGGTGACGATGATGCAGATACTGCTGTTGATGACGATGAAGAAAGAAGCGGTAATTGCAGTAGTCGTAACTGCAAGAGTCGTACTTGATACGTACACTGGTACGGCCGGCCGTCGTCGAACGGCAATGGACAACCAGAATCAGAAAGACACTGTGTAGGACACAAAGCGACTGAACCCATAGTCGGCTACGCACAAACAAACATTTATTAGAAACGGCATTACTTTCCAAATGCATTGCCTTCCTCGGCCGTTCTGATACTTTTAGTGCCAGCTGATCACAGACTACGACATGATAATCATGTCTTCAGTAACGGCAACAACAATGATCGCAATAAAAAGTGTATGCATCTTACATTTATCGTTCTCTCTTCGAACTATGATAGTACGATGCACGATTGGTACATGTGAAGAAAATGTGTCGTTACTATTATGCATCTTATATAGTCTCGCTAAAACGTTGAATTAATAATATGACGAATGGCCATCAGCTCTCTCAATAACGTGTGTGCCGCTTCTGCCTTTGGGCGTTCTGCGTGTTCCAGTCAGACATGGCGTCATTTAGCCATTTAGAGGGCAGAGAAACCTTCCGAATCATCACATCTATTCTACGAAAATAATATTTTACATTATTAACTTTACAGTGCGCCCTCACGCTGGCGAAAAGTAAGCCTCAAGAGTTTCTGAGGGCTTAGGAAGAGTGCCCGGTGAACGATTCATTACTTACGTAGACATATGCCCATACAAGGGCTGCTTTCAATAACATATCGCCAATATTATTAAGCTTATTGGAAGATAAAGACAAACATGGTTATATGATTTTGTTTTTCTCCGCGTTGGGCGCACTGATAACTCACGTCCAGCTATGCTGCTATCATCGTCATCATCTTCAAATTGGCACTTGACATTTCTGCTCATCTCACTTGCCACCACGTGCTGTCTGCTGCTCGTTGAACGCAGCATAATTTTGCCCGGTAGACCATTTGCCCCGGTGCTGTTAGTCGTGCAGTTTCCTCAGTAATCCAATTTTCACTAAACTTACCCTATTCGCTAAAAATTAATCGATCTTTATCGAGTCGATGGGCTTACATTAAGCCATTAACATTATCCTTTATGTATATATTTCTTGCGACAAACAGAAAAAACAACAATAACAGTAAATCGATAGGGCCAATGATAAATTGCTCTGTGTATGTATGTGTCGAAGAGCGGCCACCGTACCTAGATGTGCAGAAGCAACATCAGAACTGTTCCTTTCCGTTTTCCTATGGCCGGACGGCTTGCTTTCGAATCTTCCTCATGACATCAATGTCGGGCCTAAGTTTTTTTCACCTTACGACAAAACCTTTGTCCAGCCAATTTTGTTAGCTTTTCAAACGTGCTTTGATTGTGTTGGAAAAACCACTCTGTATATTTTTGGCGAGTCCACCAGGGCAGGCATATTTTAGATCCTAATCAAAGGACATATAATAACTATAGCTTAGTGTATTTTGAGCATTAGTCAAAGATATGTTTCACTGTCAATTGGATTGTTATCATTGAATAGGAGGAACCTGCTTTCAAACGGCTTACATCTGTCACAGACAGGAAGTGCAATGACCTCAGAAAGGCTTAGTTGGTACATCATCATTCAACTCGTGCATGATTATTGATATAACAATTCATTTATTAGAATAACATTGTGAACAGCTTTTATTTGTACATGCAGTGTTCTCTATAAACATTCTGTTCAACCTTCCTGAGCCAAATGGTCGGTCAGACGCTCAAAAATCAGAGTGTTTCTCGCTTCCACGGCGACCTCCATTCGTCCGAGAGTCCGAGGCTGACAAGAAGAACGCTCGCGCTGCACCTAGAAAGAGATGTCTCGGCGTAGCGGCATTCAGGTTGAAGTCACCGATGTTTTGATCGAATTTTATGTCAGCGAAGCTTGTAACGCCATGCATTGAGAACAAATAAAGCTAAAATTCGCTCAGTCTGTCCACTTGCGGTAAATTGATTGTGAATCATAAATCTCCACGATAAACGAACGTTCCTTCATTTCTTGAGTCACCTAATTGTAAGATAGTTGCTTGACGGATAGCTGGATTAAACATCTCTAGGATTTCCGAAACGACACCAAAGTGTAGGTCATAGTTAAACGCAGTACTTCGCATGTGTGCGCGTAGATATCATAGAAGTGCTCCGAGTTCCCTAGTTGTCTTTTTGAAAAGCTGAGCTATTGGTTAACAGTGAGAGCAACGGCACATTCATAGGACGTGTCTGCTCTTCGGTACAAACCTAGTCTAGTAGAAAAGAGCGATAATACGAAGATTGTGACAAATCAAGAGTTTTCATGTTGTTGTTATTAGATAGTCTTTATTAAAGAGAGTATTGATGCGAACAACGCTTCGGACAGTCAAACAGAGTGAACCACTCTTCGTTTAATTACCTAAAAGTTTTTCAAAAAGCACGACAGGTCTGAAAGTTAAAGGAGACGGCAAAGCTGTTTTGAGCGAATTCAGTAATTGGGGAAACAACGTATACAACAAACGGCGTGGTACTTAACGTAAAAACGGCAATTGTACTACCTTCAAATAAAAGCGCATTTTCAAACTGGGATCGACGTCGCTTTCCTTTAGCGGCCCCAAGAAAGAATTAAAGGCAAAGAAAATTAAAGTATGTACATACAAACCGTCTTCATATATAATTATAGGTATAAGGATTTGCTTTTCTCACCAGCAAAAGCGAGCTCCCATAAAAGGCGAACTCGTCGCTACGATATAAGATAACAACAAATCACATAAAAGCTAAAGACGTATCACTCACTGATAGGAAAAAATTGGGTGTCTGCCATTAAAGATGGATGGCTGACATTGTAGAATTAGAGTTTTTTTAGCGTAGCTGTTTTTACGACAATTACGTAGTGAATGGCTGAACGTATACGAACGACGTCAGTCTAACGCAAAGCTTTTACACAAAGTCCAGGAGACACAACCCGTTCGGTCAAATCCGTTTGCCTCTCTCTTTCTCTTAGGGTCTCTGATGGATTCATAAAAATACTGACGGGCAACGACACTCTGCACAGACGGATATCTTGAGCCTACACTTAAATTGAGTGGAACCATTCCTGTTGCCCGGAGCATCAAATAGTCCAGATAGAAACTGCAATACACAGATTTAGTTGAAGGAAAGGTTGCTATGTCAAAGCTACACGAGTGTTCCTATTCTTAAATAATTTTCATACTAATTAACGCATCATATTCAAAATATGTCAATCATTTTCTGGATTGTACGATAACTCCCAAGCAAAAAGGCGCCCAGGTTTTACCGCGTATAATCAACTTCCGCAGGTGTCCATTAGGAGATCCTTTTCGCCCAGCATCTAATGTATAAATCATTTATGAAATCGCTATGTCCTATTTTGTACCTGATTTGCCTATTAGAGAGACGTTTCAGACAGTGCTAAGGCACTGCTTAAATGAGCGGAGCCTTCTATTTTTGACTGAACTATTAGTCGACAGCGTGGCTGCATACGTCTAAAACAGAATCAGTTTTTTACGTGAACAAAAAATGTACGTGTTGTCGAACGCTTTTTAAGCATATGTTTATAGCAAATAGATATTGAATTAGCAGCCTGCTTGATCTTCTTCTTTTGTTTGCAAACCGTATTAGTTACTTGCTATGCAGAAATCAGTTAGAGATTTAGCCCAACTAGAGTGAACGCTAAGTACTACTCAACATTACTTCGAAATAATGTTTTCGAAGTTAAAGCTTCGTGAGCAAAATCGGTTGTTTATCGGTTCCGTAGCTCATAGTTCCGACTCCACTGCCTAGCTTTTGCAATCTGCTTGAAAGAGTGACCCCAAAAAGGGCGTCATTTTTTTTACTTGTTAAGCCTTTGCCTGGTGTAAGAACACATCGTCTTCACTAGCGGTGTCGTACACGATGATACAATAATGTAAGCAAGGATGAGAGAATATGATTCTATTCAATGGCCGCTATGAGCTGCTGCGAACGGCGCTTTTGCTGCTATCGTTGTAGCTGAATGTGACGCCTCTGGTTCTCACCATGTTGGTGGTGGGACATTGATGTCATCTACAAACGTTATCACAGCGAGTTATCTTGACTTCCAACTTGGGGTGACGGCACCCCAAAGCTGCACCAATAAACCACACTGAGGTGCTACAATAACTCATGGCATCGACGATCGGTTAACGATGTCGGTAACCACAGCGTCCAACCATGAAGTACGAGCCTTTGTAAGAGACTATGCAGGCTTGTCACGCACTGGGAATCCTTTTATTTCATACCAATTATATCGCTATTATTAAAAGACTCTCAGACATTGATGTAAGCCGTATCAGACGATTCCACAGACAGAAATTAAATGAGTTTCTTAAGAGGGCCATCCCACTTTAAATGTCTTAAAATATGAAAACCAAGCGGCTTGAAACGAAGCATGTCTACACCCGGTCTTGATCTTAAATCACTTCGCGCGTCTCAGAACTTAGCAGGCTAACGTGTCACCGCAGGACCTGTACCAGAACACATTCTAACCCCCAATTCATGGATGTCACTTTAAGTTGTCCGATTACTTAGATACGAGCAACTAACTCTTATAAATATGTTTTTATTCAGATATATTTTTACAATACGTTGTTGTGGTCTACCGGTCTAATAATCGTCCGTGTTACCAATACGTTAGCTTTTCGCGCGTGTTCTTCTGATGTGGCAGGGTTTTTCTGTGTTATAGAATAGCCCAAATTTGCACCAACCCAAATCAAGACCTGAAAAAAATGACAAACTGAGAAAAAACAACGAGCCGTAATTTGGCTTGGTGTGTTGTCGTCTCACTGAACCAGAGCAGTCCGAGGATCGGTCTCTCGCGCTCCCTATTCATGGCAATGTCGTCCATCGGTCATTTTACAGCCGACGGAATCGAACATAACTACGTGTGAATTCGTATGTTGCTTGCGTGTGTAAATGTGTAGATTCAATGACATAGAGATAGGGGACCTGCAACCAGACGGGCCCCTTTCGTGCCAGATGATCATTGGGTTGACGCTGTTTTACTTGTCGTTGTGTCGATTTGTCCATCCGTTTGTATCTAGGTGTGCGTCTAGGAGTTTGTACGTGCGTGTTGTAGTTGCTGTTATTGTTAGTGAGGTGTCATGACAGTTCGGCTTGTGGTAGCAGTAGCAACAGCAGCAGCAGCGGCGGCATATGTCAATGCCGCCCGTCATCTCGCTCATCGTATTTCGCAAAATCAGCCATTTTTGTTTGTTTTTATTGTTACTGTTGTTATTGTTGATAATTTTCGCCGTATCCGTTTGTCGAGTCGTTCACCTATTGAGGAAGAGCGCTTGCCTCATATCAGATAAGGTCTGTCCAAGAAATTTTGCTGGCGTCGCCCGATACAATGTCGGTCATAGCTAAATTGTCGGAGTTGCTGCTTCCTAGCGGCAGGCTCGTGAAGCTGACTTTTTAGGCGTCAACATCAGCATCATCGTTATCGTCGTTGTTGCTATTTCTTTACAGTATCCGCCGCCAAGTGACAATTGTTCAGTCTCGTGACCGTTCCTCGTCAAACAGCGGCGTTTAGGAGTCTAGCACCAAACTTCATCGTGTTGCCGGTCCCGGCATTTGGAGCCTATTTAACCAATTGTAAGCTTACAAAAACAACAATACATACTTGCATTTTGTATAGGTTGTTCTCAACCGCTAGGCTAACGGCCCAGGGATCTGCTGCCAGCAATCATCATCAATCGTGAGCAAATGCTACACAATACTGAAGCTATTCTAAGTTCTTTCTCGGGAAGTATTTCTCTAGCAAGGCTCCTCTTTCTTCGCCCGAACGAAAGTAAATCCTAAATACTTCGCGAACGTGCCTCTATCGTTTGTAGACATTTATTGTGATGTACTCTGGTAGTCGTTAACGTAACGTCGCTCTTTGAAGAAGCACTTCAATACAGCGCCACTGCACGACAAATATGTAGCGCTTTTTATGTTTTTAAGCAAGATAATGCGGTAGGCAGTTTCTTAGAAGTTCATACAAAAGAAGTGGACTATTATGCTAACAGAATAATGATAAGTAGGGACGTGAAGTTCCAGGTTTGTATGCAACCATTACTGGTCTAATCATAATCTACAGTTGTAATGTATCGCGTATGAAGACTCTACTGATCATACACCTCGTCAAGTTATACATAGACTGCTACTCCCCTCTATCCCTATTATCAACGCCATCACCTGATTTTTCCTTAGATTTTTTTGTCTTTTCCGTATCAATCGACTACCTGTACTCGCGAGGACCCATATGTCACTCGTATCCAGCCGTTATATTATTCGGCGTGGCATTTAGTTACATAGAATCATTCATACAAAAATGCTTGTCAGACTGGGAAGAGCCTCATTATGATCTTGTTCAGCGAACTATTGTATGGTTATTTGCTTCATATTTTGTATGTCCTATGTTTAGTCAGCGTTCATTAACTCATAATAGCTGATTTAACGGAATACGAATTTCGGGTGTAACGTAAGCAAGTTCGAGCACGAGCCCCACGAGCATCATTCCACTTGCTCGTGAATTGACCCGCTCGAATGCTTGAGCCACAGTCCCTACAACAATATCTAGCTCTGTAAAACACATTGGAAAACAAGACGAACACCTTGTATGATGGTACTATATAAAACAGCGATTCACATATATATGCACGACATTGTATGACCTTTGCTCTCTAATTGAAAGTATAACGCTCAGAACGTAGCTGATATCATTAAGTTTCAAATGCACTTATACCCCCCTTTTCTACTGTCTAGCCAACAAGCAATAAAGGTTAGAAACGATTTTTTGTCTCATCGATGCCGCTAACGTGAGTAGAACCCAAGCCGATCACCGTTACGCTGTTAATGCTGTAAACTCCATCCATACGATGAGCAGGCAGACCAACAATTGAGCTAGACAACGGTGCGGCCACAGGTTGGCAAGTTGATCATCTAATTGCTACAGTGTTATAATGAGCAAAGTACGTACCAAGTTATCTACGTACAAGCATCAGTTTATCCCTTGACCACCAGTTCGTTAGTAACCGATGCTTACGATCACGACAAGGACATTAAATGTATGTTTTACGTTTGATACTTAAATCTTTGACGGCTGGCTGGCCATGTGACACAGTGTGTCTACGCCCGGATTCGAAACTAGACTACCATGTCCCTAAATTTAGTAGGCAAACACGTGGACACTGCACCGTAACAAGGACAAAACGGCAAAGGCATATGGTTCGTCTAGTTAGTACTATTCAATTGATGACCTGCCCGTATCTACAGTAATAGATATGAGTAACACTATTGCGGAAAAGCGTACGACAATGACAATGGCATGTGTTCGTTACAATCAGTGCCCCTTCGTATCAGATCATCGATTGGATTCGTTTCTAAATATACACGTGTTTACGGTTTGCTTACCATCATTAGCGACAGCTTGTCTGGGTAACCTGCCGAGTCGAGGAGGTTTCCCAGATCCACACCGGTTTTCATCATCGGACCCCTGTTGGGGTGAGTTATCACCCCAAAAAGCGAAAGAGTGCTTTTTCTACACAGGATCCAATGATCGATTCACTGGGCCGCAGAAACAAAAGACAGTGCCGTCGTTGGTCCCGTGTTTTGTCGTCCGGTTTGCAACAACAAGAACACCAACACCAGTAATTCACACTGAGAACGAATCTGTTTAACACCGACTGAAGAGAGAGCAGGATAAGGGAGAAAACAGAAAGCACACAAGATCACGCAGAGTCACGCTGCTTCGCCAACAGCAAATTGTCGTCGTCGCTTGAGACGTTGTATCCATCGGATCGGTTGTTCGATCGCTTTATGTACTAACTGCGGTTATAATTTATCTCCAAAGGTAAGCACTACACGATCTGCACAACAAAACAAACGGAACTCCGTTTAAGACACCCTCCCATAATGAACTCAGGCTAGTAATCATAGAACCACGTTTAAACACGTCAAAGCTTCGAACGAATTTTGCACCGCGATGAAAGCGTTAGAGAAATAACCTTCGTTGTATTATATACTCTTATAGCCAGCTTCTTTGTTCATTTAGTAACGAACTCGGTGGCTAGATGCAGCTCGAACTATGCGGTTAGAATGCACAGTCAAGGGTTAAACAACGACAATTAAAAACTTAACAAGCCTCCTCTATTTTTCTCCTTGTTATGGCATGGCACAAGTTTAAGGTTTGCGCGGTGGAAGCTTGAGTATTTCCCGCCTCGATGAAACCGAACAGGTTATTCAATTGAACAGAGTTGGTTACCATTTACCCCGTTAACACGCAATGCTACGGCGCTTACAATAAAACTCGTCATCTTTCCGGCATTTCGTGAAGAGCTCTCATCTGCGCTATCATCGAAGCCATGCGAACATGCAACACAAGATGCGAAGAGCGACCAACGGTAGCTCGGAGAGGGTCGCGGTCACTCCCTTTCCTTGATAGTTTGGTCCCGCCTCCAAAGTGCATCGGGATTCGGACCGCCAGCACAGGGTTTCGACAAGCGCAGCACAATACAACACAGCAGAGACACTGTCAGTCAGTCTGCTTCGTTCGTGCAGTTACCGAAGTCGACCTGTTTCCTCCGAAGCTGCTTCGACTATGAGGTCGGTTTAGATCCCGCGCGGCACGATTCGACCAGTATTCAATATAACTCATACGTACAACCCGGACGCCAGACTCCGCTGTCGATATCACCTTTGCTGCATGCCATTTAAACATATACATACAATGACAAACTTGCTATACTGAACTTGTTTCGTGGACCTCATGGAAACAACTGTTCCGATCTTACGCAGGTCAAGTTAGATGAGCCTGTCGAATCCTAACGAACTAGTAGCCTACAATTTGAGGCAAGTCGTAGGTGATCTTTTTTATTTTTTCCTATGGGAAAACGTAGCTTCAGATTTAAAACGTCTTTAATCGAATTCGTTTTCTAACATCGTCTATCCTTTATGTCTCGGCAGATCTGACTTTAGATTCCTCGGCATCTGCGTACAGAGCTACTTGCTATCAAACATGCGCAAACCACTAAAACTAGAGAACGAGTTTCAATAGTTTTATCGTATATTAGATAATGGACCAACGTAAAGTTCTCATATATATATATATATATATATATATATATAAGAAGCAGCTTCGTGCTCTGAGTTTTCTATGTTTGTAGCATCCTCTTTTTGGGTTTGATGTTGCAGAGAACGAAGCTTTTTTTTGGGGCGCATCGTTTCCGACATGACACGGACTATTTGGTACCTCAGGCTCTATACCTTTCAACTCACATAAATACCACTCTTTGATTTCTTCTTCTTCTTCTTATTTAGTCCTTGCTCAAATACCGTAACACGCAATGCTGGTAAACGTAAAGGATGAAAACGTATCATCGTTGCACGGAAAACTGAGACTCGCGCGAGAAGAGCAACTACCCTGGTTTGCCACATCGGAAAGACAGGCGTAGTAACAGCCATCTTCGGCGATACGATCATAGATTTTTGTCAAATGTCCATTAAGCAGGATGCATTCGATTTTTTAGGAGTGTTTACGCGACTCGTCCTTAGTACTCTATAAGAGCAATACTGAATGAAGAGGTTATCGCTTGGTATGTCATAGTGAGGTCAAACGAGCGTCATCCGCGTCCCGTTCATCAGTAGTCCGAATGTTTCCATCTATATTTTCTTAATGTTGATACAATCATCGATTATTGTTGATTTTTGGTATACACGTATCCTGATCCACCTACATAGATATATATAAGTGATGGACTATTGAAAATCTTCAACGTTTACAACTAACGAATAGCATCAAATTGGAACGTGAATGCTCGGCCGTCATACAACGGCGGACTTAGACGCAAGCCATGGTACTGACCGTATAAGACTATTTTCAAAAAAGCGCCTCGTAGTTTTATCGCACTTATCTAGTAAAAAGCAAAATTAAATTACAATATACAATATATACACAAATGGTAAATTACAACACTGAAGAACGGGGTCTTATCGAAGATCGTTGCTATATGTTAGGTAAATTAGGACTCTGGGGGTGATCGTTCCTAAATGAAAGTGTTACTCTTTGTAAATTTATATTTAGTGATATATTTAGATACTTTTAGTGAAGTATCGCTGGTCAGTGCGGTAGCATGATCGTACCGGTAGAATGATCCGAAGCACACTGTTGAAACCAACATTAACTCGTTGAATCTTCGAAGTCAACTATTTATCTGCTAGAACGTTGATGCAATTCGGCGACAATATAGATCATGGCGATAAGTCACAGTACCCACTATAAAAATAGCAGGCTAATGTCTACCTCGGGGTATCGGTCCGAATATCTAACGGAAACATATGAATTTTTCGCAATAACAAAAGATTAGTTCGACGTTACTGTATCAAAAAAATATTAAAATTAAAAATATCTGTAAGGCAAATCGAAGCATTTATGCGGATGGGTGGATGCTGTGGTCGATAGGTGTATTATTGTCGCCATTGTTGTTGGCGGTCTTGATTGCAACGTTGTTATATGGCTAGACAGTATCTTAACTAATCTGCAGCAGCAGCAGCAATGGCAGCGGTTCCAATCACAGCATCGTGTTTGCGGTGTTCGTGCTCGATCAAGTCGTTGTCGAGAAACTTGGAAAGTAACGAGCGCCCTGTCTTCTCTATACAGGCGATGAGTGCCATTAGAACCGCAATCGTCGGATCAGCAAAAGCAATAATAACGACAGCTGAGAAGTCTGACGGCGGGCGCAGCGGCGATGGTTGTGACATTGCTGGATGGATGAACTGGGCATAAGAAGTAACTAGCTCTAAACCTTTCTACGCGACTACTACGACATAAACAAGAAGCACAAGGAGAAGCAAAGAAGTGCTCATTAGGACAATCGCTGCTTCCACAACTTGTAATTATTTCATTCAACAGAAGAATATAAACGCACCATTCCGTACTTCTACAAAGAAAGGAGGAAAGCAGGGGATGCAAGTTCTCTGATCTTGACACGTGAAACAACGGGCACAAGCGTCGTCCTTTTATTCAGTCTGGCTTCTTTGAGACCGGATGACTGACTGATCGCTTGCCTCTACGGTTTCGCGCTACTTGAAATAAAAACTGGGCCAATTCATTATGGTTTGCTGGAAAGAGAAGAAAAGGCGAGAAAGAGAGACGGCTGGAATGGCATGAAATACTACGTATACAGACGATCACGAGATCGGTGAAGATAAGACAGGTAGGTTGTAAGTGATTTGTCTTGGTATTCTGTAATCCTTGAAAAGTGTACTATGCCTATGGTCCTCAGCTAGCAATGTGCCACCATTAGCAGCATACATATGCGACCATAATGGCACAGCTAGCTAATGTCCAACAGTTTTGTTTATATCAAGGTATTTGTCCCTTTTATGTAGGTTCCTCTGACGAAACTCCTAAACGTAACCTAATTCACTTTAACTGAAATTTAAGGTAGGTAATATTTTTGATAAATATTTGTATTATCCTATCATTTGTATTAATCATTCAGATCCAGCTTGATTGAAACAATCAACAGGAAACGTATTTTCACTCATTTTATTCGATTTGTCAGAATTTAGAATTTCAGCCATTGAAAAATATATTAAGACCATCAGTATTCCTCATCACACAGGAGGTTTTTAGAAAAATTTAGCTGGCAAGATTTCCAATGAAACATTTTAGTGCATAGTGGTTTCTTTTTGTGTATGTATTTTTATGTAATATATATACACATAGACGTATATAGAAAGAAGTTTTAGTAGACGGTAAACTAAATTGGTTATAATGGCAGTTGGAGATACGATCTTAATGTTCCCATAGTTACTTATGGTAATTAAACTAATGATAATGTTAAAGTTGAACGGTAGAAAGCCTTATCATATATAAGATTGGCTGGCTGTATTGATTAATAGAGCAACCAATATAAAAGACTGGCTTTTGGCTCGGCCAGAAAGAACATGGGGATCGTCGCCGATGGCGTCGATGGGCGACCAAGCTTTGTGTCGCCGATATCCTGACGCAGCCGCATTCGACTTAAGGTCTAAGGAAAATGGGTTGTATGTATGCATAAAGAGGCTGTATCAATTATAGATACCTTTATCTGTGCATCGAGACAGTGAGTTCGTTTTAGATGCTTTCCGAGGCATTGGAAGCTCAAAATGTATTAATATTACCATTGATCGGTTTTGTTTACTTACACGTAACGCGGGTGGGTAATCATTACCACCACTGAAAGCATTAGATAATTGTATTGTTTCAGTTGCCAGCTTGAGGAACAACTTCTAATTGTGCAAAAAATAACCGGCGTACAAAAGCCTAAAGTCTCAGCTCTCCAACGACAACTCAGCAACAACTTTATGAAAAAAAAAAAGACACCGACCAAAAAACCTGGAAGATGGGGCATTTGTTTGTTAGGAAATACTAGATACTGCTAAGGTATCTACTTTTTCTTTTAATTCTAAAAGAGTGCCGTTTTATTGTATTAGCACAAAAAAGCAGGAATGGCGATCAAACAAGAAGTTTAGTAAGCGTCTCTTTTACCTAGATTTGGCACGGATCTATTTCTTCAGATTACGACGGTAGCATAAGGGATCACCCTTATTATCAGGTATATAAATACTCTTATGTAGACTCGGCAATTGGAGCCAAATAAGTCTATGTCCAAATGCTGCTAGATATTCCATTACACGCTATGTGCTTTAGCGTATATATATATGGATACATAGTTTAAACGGGATAATTTCGTATTAAAAAAAGCTGAACGTTTTTCTTCTGTGGTAAAGTCGTGCGTTTGAAAGCACTTAAAGCATTTTTCCACATCCTTGGACATTTATCACTGGAGGCGCTAGCCCCTGGCATTTCCCCTGGCTTACATAAACACCCATGGTGCACTCAACGTTAACTGCACCAAAGTGTTATTCGTTTGTATTGTTATAATGAATCATACTATATTATGATTGCTATATGTACGCTACATGGACAACTTGTTTACGTATTTAGCTAAATGCCAAAGTGATAAGATAACGGCATGAAGTTTTGTTAGAGATAAACAAAAACTACAGAGTTAATAGATGAAACACTTGGTAGAACTGCGCAAAGCAAAACATCATGTGATGCAAGTTACTGTTGTCGCCGGAGGCCCGCCTCGCGGCGGGATTATAAAATTTAACCTTTCGACTTCCTCTAGAGGACATATAATATGCCGTTTTAGCTACTGACTCCCATTCAGACTAAGCAAATCTATCCAGGACACTTCATCCGTTATTGGAATTTTAGGGCAGAAGAGGAAATATAGAAGTAACTTCGTAGTTTTTAAGCGTTTCTTACTAAAGTTCAAGTGTATCTATTCTGTCTTATAACTAATGTAACTGTAGGACGATGGCGCGCAGTACATTCTGTAATCATTATGAGGGTGATTTAGGACAAAGCCTACTCATAGATGGATCGCTGGGATATTGCAAACATTTGCTCTGCTATTACAAAACGACACGGACGCAAACCTTATCGTAAGAGCCTTAGCACGTATTGCTCGGCAGCGTTGCAGAAACTACAATTGTATTGCAGTACAGAGTGTGAGTTTTAGGCATACGGAAGAAGTTTGACATATATTTACCGGTTTCGAGAAATCGTCACAATCTTCACTCAGTTATACGCATTTAAGTAATAATAAAATAAATCCTTTATCTGTACGTACTTAGAAAAGTGCAAAAGATTAAATACGTGCACACCGTGCCAACAATCTCGAAGCGGCAGAACAGCGCAGTAACGTAAAAAAGGCTCGGACAACTATTTACTGAGACGGAGGCAGAGCGAAAGTGCAATAAGATAACAAAATGACTGCCAGCGAGCTTGTGTAGAACAACAGAACAACAAAAACAATAAAGACTTTGGTCTTAAAATGTAGATGATCTGCAATGAAAGTATTCAGTTTTCCATCTTTATTATGTACCGATGAATAGTTCATTTACAAGAACGGATGAAATAAAGCGTGAGAAAGAAAATTATGTAAATACATTTTGGTGCTTATGGGAAAAAATGGTCGGGTATTGCACGTGTGTAGCGGTGTTTCTTAGCATATCAGTCGAGTGGCGACAACCACTTGCCTAGTTATAATATCGTAACACACGAAGATCAGTGAATCCGAAACAACCCATATACGTACGCTTGTTTGCTTTAACTTCAAACCAATATTCAAGTTTAATCCGCTGCCTAAATAATCCATTTTAATTGATTCGCAGTGAAACTGCCTTCAACGAGGTTGCCTGTGACGTTCCAAGTTCATTGTTTAATTCACTACGGAGGGTGCGCACACTGCAGGTAGCCCTATCAGCACACAGTCAGTCGTCATATTTAGCAAAAACGATCTGACCTAGGATAGTCTGACCAGTTGGCAGCTGGCGTGGAACTGAAAGGTTTCTGGTCCTACTCCTGCAAGGCACGGACGAATCTATTATAAAAAAATATACCTTCCGACCTTGTAGATTAAAAAGGTGTTCAAATCTAAACGGAATATCACAAGTATAGAGTAGGAAGCGACATAAATGGCGACATAAGTCCATAACATAGAGTAGGTGTAAAACTTGTAAAATGTTTTAGACAGAGCCAAATAAACTTGCCAATAAAAAAAATAATCTGACGTCTAACAGATGATCTCTGAGGATCGACTTGATAAATATTGCTCACTTGTCTACATAATAATGAAAATACTACATACATTGAGGCTTAATAAGAACTGTGTAGTATTTATTAACATCATACCCTTTGCTCATAACAGTGACAATATACTATACTTGGAATAGTTACAATATGTTCACGACTTGTTTATGCGTTTTGTGTTGGCGCAGTATTTCAACATGTTCATGAATATTATACATGTATCATTGACAGGCTTCGTTTCTCATTGATATCCTCCGGACCGCAATTTTTCTCGCGAAGACAAGTTTATACTTAGATTTCATTTTCTGCCTGTGAAATCTGTTCTTCAGTTCGATTTTGGTGGTGTCTCACTTGTCTTTAGCGACAATGCGATAACATCAAATGTATTATAATAAATTTGGGAATCATGCGACCCTTTTCAACGCAGCTCTCCTTGAACTGAAACCCCTACAAATCGATGTAACACTTTTTAAAGTTTGCTTAAATACCACTTTTGGCTTTTCCTTGATTCGAGCTTTAAAATAAGGCAGATAACAAAGATGACTCCACCATACCGATGAAGTAAACCGGCACAGAATTTAAACTTTGCATAAACTGCTAGTTGTTCACTGACATGCGATACGTGTTACGAAACTAAAGGGAGTGAGTATCGACGTTACCGTCATCGCAGTCCTCCTTTTCACAATTGGGTCTGCGGTATATGCAGCACTGAACCAAGTTAAGTGATAATTATCTGAGAGAAGTTTTTATGCGTAAAAAAAACTATCTCAGCTTCGTAGATTTACCCAACACTGGCTCCGGTAATCGTTGCTGGTCGTCCTTTTGAAGACAATAAGCATCTCACTACAAACACAACTATGACCGAACTTAGATGTAAAACGCGTACGCATATGTACCTTTCAACGTAATCTAGTTAGGTATGATTGAGTGAGCGAGTGAATGAATGCTAAGTGTAAGGGCCAAAGTAAAAATTAAGTTATTTAATTTTATTCCGTTCAAGTGCGTGAAGCTATTGATCTGGTGTTACCTGAAACGCTGCTGGCCTTAGTCGTTATAGCCTTTTTTTAGGATCCAGTCTTTGTAAGTTTTTTTTGAAGTTTCTTCAAAATAGGGACATGTTAACGCTGCAAAAACGGATATGTTTACAACTTTATTCTTGCACTTCGAAGCTGTCTCTTATCGATTCTAAAACAATGTTAAAGAAATACCTTCTCAAAAGATCACACCTGTATTGGCCCTTTTATCACATCTCGTTGTTAATCGTACGTTGTAGGCAGCGTCGTTGTTCCGATAGCTCAAAATGGAATTTGTTCTAGTCCGGAATAGTGTATGTACCATTGCGATTATGTATATCGTGCAAAGCTATCTCATTGTGAGAAAGACGCTTTAACTTACAATACTCAGAACAGGAGTAAATGGCCTCTTTTCTCTGTGATTTGAGCCTGAGAGCTGTCAATGCTATCAAATACACTACTCAAGTTCCCGCTAGTTTATTCAACTACAAATGATATTATTGAGCTTCATTACGCTGAAGACCAATACTGCATAACAATACGCAACATAGGTTATTAGATACGCTCTTTCTATTCAACTGAACTAGGACTCTTTAACTAACCTTTACTATCCAATACATTCAATTCGTTTGCACTTGCCAGCTGCAATCTTTTGCCCTCCCGTCGCCCTTTTTTCTCATTTTTAGTTCATTCTCTCGCTGTACTTCTGTGCTGCTATTCATACTAAACTTCCGCCACGAGATCACGAGCGTCGCAGCATTTCCTTCGTGTATGCTAGTTCTACTTGGCTATCAATCATATACTGAGGGCTGAAGAGCCCCAGCCTGAAGCTCCTGCATGACTGCCGCCAAAGACGTCTTAAATGGCATCGTCCGTTTAGCCCGTCCAGCTCTGATTTCGAATACGGCCTATGATAGCTACACGGCCAGTCTAACAGACAGATCATCGAACCAACCAACAAATGCGGGAACGGAGCCGTCCTCGTTGGGCAAGCAAAACTGCTGGCAACACACATACATTGTAGATACGAGTAACTGTCCGGCTTTGTCTGCTAGACGAAAAAGCAGACCAGCGCGTTTGAGAGTAATACCTTCATTGGCCGCTTATTAGTGTCGACTAAACTGGAAAAATCTCAGTACCACTACACACAAGGAGATTACATCCTAAATTAACAGCAAAATGGCAAAGCTTCCAGCATATTATTGCAGCAGGACGTAGGTAAATTGAAAGCAAACGGCCACATGCCACCACAGACGACGGCGGCAACACCACAAAGGCAGAAATCAGCCAGCTTACATATATATAGCGAAGAACGCCACCGCGTACGCTCAGTTTATAAGCCGGAAAAATAACAAGGGCCAGTTATTAAGGATGACAAAATATGACAGAGTGTTCGGCGATGCTCGTCTAGTTTATTCCTATGTATTTATCGCATTACGTTTACCTACGTAGAAAAGTAACTTGCATTCTGTTTTGCGATACAACTTGCAAAAGCACAGAAAGAAGGCCTCAGTATCAGTGAACAATCTTTAATTGGCTAGTGTACCCCACAATTAGTTCATACTTCCGTCGAACATCTATGAATCATGTGTGCAATGAAGGCACAGCTTATTGGCACTATTAGCAATTTTTCTACATGGGCAAACTTGGTCTCTTCTTTTTAAATATAGCATTAACGACTTGACTCCACCAAAAGTCTAACTAGAGTGTATCTATTTGTTCGTTATTTTGCTCATAATCCATGAGCACCCAGAAAGAAATGCGCGTTAGCCACGTGGATCGCGCCGTTTCTACGATGCACATTTGCACTGTGCAAGCTAATTTGGATAAAATGAATTGTGCCTAGGCCGTCTTTCGAACCCAGATCGCCTTACGTGTTCCCAGAGTTAATAACGAAACGCGTTACCAGTTCACTAGTATAAAACGCCAATTACCCCTAGATTTTATTTATTTTACGTTTGTCAATGGCGGCAACATCGCGCTGCGTATCAATTAAATATTTCGTTTAAAATTTATAGTATTGGCTACACACAAAAAGCATAATAACTTACTTCGCCAATTTTCATTATTTTAACTACCGGGAAACAGGTTCCTTAGAAATGGTGGAAGCTAACGAGGCGTCAATATTAACAATTATTATAGCCGTTCGCCACATAATAATACACATACGGGTCATACATATTAGGCAAACGTAATATCATATAAATTTGACTTTCTAAAATATGTGTACCTTTCATTCAGATCAAAAACGGCATTGTTCATAAAGTGTAAATCTCTGTTAATTCTATTGTCACTGTCCGTCAATGTTAAACAGACCTTGTAAATAAAGCCTTTCGTTGTTTGGCTGCACGAACTAGCGGAAATTGTATCGATCGTACTGAACCTGATCAAGGTTCTACTGAATTCAGACTGCCTGAAGTATCCGATTAGCTGTGTGGTCATGTTACACTTTTTTTTTACCAGGTGAAGTTCTACGTCTGTTAATATATATAAAAACACGTTCGGATTGATTCCACTTTGTTCGTTAACGCTGCTCCTGAATTTGGTTGAATGAGCTGCAGATTCTTGACTAATAGATCTTTCTTCATTAACGCAGAACTGGATACAAGGCATGGTGGGCATGGTCATAGAGCTCCTAGAGGCTCCTTGGCAATCTTTTAATTAAAAAAAAACTCGTTAGTTCCTGAATAAAAAAAAATGGCTTCTGATTTCGAGCAGAAGTCTAACAAGTAAAGTAAATACATAACTATAAATTTACTACTACCTTTAAGTAGCTATTACTAACTGTAAGTAGAAGAAGCTTAACCTCATATCTTCCTTCAATGTTACCCTGACTTTTTACAATTCTCCTTCTCTTCCTTTTCGTATGATCAACGTCACACACATATAAACGATTTCTTTTAGATAAAATGTGGTGGTACAAATTTTGAACCTATTTAGCGCAAAATGGTTGTCTTATTCAACTTTTCCTATCGTTTGAGTCTTCTAGACAATTCTAGAACTTTACAAGGACAATAGAGGTTGAACAAATAACAAAAGATCGTGCAGCTGAAAACGTATTATAGGTATGCATTTGATGCACGATTTCAATCCGATGAAATTTTTGTCGCCCACTTGTTTGGTACACACACAGCAGACAGTATCTTTTCACCCATACGGTCGGTCTACTTTTCTCCAGATAACGGTATCGCGTGTACCCTTTTGATTACGACTGAATACCTTCGGTCACACATTTCGCAGTTAAGTAGCTAGCGGAGTGGTAATCAGCAGGTGGTTTTGACTGATATGTTTAGACGATAATATATTGTCGAATCCAAAAATACGCAAAAGCCAAAGTTTACCAAATGTGGCCTTTTCCTGCTTTTGGCCTAAAACACTAGAAACGCCGCTGGTCCGTAGACGGCCAATTGGAGTTGACGATGCATGTAGAAAAAAAGTCAAGTTGAACTCTTTGAATGTTGCTCTGATAAAGCACTTTAGCGAATCCGGCAAACAGCAGAAACAACGGCGACGGTAACGGAAACACTGCCAGAAAAAGTGCGACCTCTGGCGCGGCAAAACGACCCCAAAAGGAACAAAAGACAAAAAAAACATTTAAAATAGACTTTGAGAAACAGAAAATAGAGAGTGAGCAGGCGACGTCTGGTGAACATCGCGGTCAGGTCACAGATTCGATAACGACACAGATCGGTGCAGGAACAGTACGCGCACAAACTTTAAAGCTGGCGCTATATTTTTCTGCTTTCTGTATTGATGGTACACATATTTGCAGTAATCGTAGCGCCATCTGCTGGAGTACAACTAAATTAATATAGCGGCAAGGAAAGTGACTCCTATGGTAGTAATAAGTTGCATGGATTATCCACTGTCTCAAGAAGTCATCTCCAATGACGCCCGTAGTTGAGGCGGAATGTGCAGCAACAGGAACAGTCTACGAAGGAACAGGAATGCAGGAACAAGTAGTTATAGCGGTGCCTAACATGTGCTAGGAATGTTAAGGCATTTCTTAGAGTGTACGAAAGATATACTTTGTTACTTTTTGTCGTTCTCATTAATCTGAGTAGTCAGAGCCACTTATCATGTGTGGGTCATGAACACAAATACTACAACCGGATTCGACAATAGAGATAACTATTAAGTTCAATCCGCGGTTTTCCATTGTTGTAGTTATGTGAAGTCAGTGCATCCGGTTGGAAGAAGAGAATTAACACAAACCACAATTATTTCTCATTTAGCCCGTTTTTCGGTATATTTCAAGTTTTTGAAAAAACAATATACCTATTTTGATCAAACTGATTGCTTGGCTTTATTTATTGTGAGCAGAAACAGACAATTTTAGCTACCTGTCGCCATTGGCTTTTCTTTTTTCTGATGTCCTAATTTTTCAACCCCTTACAGTTGGACTACTACTTAAAGGAAGTGCTCCTTTTATATGACTTTGATGAAAATGTCAATGGATGGGTAGTTTTTTTTAAAAACGAATTTGCTGCACATTTAGTAGAGGTAGTTGTTTCTTCAAATTATAGATTATTCGTTAAAAAGTGAAATATGCTTTATTAGAAAGCACAATAACATAATTTTTGGTTAGTTTGAAATCAGCATTTGTGTGAAGTTTCATTATTAGGTTGACACCTAGGTTGGTTGTAGACATGTTGAATCGAAACGCTGTTCTGGGTCCACCTTCCATCACCTCAGTGTCGTTCCGAAGACGCTTGAATTATACTGAACGACAATATAACAACAACTGTGATATGCGTACCGTAGGCAACATAGGACGTCTAAATCAAATCTCACCTATGTCAGTGTGTAATAGAGCATGAAAAGGCAATGCTGCGGATCTGTTTTGTCAAGTATATAGTCTTTCAAACTTGAGATTCACAAGAAGCTCACTTAGCATATCTAAATGTACAAATATATTCATACCCGAGTCCCTGAGTGGCTCAACACACGCCCCCATTTACGTAACCGGCGTTATGTTACAAACGTTTTATCAATTATTATATGTATTAGTACGATAAGAAGATTCCTATTCTTGATGCAGAAAGATGTAACGCGCAGGTAGTTAGTCTTGAAAACGCAGCGTCTAGCGTTAGGGAGTTGAAACATAGGGCTTCCAGGCATCTTTCTTATAGAAGCCAAGAAGTGCAACAAAACGCACTTTAAGAAGAGAAGCGGTGCCAGCTGGTAGTGTATGTTAATTTTCAACGACTAATTTCGTTAATTTTTATTATATATAAGCCACACAATTGTAGATACAACGGCCTCGCAGATTGAGCAGAGGTACTTAATATCTCTGCGCTTTATCACCTCGAACGTAAGGAATTTGGTCGCCAACACAAATTTCTCTTGTGGGAACATGAAATCGTATAAGATTATCAAATTTTCTCAAAGGAATCTACAAGTGGACTTCATCTGGTAACAAGGAATCTTTCTTTATCTATATATTTACGAATATGCTCTGGTGAAGGACCGAGGTTTCTACTGTGTCCTCGGATTTCGATGAGAACAAATGTCGAACCAAACGCACCCGGTATAACGATGTACGAGTACAAGCCTATCTAATCGAAACTGAGGGTGCTCTCGCATTGGGTTCGAATTTTGTGCGCTTTTTTAATTTGAAGACACGATGCAAAGTTTGTGTGCGACGAACCTGTGCAGAAAACATTTTTAGCTCTTTGGAAAAATTTTAATAGCCACGAAGCCTAGGAATATAAATGTACAAAAACGTATGAGAGTTATTATATGGCACACATTTGAATATAAGTACAAAGGGCAGCGTCAATACTTTGGGAGCAGGAAGATTGCACTGAGACGTGATTTGTCATTTGGGCAGCATGCCCACCATGCCTTTTATCTGCATATATCAGTGGAGGGTTTTTATTTCAAATTTTTGTGTGCACTGTATATTGGATCCCTACTGAAGGATTTGCCTTCGCTTTACAGGATAAGTGTAAGTGTATTGTGTATAAACTCATTCTCAACTTCGGCAAACTCTGCGCTACATCTCCCTACGCACTTCAATAGGGAGAAATGCGTCGTTCTGCTTTCTGGTGATAGCACTAAATCAGGTTGATTTAGCACCATCTAGATACTCATCGCTTCTATCTAACTATACCTATTTGGAAAATATATGTTCGAACTTACTGGCGTATGCTGAATGTTTCATGGCCAGAAATTAAGGAGCACGCTACGGTTAAAGCGATCTTCTGTCTAATGTACTGAACATAGAATTTTGGCATATCGTACTGGTATGGCCGGACCTATTAGGGAGCTGCTATTTATGAGGTTTTCGACTAATTTTTTTGGGAACCAGGTTCGATTACTTAGAGAAGAGTGCTCATAAGCCTTTGCTGTCTCCGATCATTGTGGCTGAAGTCAAATGTACTTTCCAATTACGGGAGATTCATATTATGTTGGACGATGTGTAGTATCGGTTTGAACTTGTGCTTAATGGATGAAAGCCAGCTCTAGCGAGTGGGCTTGTAGCACTAGAGATTTATAGTCGAACTCTTTCGTCTTTGAGTGTTAGCCGATATCCAGATATTACTGAACGCGGCAGTCATTGCTTTAAATCTATCTTTGGCATAGAACAGATCCACCGTAAGAATTTGAAAGCAATCGAAGAATCCCGCTTTCTTAAATTGTAAACCTCTATTCGCCAGGCTAACTCCGTGCTGAACTTTTGCAATGTGCCCGCGCGTATCGTTGAACGTTTTCGTCATAGCAAAAGCCGGAACCCATGTATTATACAGAAATGCTTCCATTTGCACACAGCGTGTTTCAAATAGCTCGGATAATAAGCGTAATACATCGCTATGTTATTGTATTATAATTACGATACGTGTATATATATAGACGTATTTTATTTGACAATAACTGTAATTCATGTTTCGTGGTCACACAATAGCCGTCAAAATAATGATAATAATAGTAGTTATAAAATGGATCTATAATTTACTTTGAAATTGTAATAGAGGAACGACAGAAGTAAAACTCACGAATGCAAATTTTAGGCATCAAGGAGGCGCTCAAGAAGACATTGTCCTTCTAAATAACGACACCAACTGCTTGGCCACTTTAGAAGCGGCCGCGGAAACACCAGCTGTCGCAGGAACGAGGAAACAAGTTGCAAACATTGTGTATTGGTATAATCGTGATACCGCCCAGGAGCTTTCCTCCCATCGATTCAAATTGACATCATCGTCATCCTTAATGTCGCCTTTGAATTACGGCTCAGCCGTAATATCGTTTGGATAGCTAAAGTATTTTTTTTCGTAAGAATTTATTTTGCTATCAAATCGTTTAGGCCTGTTTGCACATATCCAGTTTCCAAGTAAAAGCTATCCAACAATTAAGAAGCTAAAAGCCAGAGATAGGATAGCTTAATAGAATCTATAGAGAACTGGAAGATCGATTTTTTTTACATGTTTCAGTTCGAATGTGTAGCCTACCACCTAGGCCATATACTCAACATCTTTCAGTGTTACTCTTAATTATTCGTATTCATCCGTAATAACAAAAAAAACAACCTATCTCTAAGAGGTGATTGATAATATTCTTTCATGGCCACAACTTGACACTTTAGGCACATAGCTGAAAATATTGGTGTTTTAGCACTGCCAGAACGATTCAGACTGAACATTGTATTCTTTTTTCTATACACACACTGTGGGGAAGTGGCCCAATAAATAAAGAATTCAGCCAGTCGGGTAGAGGTTCCGGTTTGCTTTCATGGACTAACTATCTTCCACATATAGATTTTTCTCGAAATATACTAAAACGTACTTCTAAAAGATCAATTTTGTCTTTTGTCATATTGATGATCGCATCGGTTAGTATTAGTCTAGCGTAGCCAACTAGTGTTGTTAACAGAATTACCAATTAGAGATCATCCAGTATTAGCGTCTACGTGAAGAGGTATATGTAGATACAACGTGCGATCACCTCACAGAGAGAGAGATGCAGATGTGGGCGACTGCAATGGAACAAAGGAGGGCTCAAGGACGAAACAAAGACGCTTCGTTACGCACCGTTACAAAGACAAATAACGGCTATGGCGACGAGGAAAATATAAATGTGAGATCATAATTACGGCAACGGTAGCGTCAGCAGGAGTTATCGAAACAATATAGACAAAGAAACTTCTTCCTCTAATCTAAATGCCTCCTGGGCAGCGCCGCTGGGGCAAATGCGGTGGCAGCAAATAGTTGGCCCGGACTCAAACCTATACCATTTATATTTAACATGCCGACACATAGTACACTACGCTAATTCTTTCCAAGTGCGCTAGGCTCATGTGGGAATATAAGAACAAAAGGTTATGTAAAAAGTTGTTCAAAAACAGTGAGATTTAAAAATTTAAATTTACTACATTGCCAGTAGAGAATTCCATAGCGCACCGAGGAAATATTTAGCCATTGATATATACAATTTGCTTTAGGTCATGTAAGTACATTATTTATGTTCGTCAAACGCGTTTTTATGCCGTTCTCATCCGTAGTAAGTTATTTGAAACCTTTATAAGGAAAACGCTCCAAGCAAAAGCGCTTACAATGATGTCGCAGAGTGTTAAGTTGTCGACATGTACATTAGACTTACATGTGGCCAAAGCCAAAATGCGTCCTGTTTAAGAGCTGGAGGCCCGTATTTTTAGTCGTGATTAATGAAGTAGTACCGTAAAACCTTCAGCTTCAGAAACTAGACAGACAAGTTGTGTGCGATTTCGCAATATCGCGTGAACTATAATATATATATATAACAGAGGAAATTCGAATAGCCTTTAACCATACTACATTCTGTAGGTTCGTCACGTATACATCCATAAAGGCTACACATCCTTTATACAAAAAAAAAATTCCTTTTTTGTTCTTCTAATCGTTAGAGAGCCTTCGTTGCACGTCAGCGGCTTTTAGCGTGGCATCTATATTCAGCTGTTTAAATGCTTTGTTTAGCAATCCTGCTCTATAAGAGGCTTTGGATTAACTTCGTGTATCTAATAATACCTGCCAACCTGGTAAGGTGCTATCCTACACAATCAGGTAAAGTCACCATCGAAAAGCAAAAGACAACTCACAATGCACCTAATTCCTCATAGTTTTATAACCTTTACTGAGGTAAGATATTACAGTAAGTTTGTTATCACGTACAACAACGTCAACTCAGATGGTTTAAACTTCAAGGGGTTTGCTGCCTCAGTATGACGGCACATACGTTCTTCACGTAGCACAAGTTAGGACAACGGTATGTGTCGTTAGACTAGTTGTGCAATTGAGTCACTAACTATTTATATTCCCGATAACTGCAAAAACTCCCCAGAATAGTATGGCACTCTCATTGTCCTCTGTAAACTAGAGTGCTTGGCTGCCATTAGCAAAAATACTTGCTACCGCGGCAAAAAGCAATGTTGTCAGTTGTGAATTCAGCCTGGTTGCTAGCTGAGCGAAGGCGGTTTCCTGCATGAAAAGCAGGAGCGAATAAATATAGTTTTGGTTTCGCGGAAGCCAGCCGTAGTCGATCTAGAGTTTCAAAAAGTGGTAAAATGGAGCTGTTAGTGCTTTTAAGCCCGAGTGCCTTAGATCCTTACAAGGAAAATAGTGACTTAATGATTCAATCGAGACGCAGTACAAAGATTGGTACCTTCTGCCAGTTTAATGATATCCTGTGCTGTGGTCACTGCAGTTGCAAGCAGGCAGTACTAATTTTCATGCTATGTACGATCGGACAAATATACAGATTGCTATCTTACCTCAGGCAACACGACACGGAGGGATTAAAGCAACCAAACGTAGTGTTACCAGATAGCTTTTCTTTATTGTCTTCCGTTAGCGCGGCTTAAAACCTTTTAGCAAACTGCCCCTATTTTGAATCGTACACACAATCTGGTCGATTAAACGTATTGTAAGTCAGGTCACAGGAAACCATGTTGAATGTAATGGACGTTACAGTTTAAACGGCCTTTTCTTCTTGTAGACAGATTAACGCCTGACAGGCACATTTGCTTGGTTCTCGCGATCTCTGGATAAAGGGCAAGTAAAGCCAGAAGATCCAAACCTTGATGGACATGGCACATATATGAAGGTTTCTGAAAAGGAAGAGGTCTAGGGAGGCGGAAACGTCCGATTCTCAAGATATGGATCAGAATTCCGTGGGTAAGAAACAAAGCACCGTACCGGGACCATCTGAAATTGTTTATAAAAACGGTCAAATTAGCTGGGGAACTCGATGTTTATTCACAGGGAAAAGACTTCAGAAGAACCTATTCAGTGAGGTGGGGAAACAGGCATCCAAAGGCGGAAAGGTGAAAAAAGAGTGCAAACCAACTGCCAAGGTGACGTTGAAAAAACTGATGCAGCGGTATGTATGCTCGAGGGAAAAGGCAGATCTGGGTGTTCAAGCTTCGCCTGACGCTATCAGAGGTTGCATGAACACGGAGCAGATTTGGGCTGAGATAAGCGGGTGCGACTCAGACAAGAAGCTCAAGTTCCTGCTGTACCGAAAATGGCCAGAGTAAGCCTACAGGGCCTACAAGGTGGTCGGCAAATGCGCTGATAACCCCTGCGGACGCTGATTGTCAAAGAAGGACACTAGAGAGACAACTGGATCTGGATAGATATCACTGCCCAGTACAACGGCTGGAAGTAAACTCGGGTGGGCTTATATGTATGTGTACATATATATAAGCTTATATAGGAAGACTAATAGTCCGAACCATATAGGAAGCGGATGAGGACGGGATCACTTATCGTTTTGGAGGACACTAGTTGCAGTCCGCCTAAGACAGAAAGCCTCATTAAACGAAATTGAAATTTTTTTTTTTAGAAAAACCTTCAATTTAGTAGGCCGTCTGTTGCCCATTGCTTTATAATATCAAATTCGGGAAACAACGGACTTCTCAGGAAAATTGTATATATTGCAGCTTACGAAATGCACCTGCAGACGGCTGTCACAAACAACAACATTAGGGAGACAACTGACATTGCGTTAAGCTTTACATGACTGAGTAATGCGGGCGGAAATATATATTTTACAAATGTTATGATGAAGTTTTTGCGGGATGCGGATCCGTTATAAGAAAAAGTTAAGATTAGAGGTACCAAAAATTTGCGAAACAGTAACGTTAAGAAGCATGCACGAGAGCACGTCAAACTTTTGTAAGGGTTATTGAGGAGAAGAGAACACCTCGGCATCAGTCGACGCTTCCTTCTATAAGCACTTACTAATCAAGGATCTTGGAAAAGGGACCTCAACGGAAGCGATCCCTAGGGCTATCAAGAACACTGGGATAAACAAAGATTGTTTTGTATTAAGTAACCAGTAAAACGCGCCACCGCCCGTTTGTCGGCTATGTCGCGCTTTGGGAATTCTACAGGATGAAACAGGATTCTAGTATCAAACAAGTTACGCATAGGAGAAACCGCTTATCAAATGGTCCAATGGGCCACATTGCCATCTTCACTGCGAGGACAAGAAATACAACGCAAAGCCTTTGAGTGCTTTCGTCAAGCTGCCGCGGCGAAAGTACGCTACCGGGACGGATTACTAAAACATTTTCTAAAAGACCATAGAGATGAACTCTTCCGTCACAACCATGGTAATCTGGATCATCCTGAAATTCTATAAACTGCTCAAAATACAGAGGTAAGGTCGCAAAGGAAACTCGTAGGCGAGTGCAGGTAAACGGTATGGGTAAACCGTTCGCTGGTAAGGTTCTTACGAAGAACAGGTGAGTCCGCTACAGTGCCTGTGCCCTTAAAACAGGCCGCTAAAGGCGACAATTTTGAGAGAGCAATAAGAGTCAAAGACAAAAGGAAACAACGGAAATAACACAATAGCTACGCACCCTAACGGGAGCAACGGATGAAAAACAAGTACTAGAAAAAATTATCTAAGATCAGAGTTCTCCAATTGAAGCCTAACAAGAGCATAAGCCCCACAACTTGCTCGAGCTTGCTCGGGAAAAGGGAGCTGACATTCTAATTAGCAAGCCTGACAGTGGTTTACAAAACAATCGGTAAATTGGGGTCTCGATGACACGTCGTGCATAAAGGACGAAAAAGGGACCACAATGAATAAAGGGGCGAAAGAAGGGCTTTCTCTGGAACAGATCGAAAACTTAGCTTGAATCTATTTTTGCTGATCAAATCCTAATGGGAGCGTAGAAGACTTAAACAGGATTTTAAACGCCCTTATACTGTCGATGAAATCAGGGATATGCTGGTAATCATCGTTGGACTCTTTACGCGGCATCGGAGGCATGGGGAACTTTTAGCGGAAGGCCACTCAAAACCTGGCACGGTTAAGACAAGCGGAATGCTGACCTTGTAGGGCGAGACGGGCCCTTTGTAGATCTTACGATATGGGGGGTCGATCAGTCGGGCCAGTTAAATGACTGGAATGTGTTGACAAAAAGGAAACAATAAGTGATCATAGTGCTATAGAGTTCTTTGTACATTCTAGGAGCAGGCAGAAGCTCTAACAGCAGAACGTAACTAGTGTATCTGAGAGAAAAAGGAACGGGAGAGGCCATAAAATGCTAGGTGTAGCAATATAGAGACACGCAGGGCGTGAAAAATCTGCAGCGACCCCTAGCAGAAGTCCAAGGAGTAATAAGGTTTTGCCAGATAAATTCAAAGTGGAAAGTAAACTGCCGAAATGAAAAAAATTTTCAGAGTTGATTAGCATGTAACCTAGCTTAGAAAAAACATGAACGAGGTAGAGGTGGCGACAACCATGATACGCTCAAAAAGGCTATTGAAGACTATGGATAAAAAAGGGGGGCTTGAGATAAAGATAAGAGATAGCACAAGCAACTGTAAGAGAAGCTTTTTAGAATAAATACATAGAGACCTATATGGTTGCCGTTATAAGCTCGTAAGGGGGAAAGCGGGCAGAATAACGAGGTATATTCTAGCAGAAAAAGTGAATATAGAGAGAAGAGGTCCTTGTTCCCATTTCCCCAACCTTTTGATAGAATTGAGCTTACAGGCCCGGACTACGAGACGCCATCGGTTACGAAAAAAGAGGTGTTGAAGAGAGGAGAATGTAAAAAAGCGGGTAAGATGCCGGGTCCAGACGAAGCCCGACCGTAGTTACAGGACTTTTTCTAGGAACTTCCCTGCTGTGGTCGCTGCATTTGGCGAGCGTATTTTTAGCTCAGACCATTTCCAATAGAGTGCCGAAAACGTGGGACCGTACTTATCCCTAAGGGTGAGGGTTCTCTTACAGTTATATGCCAGCCAAAGGCATCAGAGCTGTAATAGAGCAAAGACTTGAAACTTGTCAAGAGTGTCTCTTGTCTGAGGATCAGTGCGGCTTCCGGAAACACAGATCAGTAGTGATGGCAACTGACAGAGCGCTCAGGAGAGCTACCAAGGTGTCGGGAATTTTGACTAAAACAAGAGATCTTTTCGCATAATTCTCCTAGATGTTAAAAATGCTTTAAGTAGGCTGCGATAGCGGATTGCGCTCATATGTATGAAAAAAGGTATCTAATCTTTCTGGTCTAAAACTGACTGTCAAATATAGCGGTAGTTGCAGGGGACCACCTTTCCTATGACAGCAAGGGCTCCACAAAGGTCTTTCCTATACACTCTGGTCCATCCTAAACGAAGGAACTTCAAGGAAGAGCAAACCGGACTCTGAGAGAAACCTCCATATGGATAAAAGAGCATGGGATATCTTTGGCTCGTGTGAAGTTAGAGCCTGTACTAATCATCAGCAGGAAAGATGCCAGCCTCTCACATTCCTTTTTGGGGAGGAGAAAGGAAATTTGGTAAATACGGCGAATTAACTGGGTATAGGACGTAGGCACGTGGTCAGGAGAATGCGCTACGCCAAGCAAGCTGTCACAACATCGATTGGAGCGTTCATACGATTGTCCGAATACTACCAGATATTCATGGCCCGCAAGAAAGGAGAGAAAGCCTTTCATGGCAAAAGCAAAGTGGATTACGCTCCTTGAGGCACCTGTTATTATAGATATTATACGAATCTAGGAGTGTCCAGCAAATCCTTGCGTTTAGCATTATCCAAGGCTACCGCACGATTAGGATAAACGCAACCTTGGTTTTGGCAAGCACAATCCTCAAGAACATGTTAGCTAAAAAAAAGCGCATGTTCTGGCACGGTATGACGAATGATACGAAAGGCAAAGGCGTAAGTTTATGATGAGAAGAATGAGAGGCAATACATAATTTACTTGGGGAGCGGCAGTTAAAGATATCATCTCTAACGTACAGGCATAGATTGCATTTGTCAAGGAAAAGCTCAGTTACTATCTTCTTCATATTATTCTTCTTCATATTATCTTCATACTACTATATCTCTTCAAGCTACCATCACAAAATTTCTCAGGCCCAGTGTAGAAGATACGGCACATCACACGCTAGCCGTTTTGACGGTGCTTATCCAAACTAGAAAAAGACACATGACAAAAGAAATGAGCTTGTGTCCAGGAAACGGCATGAGGGACTTGCATGCTTCATCATTCGATCATGAAAGTGTTAGAGAACGGCTGAGACTCTGGCAAAGAAGATCTTGAAAAAAGAATAACTCGTGAAAGTGGAGGTAAACGAGGTGGCGAACGATACTCTGCCAGATTTAGCGCAAAGAGCTAGCTCGTTTGGGAAAGTGAAGAAATGGACCCGAATAATTCCGACCTAATGATTTGGTAATACTAGCTACTTTTTCTTGTCAGGCACTGTATCTGTAGTACTGCCAAAAGAGTATCTGGGCTGATTCGGAGCGAACCTTAGGAATGAACTTGGAAGCAGAGCTTTTGAAGGAATTAAGTTCAACCGGTGCGGTACGGCCTTACGCTGAGCACTCGTAAGGTAGACATTAGGCCCTAGTGGTGCTGGTCGTACGTAGTACTGTGTCACTATTAAAAACGAATGTGTGGCCAGATCATGTTCTATCTGGAGCAGTAAGTCCCCATAAGCTGTATCAGAACAGTAGTAGTAACAAAATGGGTTGTATGTTCAAAAGAAAGTCATGCCTGTATGACGAGATCGCTGGTAGTAAATTTGGCGTGACGGTAAACTATACAAGCTAGACATTAATGGACTATATAATACACCAATACGAACTGCGTAACTTAATTTGGTCGAGAAAGATGGCGTCTCCATCACGAGACGCTTAGCGAAAAAATCGCTTTTACTATGATTCGATCTCTTCTAAGTTACCCCGAAACACAGAGCTTAATACAGTTTCAATGCTAACAATAGAATGTTGTATTACGTTATATGTTGTAAGTGTTATTGTTATGAAACAAACGATTAAGCATTTAAGAAAGATATGAATTTGAAGCAAGGGCCGGTAGTAATATATTTCTGATGAAAAAACAATATCTGAAATGTATGGTAGCGCATCAGATATTGATGATGTTATGTTTCTTTTATCTAAATGCCTACTTACCTAATCTCTTCATGTAAAGATATATCTGTTTGGGACTTTATTTCTCAGAAATCGTTTGTTCAAAATCTGCAGAGACTACTATGAGAGAGTATGATAGAGGTATCGTAGATATGCTCATTTTTCCATAATAACAGCTGCATGGTTTAGAGTTTAGCTAGCGCTTAGACCTTGATGCTTATTTTTTTTCCTTCATCTTCAATATATTATAATTCATCTGCATCAAATTACTAAGCTATAACAGTGCACAAGCCTGTGGAGCGCATTCTGTCTACAGAGCGGGGATGTACATACGGATACAACCGCCCCGACTTTTTACATGGGTCGCAAAAAATTCTAAATGTGGCAATGTGCATATTTCTATGTTAAACAGGTTTTTTTTTCATTTTTACTAGCTTACCAGGAAACGCGATGACAAAACCTCGGCGACAGTCTGCACTATCTGTCGCGTATTTGATAAATGCCTATGTGCAATACACGGGCTGCGGATGAGGCACCAAAATGTTCATTGACGAGCTTACCATTTTGGTGGCTTTGCCGATATAACTATACATAGAAAACTGTATGAGCATCTGCACTATTAGCAGTACTGACTGACATGGATCTTAGGTAAAAAAAGAGAAGAAGATTTTAGCGATGAACTAATTAGTGATCATAGTAAAAGCCATTAAAGGGCAGTAGTGGTAGCAACAAGATAAGTTACAACACAGGATCAAGCAGGAACAGTAAACGAAGAAGCAGGGGCGAAGCGAGCGAACGGCAAAAGGTTTATTAACGATGATAACGCCACAAGAACGGGAACTGCAACAGTAACAATATCCATAGTTGTTGACGTCGAAGTATGGAGCGAGCCAAGTATTAAAACGCTCCGAAGTGAATAAGAAAAGAGGGGGGAACAGCCCAAAGTCATCAATATGTTTGGTGAGCATCTTGCGACTTGAAGGAAGTCACGATTAGGAGAAGCGGTAATAGCAACGGACGGGCAGCAATCGATAATAAACCAGCAGTCGTCTCTACCTCAGTTTCATTCCACCTGGTTCTGCTTAGAATTCCCTTTGCTAGTAAAAATATTATTGGCATTATTATCATCCCTAATGTTATTACGGCCGTATTATAGCGACAGCAAACTATATTCGAGACAACACCCTTAACATCTTAATAAAACCTACATTTGCTAGAACAGCTGCAAAAAAAAAAAAGCAGTTTCCGTTAACGCAACAATGCGCTGTTGTTAATGTACAACGACGACACGCATTAACGAGGGGTCACTGCTGACCCACTATAGCGCATACTAAGCCCAGTTTGGCATATTGTTTTCGGCCTTTCGTGTCGCTGCTGCTGCTGCTGCTGCTCAGCTGAGATGAAACTTAATTACGTTGTAGCTTGTTCGCTTTTGATCTCGATAAAGATTAAACCGGTTCAACCTGAATTTCGAAACGATAGTTTTACTGAAGTGTCAATTAACCCTGATTATAATTGCAACGACGAAAACTAAAGGATAATCACAGTAATAACAATATATATATATATATAGACGTACCTTGGCGTAGTTTTAGTGAAACGCAAAGCTGAAACAGCTTAATAATGGCACAAAAGCACATCATAATTTGATAAAGGATTTTACAAAGTAGACGACGCGCTTTTGCAGATATTAGCAAATTCACGGATGTAACCGGGTCGAACGTCGACGACAAATTGCTACCGCAATTCATAAATGCATAGCCGTGGAACTTTCAGAGGAAGGCGGGAAGGAACGAATTACGAAACGAAGGGGCATCGCCGTTGACTTCGCGAAGCTTTGTGGGGGAACGAAATATTTTGATTGCAATGCAGCTGGTAGGGATCAGGTGTATTGACACGATAAGGAGAGTAAGTAGTAGGTCAACTTAAACTGAATTTGGTTAGAGATCAGAAAACCGCGAAAGTATGATGCATACCTCAACGATGGTATTTAAAAGCGTCAATTTAAGAAGAAAGATTATTGCTTCCGTCGCGTTGCTTCTGCAGGCGATGGAATAGCGTGGTTTCTTGTATTATTTTGTGCTGGCATGACTTATGCAGAGTGAGGTTGTAAAGAAACTTTTAAGCAAAAAACTACATATGTGGACACCCATCGCTTGACTTTGAATCTTTGTATCTCCCAGTGACCATTTATAGCAGCTGCATGAACGAACAATCCTGCTTTAAATGTTCCCTGAGATCGGAAGGCCACACATATGCATCTGTGCTAACTAATCACAGACAGGCAATTTATTTCTATGTGCAGCGATTACATTATGGACGAGTCATGTCGAGCGTGGCATCATAGTATAGTTATATCAGAATATAGGAGAAGAGAAGGAGCTCTACGACGGCTAGAACATTCGCTGCGTGTCTTCGTTTCCGAACGTTCAGCTATCGGGAACAATGTTCTTCTATTCCCTGCCTGTGGTCCGCGCTGACTCAAAACGAAGACAGCGAACAACAAAAGAAATCAACGACAGCAGGCGCAACAACAACAATGGCTGGCTTGACGCAGTTTCTATCGCCTATCGGCGGTGGCCACAACGGTTTGAGGAGTAGCATTCCGTTCGGCCTACTGCTGGCAACAAAGCTAATCCATGCGGGCGCCAGGCTGGCATGGCAAAATGAGGGACGCTCATGTAATTTTACCGCAAGAGATTTCAGTATACTACTATATTATTAGATAGTGCTATCGAGTTGGTGAGGCAACGTCATAAAATATGTATGCTCTAGTCGGTCCAGCTTCGTATTTCGTTGTGTAAAGCCTGTATTTAGATATACTGAATAAGTAATAATAATAATAATAATAATACTGCGATACAATAAAGCTATGCTAAAGGCCTGCAACGATCTATCGCTGTTTTCTGGTGATTGTCAAAGCTTTTCAAGCGGGCGAGCTAGAATAGTTAGACCAAATGAAGGCCTGTACTCCATCGCCATGAACGATAGATACTCTTTTAGACCTGCAAGGTTTTGAGGTATGTCGTCTATAACGTCGGGCAAAGATTGGAACAGATGTTTAATTAGAACCAAATGCGTGTAAAACGGCTAAAAATCTATCGTTACTTCAATATGTTTATATCTATATACGTATTTAGATAATGATAGGCAAAAATCGCTTTTGCGACTTGTCATTCATATGCTCCCGTCACGGCCAGCGATTTCGAAGGGTCTGTCTTCGACCCTCCTAGCACTTACTCAGCAGTTGTATGTCTGGAGCACTATGGTCACCATTCTTAATTGTAGAAAATACCGTTTGGCATGGAGATATTCATTGTATTCATCGATTAACTAAATGCGCATTTTTCTTCGTCTGTGATTTGTGAAAAAGACCAGTCGGGGCAATATGCTGCTGCTAAAGTAACAGACCTTGCGCTTCAACATCACATGGGGAAACATCTGACAGTCACTCGCACTATCTGCCGATAGAATCGACTATCCGTGAGCGGCCGAAATCTACGTATGCCACCAATATAATAAGTCAAAAAAAATTAATTCGATGGTGGTTTATTGAACTAAAGCGAGTAATTGAAGCCGCGACATGCGTGAGAAGTAGATAACCGTGCCCGAAAGGCAAAGGCTGATGCCTCTGTCTGGAGACCTAGATATCTGCTCTCATTATATGTTTTCATTTATTATCGACTCGTTTTATCGCGATCCATCCCCTTGATAGCGTACTATATATATATATATATATATATATATAGCATTGGGATTCTATGAACCGTAAACTACATGCACCGAATGCGGCAGCTTCTGTTCAAAATACTAGTGGACCCTGTCCCTTGGTAGTCCCTCTTACAAGTTTACCGTGATAGTGCACCGTACGACAATTTATTTTGATCAAACAGTGGCAAAGGAATAATTGAATACGCCTATAGCAGAGGACACCTCTTTATTGGCCTCTTGCACAATCGTACAAGCTAGCGCACTTAAATATGAAACGCATAGTTTTAAGCTTGTCGTTAATAGGTATCACGAACAATTCTATCCGTAAGTAATTATGATAGGTCTACTTGGCCTAAATATTTTTTCGACCACTTATGTGCCTATCTATGATGGTATAAAGTGTGAGATACGATTAAACTTATTTGCCGATCAGAGCGGTTCCTCAACATCAATACGCTAACGGCAGATGCCGCTGTGGTCAGCCGCATCGACGACTGCTTCTGCCGCGGCCATGTAATCGTCAACTCATAGTTGATAATTGTTTTTGAGGGAAACTGTACGGCAGGCTGTCACAGAGATAGCGTGTGTTTTTTACGTCTTATCAAGCGCTGGATTCCTATGGTAGTATTACGTTGAGAAGTGAGATCGGCGAAACGGTAGTGCATCCATCTCGATCTCTTGCGCCTTGAATGGTTAGCCGATCCACAAGCTCACAGAAACGCTGGCATGTTAGCATAGTGCTGCTATAGACTGGCGATGACCATCTCGAAACGTGCCCAGCTGGAAACACTTGAACTGAAAGTTACAAATTTTTGCTCAATACCCAATCTCTCTTGTTGGACCCGAAGCCTCCCAGCGGAGACATCTTTTCAATATTTAGTAGATGGTGGAAATTCTGATATCTATATATATTTATATAGGCAGTCAATAACTGTCATCTTAAGACCATATTTAGGTAGTTTTGTACATAATCCAGTCGAATTATATCATTCGTGACTTTGTTGTGCGTTAAACTATCTATAGCCATGAAAGTAAATCTGGCGTCTGTTTACGAAAACCCAGAATAGCTCCGTAAAATGCTATTCAATTCTTGTTAACGAATGATGTCAGTAGAAAGAATATCTCCAACCATCAGTGAATTAATCGTTTACAATTATAGTGGCTTATACTCCTGTTACTTTATTAGCCCATTGAGGTCAATAATGCGTAGTTTGTATCGCTTGACCCTCATTCTCATTTTCTTATCGGTCTTCTATGATAAATATTCTATATGTATCCTCATTATAAGTTTTATGATTTTACTTATACATTAGAAGAGAATCATAGTATAATTTCGTACTATATAATTTTTTTTGTCTATTCTCTTATCGTAATCTATACGTTCAAGTGTATCTCTGTGTACAACAAATGGTATAATTAACTTTGTAATAAGCCAAACAAGATATCGCCGTTTGCGCTGCTGCTGCTGCTGACCTTTCCTTTCATATGTTACAGTCATGAACCACAAAATACGATGTTCGTGCTCTAAGTATACTAATAATAATAAAGGTAACAGCTGTAATGATGGCGTTGCTACTGACAGTGTTGATGGCTGATCGATTGTTGATATTGGGGGTGTCAATTGGACAAGGCGAGCTCAGAGACAAGCGTTGAGATGCTTCTCCAGTAAGAACTTCAATGAGATGGTAAACATACTATACTATACAATTTCAGCATTGCCCAAAAAGCAAATATTGCAAATTACCCGTAAAATCAGCCACGTAAACAGGCTATAGCGGCGTGGCGAAAGAAAGACAGACTCAATGAAGCTGGTATCGAACGAAGTTATTCCGTACGAGGCCAATATCGTGAGAAGAGTGGTTCGGTAACAAGAAAGCATGTCATGGCTGGTTATATTTTTTTTTCGTCTAACATACAACGATCTTGTTTCTAATTCTACATAGAGTTGTGGCAGAAATCAATAGCGAAGTCAGAATGCAAGGCGACCATACCTGATTAATCTAGCCATGTCAATATATTCCATACAGGGTCGTACGTAAGTTAGCCTGTAGAATAGAAAAAGGTGACAACATCTAGCGTAATCATTAAAGGCTAGCTATCAGCTATTTTACCAGAAACTCTCGCAGTGCCAAATGCATTGCTATATTGATATAATTTGGGTTAAATTACACTTAATTTATATATACATATATACATATAAATTAAGTATAACTTATATATATATATATATAATTTAAAGTTGATACTAAATGATTGCCTCTTTTAAAATGAAAACATTCTGTTCGACGTGATGCTGTCCGTATATCCTCTACCGTGTATCCTGTACATAACCTCTCTGGACAGAAGCGATGATAGAAGTTTTAGCTTATTGGTCTGTTTTGTGGCCTAATATGTTTAGAATCATAATCAAGTATAAAAAAAAATATATATATATATATATATAAAGCAATACTGCATATATTTGTTTTTCAGTGGATGCGGTTATGAGGCTGGCCGGTCTCTATCGCGCGTACCTACGCGTGTTTTGTCTAGATAGTGGAGTGTCCTAACGCTTTCGGACCAATTCTTTCATAGTTGTACTCTTTCATAGCCATTCTAATATTAGTTGTATTTTGACAAATATCTCAAAGGAGCTTTTATTTACTTTTCATTTTCAGTACTAAAGGAACTCAGGATAAGAGACTATGAACAAAAATGTTCATAGAGAAATATATGGTATTACTTATCTCATCGTACTGTAAACAGACTATTTCAGAGTTGCGGTTTTGTAAGAATCTGTAATTCAAGAATCGAGCTAGTACATCATCTCATATCAGTAACTAATCAGCTGACGTGTTACACATATTTTTGGGAATTATAAATTGTCAGTTTCATATGTTCCTTAAAGAATTAAGTTCAATGTATCGTATTTTCATTGACTTTAGTTTTTGTAGGGTTTTATTTGACATGTATGTAGGATACGGTTATAAAAATTGCCTACTAAATATGCGAATAAATGTACGAAGGAACGAAGATTTTCTAAATAAAATGTAATGCGACTACTAGGGTTGACGGCGCCTTTATTAAGCTTGATGTAACATAAAAGGACAAACTTTTCCAAAAGGAACAACGTATCATATGCTAGATCCTAGTGGCTCCACCTATGGGTAGCCGATCAAAGGAACCCGCGTATGCTGTTAGCTGAAAGCTATGTGCATCCATATAACACTAGATAAATGAGGAGATTGTTGCGCAAATAAAATCAAAACAATCAAGCACAAATAGGAAGCAAGTTCACTCGTCATCCTGCCATAAACAAACATGTCAAAACAGCATACACAGTGGCTATTTTAGTGATGTTTATAGAAGACTACTATGTGACAAGACCATGAACATTTATGCGCACCCTGTGTCATAGCCTGTAACTGAGTGTATATAGCTTTCGCTCATGAATAAGATGTTCGTAAAAGTTGAAGTGGCTTAACTGAAGTGAAGTTTCTTAGTGAAGTGAAAAATTGTGACAAACTTTCTGTAAATGACACACAAGTCAAGATCAGTATTGCAGACTTGTAACCCCATGACGAAAACTCTTCACTGTGCTCTTCAAAACGGACATGCAAGAAATTAGAACTAAATCTCAACAGGAGGGTCGAAAAGCAACCGGCAACAATTGTTTTACTGCATGTAAATAGACGATCGATGTTTCCTTCGTGCCGTATCCATTTCGAAACTAGCTTTGTCCCTATTACGCCCAAGCCTTGCTGTTGTACAATACTGGAAGTTTTTCAAAAATATTTGCTTAATGAAGACCTATGTTTTGCTCTATATTCCGCTATATATTCTGCTATATATTACAATATATTTATACCTGGAGAAAATGGAGAGAATAAAAATATCTCTAATTATGTAATAACGATTCTGATGTTGATAGTGTAAACAAAGCAGTGCTCCGAAAATATGATATGACAAAAATTGTAATTGCTTTCTTTGCAAACAAGGAACCGGCATACTCGCGGACACAATAGGCGCAGGCTTACCTTTCCTCAAACGTGATCAAGTAAATATCCGATGCCGCTGATAAACTCATTTGAGCGACGTTGTTTGTGGGGTGCTTGTCTTTAATAATAATTATTCCGTTTATAGCTTCTATATCTATTCGTTTATAGCTCTTAATTTTAGATCGTTTGTTATGTGTCGAGAATGGAGTCAAGTGGACGGGCCGAATAAGATTGCAGGTAGCCGGTAATTCTTGATTCTAGATATACATTCCAAAATCAACAGTATGAAATAGACCGACCGTTGCGACAGGCTCATCGTATAACAACGGTTGGATGATACGCCCACCTCCGGGCGGAGATCTTCCAGCATGACGCCTTTGAGAACAGACGGGCTAAAGCATGATTGCCATGTGTTACCTTTCAGCTTAGCGAAAGAGCGAGCCTATTGGGTGGCGGTGGCACGCGACCATACACATATGGACATACAAATGCATGTCTACAAGCGCTCACAAACAACGTAGCTTAAAAATTAAAGTTCAAGCTGCGCGGACGGGAAATGGTATCCTAGGATCATTGACGTAAGATCGTAAGAACGTTTTCTACGTATCAAATGAGGCGTTAATTGACACTAATTACAATCAACAAATGTGTTTTATGGTTAGAAAAGGACCGGTTAACATGCAAAGTCGACTATTGCACGTTCATTTAAAACGTACAGGGTAAAAACGGATTCAAGTTATCAATAACAACGTTCCTCTTGAATTTTAACCGCAAATAATGTTCAGCAACGCGCATCGTTATATCCGCAACGGTGTCCACAGGGTATACCGCCCCTGCTCCTGGCAGTATAGTTGATCTTAATTTTAGTATAAATAAATTTTGTTTAATAGCACGTTCATAGATATAAAGATAACCTACATAAAATTTACAAATGATGTATTTTTTACGCATTATATATGGTGTATAGAGTGTCGATATACGTAAGTATTACATAAGAATATCTCTCTATAGTAGCATAGTAAACATACATTCAGCGCGTGACAAATTAGATGGTCAGAATTATTGAAATGACCTAGAAGTAGCTTCCAGTCTTTTCAGTGACTTCACATAATATGGATCATATACTTCAGCCTTTCACTCAGTCTGTAGCGGATTTTTTTGATTCACATACTTTCATTCTTACGCAGGTTCTGCTTGTTGTTTACTTTCATTACGCGTCTTTTTCCCCGGATTGCGGAACACGGCACAGCCCATTACCTATTAGAGAACAGACCAACCCCGTCTGTTGGGTGGACAATGAAGTGGGTGACGACGAACGGAACGTTTCGAGCATTTTGTTTCCGAAGAAATAATTACCCTTTCTGATAAGGATCTTCACTCCCATTTTCCTTATAGCGCAAAGTTGCCATCGCTAACGTACGAAATAAAAAAGGATTGGCCAATGCTGAAGTTGTTGGTATATAATATCACATTTAATGCAAAAGATTAATTCGCAGAGAGCGTCTTTCATCTGTTGTTGCCAATTAACTCTTTTTTCCGGTTGTTGGGTGAGGTATCATGAGCCCTCTAAGTTCGCAGCCCAGTACTCCTGGGTGAAATACCAATCCTTCAATGAAAGTCCCACATGACTGTTTTTCGTCCCTAAAATTTCCGAAGAGATCGCCTGTCCACGTAATGTTTATACTATACATTTGCATATTATAAGAATTCGATCAAGTAAGCTATCTTTCAGTAAGTTCTGTTAGGAAAAAACAATTTCAGGCAAATCTCAACGAAGTTGATGGTCGCGAAAATTGTACAAAACAAAAGTGAAACACCTGTTGTATGACATTTATATTCTATTTCTAAAAAGAGGAGGCCCAGTTCTCGGGTGTTTGTTATATAGCTGCAGACAGGCCCTTTTGTGTCTACTGATTAAAGCTGAGGTGTAAAGCTCCCGCTGCGAAAGATGATGAGGCCGTGATCTGTAATATTTCAAAGAAGAACACTTGATGACAATGATTTAGTTATTATTATTAACTGTTGCTGTTATCACTCCAATACAGTACAGACGCTCGTAAATCAAATAGTGGCATTATAATGCGTTTGTTACGGTGCTCCAGACCCTTCAAAGAAAGATCGTTTCTGTGTAACGAGGGAGAATGGAATTCTTGTAAACTTTAATATAGAGGATAGCTTGTCTGGTCTTGCTGTTTATATCGAATGCATCAGACAGGAGACTCTTTCATCTAAAAACAGAACAGTACACAAACGTGCGTTAATTGACATTAAAAAAAAACTGGATACTGGTTGATCTAATAATGTTTGGTCTGTGGTTCCGATATATTCGAAATGTAGCCATTATAAGCGATTCCGCAACAGCTAATAAAGCCGCTGTAAATCAAAATTAAGTCCAATTTTCTTTTATCTGTATATTTACATATCGACTGAAAGTTTTATCGGGATAAGTGGAGCGAACTGATACAAGGTATTAACCAGCTATATCATTAAGGTAACTTGAATTTCGCTGATTCCAAAGACGGGAAAAGATTTAATGCTTTGTGGAGTCGAAAATTTATATGTGACGCTTGCATATTCAAAGGTTCTCACCACAAACTATCGAATTAAGTAGGTAAAGTAGTAAACTGATCAACGATGAAAAATAAGGGGACCTATGCCGGATTTAAGGTGTCGGATCGCGCCAGCTATATTTGTTAATAATATAAACATTTTGACAACCACAATGCGCAGTGGTAGGCACACTCATATTTACACGTAAAAAGCGTCATATCGGAGTATTGATACTGTGTCAGAAAAGCGCAAGGTAAGCGATGATGCACAATGCGCAGAATACAGTAAGCTGACCAGTTAATAAATAATAATAATAACTTTTGAGCATATTTATCCCATAGTTTTTTTAGGGAAATTGAGGCTAGAATAATATGTCCATTACTTAACTTATCAATATTGAGACAATTTGTATAGTAATACCCATTTGGTTTGCACCGCGACCTGCAGCAAGAGCAGTTGGTCTTTACTTACATGAAAATCTGATGTGAAAACCGATAAGTTAATTTTTGTGCCTAGAAACGCCAGTTACTCCAAAAGTTTAGTAACCGGTCTCTAGGTCGAAATTATTCCTCTTAGGTAACTGTTCGTTGTTAGGCGATAACTTTTTGATGATCATTACGTTCGACGTCTGTCGTAACTAAAGGTGAAGGCTAAAACTAACGGTGATCGGTCGGCTGATCAGCCAATCAATCAAAGCAACTTTGTGATTTGGGCTCAAAATTACGTAAGTGGGCCAAGAATATGACGAAAAACGTTACAGAGAGGGAGAGAGATGCTGTGTTATCTGCGCGTATGTCCGACTATTCACGAAGGTGATGACCGACAAAGTAACGAGTCACCAGCAGTTTCCTTGCGCATCAACATCGGTTCGACAGGTTGCCTGCCTTCTCTACGATACTGATGATCAGCGTCGCGCTCGTAATAAAAAAAAAAGTGAACTGGGTATCTGGTTTCTCATGGCATTTTTAACTGGACAGCGGCAAACTCAAGATAGAGCTGTATATGCACTGAGATGTTTTTTTGACAACGATGGAATTTTAAACACAATTCATTTTCAATGAAAAAGAACGACACGTTTGAGAACGGACGTCCCTAAATCTTCAAGCATGTAAATATTGAAACTGTGTGTTTATCACGTATTCGTCTGTAAGCCGGTTTCTTAACATATCGGCGCACAAAGTTTTGTGGGCCAATCCATATATAAAAAAAATAGCTATGTGATATGACTGGGTTGTGTATGAAAATGGGTTAGAATGTTGAGGATTCAACACTTAGCGAGATAGCAACAACGGACTAAAATAAATTGATACAAAGAAAAGAAATTCAGATGCGAAGCTAGATTACGTATATGAGAGAAAAGGAAGACAAAATGAGAGTTGAGTCTTAACGAGTGGATGATGATGATAACGATATTGATAAAGCACCTTTCGAGACATCTAGACTAGATGTCTCGATACGACTACCATTGTCGTCAAACTGTTTAGCTCTCTTGCTGACTATTGTTTATCCAGAATATTGACAATGTTCATGTGTGCGTGTATGTTTATTAACAAATGAATGAATGAATATCAGCTGACGATGATGACCACTTAACTGTGGATCGCTTTACTACCGTGCCGCGGTTGTGCCCAAAATAAGCAGGACAGAATGGTCGGCCGGATGAACAGATACACAGGCCTGATCATTCAAGGGGCAAAAGGATAAAGTATCTATCGGTTTGCTGTCGCCATTTCAAATGCTGCTATACTATGTCCGTGTTTTTACTGGATCTGTGCTGACGAGGCCAACAACAGCGGCAGTTGTAGTATAGAATGTTTAATTTCCTATGGATATGTTCAGCTTTATGAAGTGACAACAATCATAATCGGGGATGCCGAAAGTATTATTCCTCGTGATTAAAAATCAGTGCATGAGGTTTATTATTATTAGGTATTAAATTTACTAAATACTCGTGAACGTTTACACTTCGATCACTGAATCGAAACAAGTAAGAGACGTTTAAGCAAGCGCGTCGCGGTTTAGAGGTACTTATTGACATTTCAGCTTTTCTAGTGCTTTAACACCGTCAATGTATTGCATTGAGCGTAATTTCTTATCCGGCGTCTGATTGGTTGGTATATAGTGAGGTGCTTTCTTGAAGCTGCCATGAGCACAGTAGAATCTACTAGAACGAAGTGCACGTTCTATTGAGACGACAGGCTACGGCGGAAGACCTAAATCGGTATGTACGCATATTCGCCTACATCTCTCGCCTAGTACAATTTAACTAAGGCACAGTTGATCACTTGAATTATCTTTACCTATATTACCTACTATATATATATACAAATTTTCATTTTCTTCCAATTGACATAATGCTCTCTAGCTGGGCATTTTAACGACAGTGCATTTTATTCAAAAATCACCTCAAAGCCCGATGAGAATATTTTTTTAAAAAACAAAAAGGCCAATACCGCGTGTATCGCCGTATCAGTAGGAATAGATTACATCAATCTATTTAACATAGGTTTTGGCAAGCAAATCTACAAGAATTTCAAATTTAATAACTTTTGAATTACGCGTCGCTAGCAGACAAAATTCTATTGACAAATACCTCAGTGGAAACCGGTAGAGGTTATTCCTAGAAGAGTGAGTTTAGAGGGAAGGACATCTCTTAGTCTTGAAAATCCACGCTCAGTTGTCTAACTTTTATCCTTCGAGGGCCACAGCGCTATGGAAATTCAACGAAAATTGGTGCAAATTTTAGGCATGAAGGCCTTAAACCAAAGCACAGTATACAAACAATTCGAAAGCGGAGATTGGAGTGTTGGATACTAAAGAGGAGCTGAGCAGATGAAGGGCAAGAACGCATTGCCGCAATCGAGGAAGATTTTCAGTAAAAGAGGGCTTGATGTCCAAAGGCTTGATCGGCCTAAGCTGGCATTTAAAGTTTAACGTCTAACAGACTTATGACCCAAATATTGACAACGTGAAAATTTGAAAAAAAGTCCCCCGAGAATTAACTTCAGACAAAGTTGGAAATGCGTGTGGTGTGTTCCGTGTACAACTTGCGGAAGTTTAGTCAACAAAAAGCATAATTCAGCCTCTACCGTCAGCAGGAAAGAGATCAGGCGTTGCTCTGGGACGAAATCGAGCTCAGTGGCAGTGTCGAGCAGGTTCAGACGTCAGGTAATGCTAACTAATACTTGCAATAAACACCAACAGCATTTACTGCCGTAAGATACCCACTCAAAATGAAACAATGGGCGCGTCCCACTATCTCAACTTCATCAGCAGACTCGCAAACGATTGGTACATGTTAATGTAAGGCACGCAGTCTAGTTGCTTGATGACAAGGTCTCATCAGCCACTTTCGCATTGACTAAAGGAGTATCTTCGTTGACTTCGGCCCGATTATCCTCTTGATCTAAATCCGCGTACAACAAGGTAGCTGGTGGTCGGGGTATGCCTCACTATTGATTTATTTTGGGAAGCTATTGATAGAGAAACTACGTATAAAGAAGGCATGTTGTCGGTATGTGGCTTTGCATAAGCATCGGGAGAAATGTGTTAAGAAATAGAGGAAAGTGTTTCTAGCTTAATTAAGTTGAAAGTTATTCGATTTGAAAATCTTTGCTGCCTAAAAATCCCGGTAACCGAGGTTAATTCATTTTTAGTATTATGTACGTCGTTTTAGAAACGTTTTTTAACCATTTCTTATAGATATTTGTCTGTGATTCTTGAACTAGAAATCACTGATTTCAGAAATAATTTTTTTACAGTAACTTACATGAATGTTGCGCTTCGCTGCAGCTCTACCGTAAATAGCTAACATATATCGGTTTTCTCTTAGAATGCCTTAGGTGTTTTTCATTAAAAATTGAAGGCCACATGTCACAATTGAACAGTTTTAATTCTGCAACAAATCGTCATGGATTACTTTCAGCTTGTAAGGCTAAATCTCTATTTGTGGTAACACACTTGATTCTATTATGTTAAGCTTCTTTTTTAGTTACTGCACTTAGAACCTTGGGAGCAGCCACAGACAGCTAAAGGCCGTAAAAGAAGCTTATGTAATCTATATTCATACTTAATAAATCAAAGTAGTGTTGTCTAGAAAAGGAATATAATTAAGTGATTCATCAAAACTACTGTTTACTGGAAACAAATGGGTCTTGAATGTTGGACATGATTTTATTTGTTCGTAGTAGCTTATCTCAAAAACCAACTTTAGCTAACGTATATCCTGCACATAACTCGCACACTGCCATAAAAATAGTGCCATAACAAAAAAAAAACAACAACAACATGTGTAGCATAATAATAATAATAATATATATTCAGATATATTTTCATACATCTAGATTTTCGATGAAACACAAGGATCAAGAAGCCGACGAATCAAAGTGATAACGCCGTAGCGGCATTTCGTACTTCTCTTAAAAGCTTCCATACTTTTTTAATTTTAATGTTAAGTTCGAATGACCCCGTTCGTTGTTTACGCATTGGAGCACCCTGCGAGTTTGTTATTTGATCTCGTCATCGATACTTTATGTGAATACTCGGAAATTTACGATAGAATGCTCTACGCCTTCTATCCTCCTTCCTTTTGGCCACCGAAATCGTAATGAATTCAATTACAAGAAAACGAGGGCTGAGGCCACAACTTCGATTTCGTTTCGCTTAACTTAATTTTGTTACTGAAGCATCGCGTTGAGACCGTGTTGTTGTTGTTGTCAAGTGACCACACGGTGTGGCGCTGATTCTTATGCCACACATCCATGAAACTCTTCAGAAATTCTACACGTCGCGAGCAATATCTCGTAAATATAACAAATGTCTTACACATAAAACGTTCGCACGTAAGATATACAAATATCATGCTCTAGTTTATAGAGTGGTGCGGTTCTGCGTTGTTTTTTGTTTGAATACTTTTTCTGATGGCACCGATCGGTCCATTTATGACGCTAGTGCCTCCAGCCGGATTCTTCGCTTGTAATAGTTGTCGCCAGAGTGCTCTACATGTTTATCCATCTGCTCTGAACCTAAATCGTAAGGAACTCGTTTTTTTTTTTCTCTTTTTGGCAGTTTTAGTGTTTCCGTATCGGTTTTGTAACACGTGGTTCAAGGAATCCATTACTAAGTCACATATATTATAACCAGTAATAAATTTTTGTTTCGCTGACGACCTTTTTGTCCAATGTGCCGACCATTAAGAACGCTGAATTTTCTCATTTTAAGCGTTGATTTTCAACTATGTACGATAGCTTCGAATCGAAATTAATTACCCTCTAGCGACAATCAGTAGTTCATATCCAGAGACTTGACACTGATTTACACCGAATTTGGTCTCTTAATAGTGCCTAGCCCAGCATTTATTCAAAATTTTGGAAAAATTCGATAGATCTGGACATGCTAAGACATACCTTGCCTAAAAATAGACGTATATTATTGGGCTTCTCGATAAATTAATGAACGAACTTCAAGCTTTCTCCAAAGTTGGTTCGCAAATCTCCACATTCAATATAGGGTTATTTCAAAAGGAGTATTAGCAGCACTACTCAGCTTTTCGTGACTACTAATACCACAATTTTGTTTTTCCCATGTATAAAGACGCCCAATATATCTAGCATGTATCTGCGTTATTTTCCCGAAGCGGGGCAGTACAACCTGGCCTATGGGTCATTAATAAACCGATGTAATTGGCCACCTCTTTTGCTCCACAGGCTATCTACATATGCCACTTTACTGTATCTAGCAACTGTTTTAAACAAATAAGCGATCTAACCAGAAAATTGTAGTTTTAAACTGAATACAAGCAAAAGGCATCTAGAGACAATGCAAGTTTGATGCGTTTATATCCAAATTAAGTAATCAATATAAATCGAACCAAATTGAGAATCATGCTCAAAAAAGCTTGACAAAACTTGAACTTTAGGTTGAGCAAAAATGTGGTACTTATATATATATATATATATACCGTTACAGTCGAAAAAGTTTTTGCTTCTTGTTATCAACTCCTAGCGATAATTTTTCTAATAAAGATAATTAAAGCAAGTAAGCGAGCAGATTAATGTTTAGCCTGGTAAAAGTTTGACGTTAAAAAATAAATAATATTAATGTCTATTATGTACTATTATTGGCAGAATTTTATAGGATTTGTACCTTTACAAGTACATTTAGCAAGTATTGTTAGGCACTCGGTTAACGAACTAATTGAGTTTTTTTTTGGCCTTCTCCATTAGCCATTATGTGACACCTATTGATATTGTTACCCGTTCTGTCGTCAATAATGCTGAAGGTCAAGTAATTAAAATGTAGAAACTAAAATGTTCACAGATCCGTGTAAGGTGTCCCGCCATTTTCCAGAAAAACGGGAAGGGGATAGGCATTATAGGAGCTGATGGCAGTGAGAGAGATGAAGATAAAGGCCACTCAAATATCGAACGGTTTTTTTAGAGAGGGAAAGGCGCTAAGAGTTATGAGGTTTTCGCTGCGGCGTTGTGTTTCACGTCCGCTTCGAGTTTAGTTTAACCCTTTGAATGATCGCCCATTCACGGACGCTTTCAACGAGATGCCTTTATTCTTCTCGTTTCTCTTTTTCGGACTTCTTGTCGCTTGAATTGACGCCGATTAACCGAAATGTCTCATGCAGAGCCGATATTCTTGGAAGCTGCGAAAGCAGAAAACTGCCTCCTGCTGCGCATTGCCAAAATACGTTCATTGTATGTGTCGGAATTCCCTTTCACATTTTCCCCCGGGGGCTGAGGAAGCTGCAATCGGTCTCCGAAAAGCGTCAGAATTCAACCGATTCAAATTGCAAATTCCGTCTGAGAAATTTTAATCGACAGAGTCCGATCCGTTTCATTTGGCAACAGTGGTGACGATGGTGTCTTCTGTCCAGTTGCATCACTGCAGTCGAATTACGTCTGTTATCACCAGAAGAACGCGTACCGTGCAAGCACCGGTACTTTCTAAATACGCGATTCTCATAAATAACACACACAGCAGAAATCTCATCTCGGTTGCTTGTTTGTACCACGAGACTGCGGTGCCTGTCAGTGCACCTGGCCATACTATTCACAGGCCACTGAAGTAGTCGACATGAAAAGTTCATCGTAAAAGACTGTATACTCTCTCTTAAAAAAATAAAAAGTAAAAGACAAATCTCTTGAAGGTCTTTTTTCGATTTTTTAGCATTAATTTCAAAAACACGCATTTGTCGATACAGAAACGTGCGTGTGTTCTTTAGGACTCGATAGCTTTGGTCAAAGTTTTTGAAAAGAATTTTCTCAATACTCTCATCCAGTGGATCAGCCACGTTTCGTTTCGTTAGAATTCGAAAACTGCGGATCTTTTGCAGCACGCAGCTATTTAAAAATAGACCATAATGAGCACGTGGTCTGGAACATATATCTTAGATTATCGCCGTAATGGCAACGTTCTTGTCTCCAAACGTTTCATACATATAAACTTTTCTATACCAATATTTGAAACTTTTTAGCCGTGATTGTACTCGCAATTGCCACTCTGAATCGTTGCAAGCTATCTTTTCGACAGGATCGATCTAAAATAGAGAAAGAAATTGCTGAGCATTTTTTATTATCGGAATTGTGTAATATCAAGCGTCAGAAAAACATTCTATCAAAATACATTCCCTTATTTTGATTGTAAAAACCCTTTTGTGTGAGTAAAAATTGGCATCTGTTGACGGTCGACTTAAATGACAGACAATCTTTTGCCTAGAATGGATGGGCCATCTCTACCGCTCATATATAGATGATGGGCAAAATTCTGAATATATTTCCTGATGGGATATTATAACTTAAAAACTCTTAACTTAAGGTTAAACTTCAAGGCCGAAGACCGCTTTCTTGGTTAATACACTTGAAAGAAGTTCGTTCAAGACTCCTAAAATAGACCCGCTTTTTTCCCTGTACAATACACAAAAAATCTTCTGCAAAATCATTTTAGTAGGCGATATACTTTGCTTTATTGACACATGCTGTATATACACATGTGACGAAGCACTTTCTGGACTTCACGTCCAAACTGGCTCATACAGGCAAGGAGCCATGTTTGTGTTTTCCCACGCGTCATGTGGCATTAATTGTTCGTCTATTCGTCGCAGTGGTGGCCTGGCGGTAGCGAGTATAGTATCATAAATTAGTTTCGAATAAGTTGCATGCTTAAATCTGGACATCAGCGCAAATCGTTTCTACGGAGACATTTCTCTCAGAAAAAGGGATCCATTTCATAAAAAACTTAACGTTTAAGTGGCGAATTTGTTGATATGCGGTTACATTAAGACAGAAAAAAAAGTAGAAAACTCCTAAAGCCTATGCAGTACAGAAGCGAATGGTACAGACCACACGAACTTACGCACGGAATGACGGGTACGTAAGGTACCCGCGTACAAGTTCTAAATTAGATTATATGCAAACTTCCTTAAATTATGCAGAGGGCAAAAAACGTCAAATTACCTAAAGTTAACTAAACGTGCTGATGACACAGAAGTTCTCTAGACGAGGGAAAATGTTACTGGTCAGAGGGACACATGTATTTAGAAGGGACACCGAGCTCGCCCACCTCATGGCCTCTGTGCCCCACTCGGAAACACTGAAACACTCATAGGCTAAGATTGGCCAAGGCAAAATCTATTCGGCGCCTATTTATTCGCCTACGTATCGCATTTATTCCAGTTAATGCACTATGGGTGTCTCTACGAGCCTTTTAGCAATCTCGTAAAGAAGACACACACCTACACACTATTTTACCTTATTCCAAAAGAACCATAAGGAGAAGCAAGCGAACTTGATATGAAGACAATTAGCTTTATTGCACTGCAGAAAGGCTAATCATATAATGCTGTAGGCACAATACGAATACGTGACTGATCAATCATTATCGATGTTAGTCACCAGATTATTCCTGCGTCGCAGCCTTATTGTGCAGGACGTACATGATATGACAAAGGTCTAACAATGGTAAATTTCGTTCTTCGAAATCACTGTAGCTTCTAAGGACGAAACTAGGATAAAAGCGTGGCATGTTGTTGTCGATTGAAAAAACTTCCAAATTACTGAATGACGGAAACAATCCATCAATGGAAGTAGGAATCAAAATATTCGATTATAAGAATTTATGCCTTTTTACACAAATCAATAAAAATAGCTTGGCCTTTTTGGCATGGTAACGCGAACTAGCCAAACACAAGGTGAATCCTACTCGTCATTTATCTAGATTCAGGCAAATAGGACTTATTGAAGGAAAATATTTTTTTGTGTAGTGTAAATACGGAACTACTCGGTAAATTCACATCTGATTCTTTCGAACTAGTGATAAAGATAAATGCAATAAAGACCTTCTTTATAACTTGCATGTTATAATAGCGTGATTGTTAAGTATTCTTTATTTCACATGCAATTGATTTTTCGCAAAATCATATTTATTGCCATACATGTGTAAAATAGAAAAGCTAAATAACTGAAGGAGAAATATTCCCATTGTTTATACTCAAATTAGGGCCACAGGAGGTAAACTATTAGCGAAATGATAGTGTAATAACAACCATCACCAGTATCATGTATCGTATTTAACACGAGGATTTTAAAACCCCTCGAAACACGACGGAAAAATACGTGCATATGAAATGTAACAGACTGTTATGTCATTGGTGTTGAGTCACGCCTCAAATAGGTGCGCGTCTGCCTGCCAGAGGTCTAACTAGGCTCCTGCTTTCCTGGTACAATCCGGGCACAACGTTTTTGGTCAAAGGTCTTTATTCCCTTCCGCTGTATTTTTTTAATATGTAGATGTGTACAGTTTGTTAAGAGATTAATCGAATTTAAACGACGATTGAAATAAGGCGCAAAACTCTGAGAGGAAGGGAGCGGCGTGAATGCCTTTGGAGATTGTAAATGAAAAACAAGTTCTGAATAAAGCCAAACAAGCATTTGTTCTATACAAGCACCTGAGCTACAGATCAGAGCAAACGTGTGCCGATTAAGCAACGATGCACTAGTACAGATATGTACAGACCAGAAGCAGGGGCCAGTAACGACGAAAGATGTAGATCGCCAATTGAAAAAAAAAAGCGGAACCTATACGTACACATAAGCACGCATATACATATGCAAGTTACGTGGAAGACTCTTGACGGCCGCTAACTTTGTAATATAGGATAATAAACGCAAGTTTCGCCATTCCACGCCAAGTGGTAGCGTGATGCCGCTACTCGTAGCGGCAACAAAGAAAGGACAACAGCGTTGCAATAAATAAAATATATAGCCTTAATTATGGTAATCATATTTATATTGATGGCGCTTCACCGATTTTTCTGGTGACTAGTCTTTCCAAAGTCTTTCTGTATATCTTTTTCTCTTCAGTCGATGATGACTAAATAATGTAGGTGAGACCCATCAACTGGTAATAATCCGAGTCGGTTGGTGATCTGTAGTATCCATACTGTCAAATTCTAAGATCTATATTATAGTATATAATCATCATATAATCATATAACCAAGCGTAAGCAGGCACCATGCATGGTTCGATATACACAAGCCGGTGCTTATTATTATTGTGCCCTTTAAGCCCAAGCCTAGTAACAAAAGCTTCCTTTTGTTTGATACGATTTATAATCGTACGTTCGCCTTACCTTTAAACTAACTATTCATGTTGTTCGGCTGATATCTGTAATAAAACACAACCTTGATGGTTGTCTCATGGATAGTCACCAAAAATAACCAAGTTAGCGGCACCTCTATGAAGTGATATTTGGAACGTCTAAATCTATTCATAAACCCATTGTAATTGTCCTGCAATTGTCTGTCATTGTGTAGTGAACAAATTCCGAAGATGGAGGTTTTGAGTAAGAAGAGTGCAACGCTCAGCTACAATGACCGGTTTTTACACAGAATTATTACTAGTAACAAATAGTAGTGACTCTACGTTAATCTGAAGCAAAGAGACCCAATTGCGTCTATTGAGCGAGACTATCCAACTGAAGCTTCCCGATAGGCGACGCAAAGTCGTTTTTTTTCTGGACAATGTCAGGCCAAATATGGCAGACATAATGAAAGCCGTTCTGCAAAAACCTGAGCGAGAAGTTCTTTTGCACTCATCGTACACTTCAACTTTTGCTCTTCCCGATCGGGTACATATGAATTTAGTAACAGGACACTTAACAGCGAAGGAGATCTCAAGATGTGGTTGGACGAATCCTTGACGCTACATCTGTGGAGGAAAAAGATAAACAAATTTGCTCAAAGATTAAAGGAGATAGTGGTAAGTGCCAGTGGATACATAATGAATCAGTTTGTTGCTATATTTCGAGTGGGCCGCTGCGTTTTCAGTAAATGAAAACCAGTTTTTACTTATGTTACAACCTGACAGTTTGTACTAAAAAAAAAATTATGAGCAAAGTAAATATTAACACATTGCACTGATAACGGGTACTTTTGTCTTCATTCAGTTTTTCTTCGTTTGTTCACATTCTTTCATACGTAAATATACAAAAAGCCGCAGTGTAACCTATACAAGTCGGCCAAGCGCTCTAAAAGCAATAGACAATAGCAACCGACAATGCGATGGATTTACGATGCACCAGAATTAAAAGGAAAAGACATAACTTTAGGAAGAGGTTCTCCTGCGAGAAGAGAGAGTGCTCCTCGTCGAAAAACACTCCTGTTTGTTAAAAACATTACGTGCCATTTGTCCTGTTACTCGATCGTTGTTATCTATGTCCTACTTTACTCCTTTGTTAGTTTTCCGCCATTTTTTGCTGCGTTTTGCCCATTCTACTTCGCCCATTCTCGTCTGTCGTTTATTTGTTCATAAATTATTGTTTTCATTTACCTACTGTCCATCTACCACGAAGCGATTTACAAAACCACCCTGCAACAGTTTTCGGATGGAAAAGTCACCTAAATGACCCTTCTTGGTTACAGAAGGTAATGGAACAAATCGATGGAGTAGACCAACGTGGTCATTACTATCATCAGCTATCCTCGGCTTCGTGTTGCATTTCCGACTGCGAGGACTGCTTCAAATAACAGCTACAGGACACTTCTGCGTACCATTGTTGTTGTTTGTAGTGGCGCTATCGTTACATATATCAATGTTGTTCTCGTTATTTTCATGCTAAGCGTCAAGTTAGGGTTAACAGCATTTATCAAGAATAAACTAAATCACTCAGAATAAAAGCCATGAGAGTAATAATAATATTAGGCGAACAGAAGTAAGAATCACCGGACACAGCAAGAGAAATAGCAGAAAAAATAGTTCTATGGGCTGACCGGGGTTGTTTCCCACACGCACTTTGCCACCGCGCTAAGCTTTTGCTCAGAATAAACTAAAAAAATGCGTGTCCATCATATCAAAATGATCGGCGAATGAGAGCCCCTTACCACACAGTAGCCCCGTTTAATATTTAATGACTTATTGTCTGTTTTTGTACAGCCGCTTGTACCGTTTTTTGAAACCTAGAAATTGAACTTCACTTAGACTGACTGGCAACCTGTTCGAGATCCAAAAATACAACTGCATAATAATGATAGGTTACTGATGTGCTTACGTTGCACAGACTGCGAATTACATTAACGCTCATTGTGATTTGAAGTACCGACCGTTGAAGATATATACATTCGCTCTGTGTACTGCTTATAGATAAAAGACCAAATCAAAGCCAAATTACCTCAGCATACAAGTTGTACTTCAAAAGCTTTCCTCATATTTTATTTTCGAAGCTGTGAGGGATCCTTCGTTTAGGGATCCTGTGAGGAACCCTAAACAAGACCGAATCATACGCTAATGTGTACAGATGTTATTGAGGGACCGTTTTGGGTACATACAAGTTTCAAAGTCATAAGTTGAAGAAAATCAAAGACATCATACGCGAGTCCCTATTTGACCACAGAACGCCCTTTTGGTATTAACCCTAAATTTGTGAATTCCTAATAAATGTACATATTCAAATTGTAATTTTTTATTGAGCACCACTACATTATAGTCGGTGATTAACCTGATCTGGCCGAATACCACGAGCGTACAAATAAAGTCACACTTTATTTTTGGTAGACCAGTGAATCTCATGCTTCTTCAAGTTTGCTGTATACAGATTTCATGCTCCACTAGCGACACACTTTTGTTATTTGTTGAAATGCGTACGCTAACTTCTAGTGAAGTAAATAAAAACTCACTGACGTAGAAAATGAGGGTAAGCATATATACTTCGTAGTAATTCATTTAGTACTATTTAGTATTGTAAAAGTGAATGCCTTACAACTATTTTTTTAGCCCACTATATAACAACTGTGCTATAGTAATAACGTTTGTATCACTTATGCATTGTAGTCGCCTGCGCTGGTTGAGCAAACGACAAGCGTTAGGTGTTTACCTGACCTCGGTTTCGAGCGTGTTCTATTGCTTATCGAGCGTTTTGATGCCTAAGTTCAGCTTCAGGTCTACATACATACAGATCATATGGATTAGTATTACCAAATGACTCATTGATTTTCAGCCTTTTATTATTTAAATTCCGGCAAACGAATCCCTTTAACGGCACTGCTATTTTATTTTCGGTGTATTATAGTAGTATATATTATAGTATTGTGACCAACTGTTTAATAAGGTAAGCGACGTCTAAGTCTGTTCTAGTAGCATGTGGCTGCCTCTTACAGGGACCTGTACTGATACCGATAGTTATCTTTTTAACTTCGTCGTACACGAGTGGGTCGCCGATTAATATGCCACAAAGGATCTCCCATGTCTATAACTGAACTAATATTTGTAGGGAGAAAGGTCTGGCAACTGGGCAGCAACTAAAGCGGTCAATTTTTGCTCGGCCATGTACAATGCACCGCTGGTACAGAAAAGCTGTGATGCATGAACAACGAGACGTCCTCGTAAACCTTACTTACATGAAACCTTACAACTTAACATGAGTGTTTCCAAGAACACCTCCACCAATGAAAATAGGTCAATATTCTGTCAGTTGTTATAATGGTGGTCGAGTGATGTAAGTCATATTACTGGGTGTCAGGTCTGCTGCCCGGCCGATATCAACTCGTCGAAGGCAAAAGCAGACAATGGCTATCCTGATAGGACTTTTTCACGCAACGGTTGGTCTTGACTAGCGGCTCAAGTATTACCTGCTAATCACTTAGTTGCCCCCATTCGTTTGTTCTCTTGAAGTGTGTCCTTTCATCGCCGTCATTCGGTTTCGCGAAAAGCTGCTAGCAAACAAGAACAAACTAGAATGACTATTTGTATTAGTACTATACATAAAACGAATAGCATGACCAGGTGAGTTCCGCGAGAGAAAGCTCTGTCGGATACTCCCCACCCAGGACAATGCTTGAGGGTTAGAAGTTGACCGTAGCAGGCTTTGAGATAGCATTAGAGAAAGGTAGAGGGGAATGAGGGAAGGGGGTACAGGAGGCTGCCAAGCGGGAAGAGCAGGAGGCTGTTCCCGCTTGCGTGGCCGCCGGCGCCGCGGGCGGGGTGGGCTCGCCGCAGGGCCCGCCCCCGGGAGAGGACGAGAGTCCGCCGATGCGGCGAGTTTCGGCTCTTAGCAGCCGTCGCCGCCGCCGTCGCCGTCGCCGCCACACTACTACGATCACGATTACCGCCACCATCGTCACCACTACGACCAAATGGCACTAAACACAACGCCAGTTATACCCAGCTGAGGTTGTTCAATAACAGCTACTGATTTTTCAGTCACCGTTCAGCATGAGTAAAGTGGCAGCCTATGCAAACAAATAAAAAACGTCAACTGTTACTGATAATTGAATACAATCCTTTCAATGTAATAATAGTCGAATGTACTTATACAGGACGAACGTGGTGCCACATCTTATAATTTGGCTTACTACTTGTACCAGGGAAACAAAACTCAATCGTGTTTATTAGTATTTAAGTGCAACATGTAAGCGTATCTTGCGCTTATACCGCAAATAATTATTAGTAACATACGCGTGAAAGACAAGCAGATCCTAAACTGTAAAATCGCACCCTTAACAAACTCAGTATGGCTGCCGCAGAATTGAAGAATCTATTGTTTCACCGAAATATGGTAAGGGTCGAAGTATGCTCGTACCGTACGGTGGTCTGAGTATAACTGCAAATCGTTCATGGTTTCCGCGGCTCGAGGAACATTGGCTACCCAAGACGTTCCACCGCATGAAGCTGTTCATAGGGGAAAAACCACGTTTTTCCCCTATTGACAGGTCCCAACAGGTGATTGAAAAACTAATCTCACGTTTCGGTTGTAGGTTCATAATTCTGGTACTAAATATTGGTTCAATATGGACTTTTGCTTGCAGAGAGTTATCCGTCTTTTGTCTAAACATGGAAGTGTTCTAAATAACGCACCGCACGCTTTATCTGAATTTATTCAACATCTTTTGTCTCCTGTAGAGCTGTATCAACATCCAGCTTTGGTAAAAGATTTTACCTTATTTCTACTCCCAGCAGCGCATGCGTCATAACAGAGAGCCGAACACGACTGAATCTGGGTCATGGACATCTGCATCGTTTCCGACGCAATATTTACGGGTTGATCCCACGTCGAACACTACAATACATATTGACTTTCTCTAATTTGTAGCCAAAATGCTATTAAGACACCTCGAGTCGGACAGTCTACGAAAAAGGTAGCTGTTAAATTTTAAGCGTAGCAGAGAAGGGGTGACAGCAGTTACAAAATATTTAATCTCTTACAACTTTGGGCGGAAAACAATCAAACTGGTATTTTAATTCAGAGGATCTAACAATTGATGCGTTTCGCGTTTTGTCCTAAGCGAAAAAAAGGAGTCCGGGAGTAATACTGAAAACACTCTTAATGACTTCAATGCACTTTATTAACAGAAAACGATTTTGAATCTGTAATACTTGGCCAGCTTTGATGCTAGTTTGTGATAAATTATGACATTCAGCACTTTTATTAGTGTTTATAGCTCGACAGTCAGCCAGTCCGTGCCTATTTGCAAATCATGGGAGAAAAATAAAATCAAGGCCACTACACTTTTTTTGAGAAGAACGAACCGACTCAAGGAGTGAGTTCATTTTAAATCAATTTATATATGATAAAAAAAAAAAACTCTGTTATCCGTTGTTATTTTTGTAAGGTATGCGCTAGCGCTTATGTTTACTTGGCATGAAAACCAGAATACTCTTAGTTAACTCTTCGTATGACTGCGGGTATACATACATGTATAGCAATGCACATATGAATCCTGCGGACAAAGATATCCACTTACCTATATTTAGTTGCCATTAAATTAATAAAAAAAAAAACGAACAAAGTAGCCACAATTTAGCAGGCGTCTCCAACCGTAACTGTCTTTGAAACTGGATAACAGGAGACCCTGACAATGGTATATTTGTGCCCCAAGGCTCTTGATTATTTAACCTGCCGATGTCCCTAATAGGTTTGTTTCGATGCGAGGTGCACATTTTCGTACCGCCGTTGAAAACCGCTACGAAAGATGTTTATTTGTATCTGCACAATATGGGGTTCATATCCATGTGGAAGCTCGCCTGGCAGTAAAAGTTAAGCTTCTGTCTATAGGTTTTCTACCTGGGAAGCGCGATAGATTTAAGGATCGCATCAGTTATACGCTCGATCAAAGGCGGCATATCCGTTAGCTTCATGTGAAATCATACAGCCCTCTAAGCTGGTATAAACCGCCATGCACGTTTCTTGTTATTAGTTAGCTGGTAGAGGGTTTATTCTTAATGATATTATTATATGAAAATATTGCTGTGCGTCTATAAAAACTAACACTTTTTATTACGAAGAGCGCCACATGAATGTTTAACAGCGTCCGACTGACGCCCGTGCAAAGCAAAACTGTTCGCTTGCCTGTTTTTCATAATAAAACGGAAAAGAACGGGCAACATTGTAGTTATGTTTATATACAGCTATCCCACTTTACTGTGACATCCTGTGGTACAGCGTCAACTGCTCTCTACTACTACGTATAAGGGATACCCGTCAGCGGCAATGGGACGAGGTGGAACTACGCTTAGGATGTAGGACCCTAGAGCACAGGACAGGAAGAGTAACGTGCCACCGAAAAGGGGCGATGAGGGGTAGAAGCTCAGGAAGAGTAGACTGCACTTCGCCATTGAAGCAGCGTGTACATCACCTCAGCTGTAGGACATCCGTCAGCATCCTCCTCCATTCGACAAAGTCGCGCTTGCTCGTTTACTCACCCACCACTAGTAGATGACAACGACTACAGCCCTAGCAGAAGCTGGTGATAGTGGGCTGGCTGTAAGCGAACGTCGGTGCAAGCAACGAAGAGACACTGAAGCAAGTAGACGCAGACTATCTCTCTTACTCTGCACCAGCCCTTCATACCTCCCTCCCTACTTACCTATCTACCTACCTTGTCTTCTTATCCCTCGCCTTGCCGCTTACCCTTCGCCTTGTCTGCTTACCCCTCTTCCAACTTCTCTACCTCTCTACCTAGGAACCTCTTTGCCTACCTCAGCGTTCCCTTCTCGACTCTGCAATAGCGCAGGAGGCCGCAATCGCTCAAGGAGATCGCGGGGACGGTCATGGGCAGATTGTACGGCTGCTGTGCGGGTTGGAAGTCGGTGCGTCCTACTGTCGTCCTTTCTTTTCTCTTTTCGTTTACTCTCACGTGTCACTCTCTTGCCTTTCTCGACAGCCAACAGCCCCGGGCAGCGTTACGAGCTGCTCAACAAACGCCGAAGACGCCCAGCTTTCTCGCCCTTTGCCGACTAGCCAATACACCAAGTTCGGAACATACTGATACACAAACGACTTGCTCGCTCGGCTTTTACCGAAGAGTGGGAAAATCAGGCTTTTTAACGAGATCGTATTTCTTTTTCCTTTTAATATCCGTTGTTACATCTTTTCATCGCATACATACCTAAACCGACACATTATTTTATTTATACAGTTACTCTTTGTGAAACGCACTACTGAAAACTGCCATCCGCATCGCACTCCTCTTAGTTTAGTTTAGACTGCATATGCAAAAGGGCCCGCAATTTGCTTTACCCATGTTGCATGCGGAGCTATAGGATTCAAGCATACTTTGCCAACTAGCTAAGGCAATGGTTTATCAAGTCTCGACACCCATAGCTGCTTTTAAGAGCAGCAATAAGTAGGCAACTACCATTGTCCTTCATAGAAATACGTAATTTTTGATATTATTATCTGTTGGACACATTCATTGTCCTCTAGAGAAGGTATAATATAGTCTATAGGGCGAAAAGTTCATCTATAGAACGATCTTGATGTCATCCACACTTCAGAGTGACAGCAAAATGTTTCTTGCAATATTGTAGTAATACGTATTATTATTATTTATCCAGATTTAGACTCCGCCTGGGGCGGTGGCAAAGGTGGTGTCTATGCGCTTGGGATCGCCCTCTCGCTTCCGTGCCTTGGGCCAATACCCGACGGAGTTGCCCCTGGCGCCATAGTCCCACCGGCGTTTGCAGTAGGAGGCCTTCGAGTGCATCCTCCATCCTGAGCTCTTTTCCCCGACTGCCGGTTCCTGCTTCCTTAAACCCCTACGCCCTAATTTCACACAAGCAGAAAGCTCTCACTGGGAATGTTAGAAGGGGCAACTGGGCTTTTGAGGTTCGCCGTCCTATGTTACCGTCATCCCATCTAACAGCACGCTAGTGACTGCATCGCCACCCGCAAACTCAGCTACACAAGACAGGCAGTCATTGCTTCTACTGCTGCTGCTACTGCCAAGGTGGATAAATACCCTTTCCTCGCGCGACTACCCTTTCCTATATCTGACTTCCTTAAGAGGCGAATATGAAGAACTAACGGTTCGATCAGTTGTACGGCAACCACCGTTGCAGACAGGCCAGACGGAGAACGTGATGCTTTGTTTGATGATAACAACAAACGGACGGAGAGTGGGCGGGATGATGATCATGACAGCGTTTACTTTGAAAATAAAATGGTGCATTCAATGAAATTGTTGACCCGAGCGACGCAAGGATGCTGCGAAGATTGGGACGCACAAACGATAGATTTTTAGTCAATTAAATCTTGCAAAGTGACACAGAAAAACCGTGTTTTAACTCGTCAGTTCTCATTCAGTTGCGGGTAGGTAAGAATTTTGGTGGAAAAAAGTCGGCCAATTTGGACAAAAATTTGGTCAGGGAAGAACTTCAGCTAAATATTCAAAATTGACCACTGATATTTTTTTCTTTTTTTATTTCACTTTTAGTTTTCCGGCCGGTCTGAACGTTGGACACTCTAAACAAAATTGTATCGCTCGGTGGAATCGGGTCCACTTAACCAACCTAGTGACACAAGGAGCCGTTTATAACCCTAGAATATTCATCTACGATGTACCGCAGTTGTTATGAACTGAAACTACATAGCATTTAAATTACGGATAAACCTCAGCAATGCTAAACTGGGGGAAAGTTCATTGTGTTAGCACATTTCGGAGGTGATAAAGGGGAGGACAATATGAGATTAGGTAATTATGTAAAAGTAAGGTTTGAAGTTAATCTAATTGTCACTTTTGGATCTGTAAAAAAAGAATGTATTAGAATTAGGTATGCACAACTCTCTTTAGAATTAGCATATGAATGTCAAGTAAATTATATAGGTATATAATATATATAATAGTATATAAGTAAATTATAGTGGAGATTATCCTAAAATAATATTTAGTTAAAAGTCCTTTTCTTGTTTTATTAATATTCCTAACAAAGATACATATATATATATATATTCCACGAGTATCAAACACCACAGATCTTTTCCCCGTCACAGAGCACATCCGGCTGAACTATGTGCTATATCGGCTACAACTCCTTGTCCTAACTGTTGTTTTTACAATCATATCGAGCTGTCGAATTTTCCTTTCCCTGGCCGTAGTTGGAAGGACGAACGCCATTTGTGTTAGAAGAAGTGAACCTACACCGCCAATCTTTGTTTACGCATATTAGGTGAAGATACGGTCAAATAGAGTTCCAAATATTGATACTGCCGTGAAATCGCCGAGAACAATTGTTTAAGCCCTGGTGACTATATTACTTACGGAAAACAGGGTAGATACGAATGGGCGTTATCCTTGTTAGCCATTGAGAGTAAAAAACACAAAGGCACAATGGCAATGAGCAATAACGGACTTGGAAGTACAAAAGTGAGATACTTATCTCTTCTCAATCAAGTTAGCTGTTAATTACGTTGTAATGGTAAATAAGCAAATGCTAGGTACGAACTTGAATAATTATCATTATTCAGAAGTGCGATACGCAAAACTTGACTTTGAACTTCTTGCAAGCCCATGTTCGCTGTAACTGTTCAGGAAACTGCGCGCTATTGTCTGGCACGTATCAATGCATCAGGGAGCAGCGTGTCAGGGAGAAACCAGAAGCGCAGCCGTGAAACTGCCTCTGGCGAATGGGATAACATCCTTGGTTGAGAAGACACCATAATTACAGGCTGCATGAAAGACTGCTAAAAGACTGCTGCGTGGGCGGATGTACTAGATTGTGTTAGTTTGAGTGCAATGGGTTAAGGCAAAAAAGACAGGCAGCAACGGTAGTCAACTGTTACTCGACAGCCATCGAGCGACTGCCACGGGTCATCCATTCGAGACTGCTGGTCCCCTTACTCTGGCCTTTTTTCAGGGTCCTCTCTCTCATAGCAGAGGCGGGACAGTGCAAGAGGCAATGGTTGCTTTGCCTCTTTCGTGTTGTCTGAACTTCGATAGTTGGTAGTGTGGGACAAGGGTTTAGGAAGACAAGTCCTGCGTACAATGGAGGACGGCCAGGACCACACACGCTTTACTTGATCTGGGTGCCGTTTCAGTGCTGACTGAGCTACGAGCAGTGTGGAGGGCGAGTGGCGGTTACGAGAGTTAGGAAGGAGTGATGCCCCAGGCAGTTTTCAAATTGGAGGAATTAGTTTCGAGAAAGGGCCCAACAACAGGCTCCTCACGGATCTCACGGGCGCACTCTACCCTATTTCCTCTTTCTGGAGCCTTCTTTCTCTCTCGTTTCTGCGATATAGTGCCCTCTCCATCAGCTCATAAGGGAGAAATGAGACGGCGTCTGAGGGGACGAGCTTAGAAGAATGGGGAAAACCAGCCACGAGCGACAAGTAGAACATTTTTGGATCCAAACCAAATATCGCATCCTAGAGATATCATTGCAGTAACGGAAGCATGTGAAGCATTGCGGGTCAACCGAATACGGATATTATGATCGTATGAAGTGTTATGGAAGATTTGATGATTTATCAGAGAAACATGCATGTTTTCTAAAAAAACTCGTAAGAATATACACCTTTTTGGATGATTTCCTGAATAAAAGACAAACCGTAGCTAGCATAATTGCTTTTCAAGTGTGGTGTATTTCCTGTACAATTAATCTATACGGTCCTAATGAGGTTTTTGGGCACCTTGTGCATGCACAACGAGTAAAAGATGATGAACTTCTAAGGACTCCACATCTTCTTAATGCGGTTGTTAAGAACAATCATTGTGGCGTTTGACAGGAGGTTATACTTTTAGTTTAATGAAAGAATCTTCTATTTTGTGCTCTAAAGGGAACTTTTAATGATTAATTTTAGAAATATAAATAAATAAAAAAAATCTATGTCAGTAGCTGATAAAGCCCCACAAGATTGGCTTATATGACGAAAAACTTAAAAAAGACTAGTTCTACCAATAATACTTCAGCACCAGTTAACTAAACCAAATATTATGATTCATTTGTTAGAAAGACTCATAAGGTATACTGTGCAGCTGGCAGCTGGCTTTACGTGGCCCAAATATTAGCACACCATGAAGTTGTGTTTTTTTCGAACAACTCAGCTCTTCGCATTCGACCTAATGAAAACCTGTGCGAGTATTGTACCTCTCTACGGCTTTTTTACGAAAAACTATTCGTGACAAATCATGATCGGTAGTCGTCATATTGATGAAACTTTGTGACGGCAGTCACAACTGCTCTAAACAGTATCCACATAGCCCTTAGGATAACCGTTTGTAATGACCTTGATAACTTTTATAAAATCGCAATTTGTTTTCAGTTTATACGAGAAAAATAATATATACTGAAAAAATGTAACTTAGAAATAGGCGAACCTTTAATGAAAATATCAACTGCTTTTTTCATAGTTCAACTAACGTTCGATAAAATTTAAAAAAAAAATTAATTAATTAATTAAACGTAATTGGCTCAAATAGCTCCGTTTCGTGAATTTGGCTGGAAACGTTTAGTAAACCTAACAGCGGGACCCGTTTTGTGATTTTGATGCCTTTCATAAATGCGAAAAACTGTATGCTATTCCGTTTCGAAAGCGACCTCCTTTGTCAGAGAAACAAGGTGGCAGGCATAGCATGTTGTTTAACTGGTTTCATTATCATCTAATTATTAGAGCCAGGCCTTCGAGCCAAAAACTTTTACATAAAATATTAAATATGTATTGACTATTTTCCTGCGATAACCCGGTTCGATTTATACCAGCTTCTGTGTAGCAATGCTTCTACAGTTGCCACTTACTGAGCGCAGGGCCAGTTTTTTTACATCAGTCCTTAACCTGCTTTTTTACTGTGTTGGTCACTCATCCATGTTAAAGCAAGGCAAAGCAGGTCTGCTGGCTTACAGTTCTACCTTTATGTATAGACAGCTTCAGCGAGGAACGCTCAATGCCATCATGTTCACAATACTTTTCTATTTTTTTTATTTGTTCATGTATAATCGATACATTAACGATAAACGGATGCATGTCTACATTATAAACAAAGCGTAATAACAAAAATACCACCACATGCAACAATAGTTGTCATCTCCTACCGTATTCAGCGGAGCCGTAGTTCAAATGGTTCTTCAGGTTTGATTTGCTCGTACAGTTAAATAATAATATATCTGACGATTTAATTAACTACAACATAATTTCGCATAAGAGCGTAAAACCGACCATTTCAACTTTGACTGAATAATAATTCCTAGCAACTTCTAGGAAAAACACCGTTATCAGTAAGTGGTGTTTTATGGGGACAATGTTACTTACTTCCACCGCTTCCCCGACCTTTTTAAAACTGTCTACTTCAATAAATATATATGAGAAAGTTAAGCACATAGTCACCCTGACCAAAGCAGCCTGTTACCTATTTAGTCACGCTAAATTATCATGTGGGTCAGGATTTATATTCACTTATTATTCAATACTTCCTCAGTTTTTGTGTCTCTGTTCAGTTGGCAGAATAAGTCATCACATATCACTTTACTCAACAAAGGTTTGGGCATGTGGTTTAATGGGACGGGTACTAAGATGATTGCTGTATTTTTTCCTCTCGGCTCAACTCTCTTGGGGTGGTCGTTCAATGGCGCTAGAACCCACATCATTCCTTCCGTTCACTCTGAACTCTATAGTCCAGGTTGAAAGGTATATAACCAAAGAACAGTAGTAACACAACAATACAAAGCACCCACAGTTGCTCACCTCTTCTGCAAGTAATAACCGCCAACGACACTTGTTTCCTGAAGTTAGTGTTGAAGATCTCTTTTGATTTCACCGACGATGATAATGACAATCGTGATGGTGGTCGACATGACGGTGCTGATGCTGATGGTGTCGAGGATGTCTTTAGTCTTGGGCACGTTCCACCATTTGATGGCGCCTTCGCCACGCGGTCGCTTCCTTTGCGTCTTGGCCGCTTTGAATTCTAAGGGAACTACTTGTTCCTCTTAAATCGTTTTGTATCCTCGTCGGAAGATTTGACCGATTCTCGAGGGGCCCATCGATTATCGTAGATAGCTCTATTCGAGCGATGGGAGTGATGGAGGAGTTAGATTTTTGGGAAAGAAGGGTCAAACTCTCCTGAGGCTTCTATCTCCTCATGAATGAATATTTAAATGCCTTGTCACAACATTTGTTGTAGCAAGTATATGAGGTTCGTCGTTAGATCGAGTACCGTTGATGTACATACAGCAAACCTTACATTCTTAAAGCGGTGTTAAAAATGTGTAAAAAAATTAAACACTATACGGAAATACATAAAGAATTTCGCTTTTGGTGAATGTAATAGAGAGTACACTTCTTTTTTTATTTTGGCGGAGAGTCGTAAATGGCTTTAAACAGTTGGCGCAGCTTTTAAAATCTGAAATGTTAGCTAGTTGTTTTCCATTAGCCCTATTGCATTCGTTCTATTATTGTATTTGATTTAAACCTTTCTCAAGGTTAATAAGATTACCTACAGACTAAGCACATGGTCACCACTTTTCATTACTCCTTAAATTTTGTTCCTTGGTAGAATAGTATTTTTCATTTGTCTTTTTACCTTTGTACCTTGTAATCGCTAAGATCTAAGATAATGCTTCAAGAAACCAAAAACGCACCCCATTCATAACTTTACCGTGAAGGATGTATTCGTGGCAATATTCAGTTGTATACGGACAATATCTCACAGAAATCAAAAAGAAAAGCGCGACCCTATTTAGGAAACATGAGGTTTTGGGATAGTGCGGGGTAAAACTACATTTTTGCTCCAAACCCTTGTTAGAAAGGACGATAGCTGAAGAAAATAGTAAAATATATTAGAGCTATCATTATCTGAACGAAAGGGGCGAAGAATATCTATACAGTCACTGATCTTACGCGATATCAAACGAATCGCCGATTTCCATTTTTCATTTATATCACTTTGGACGTTATATCGAGTTGAGCAGTCTCTTGTTATTGAATGAAGTATGCTTCAAACAAAACTAAGCCAGACTACTTTTGATACGACATGGCCATCGAGGTTTCGAACATAATTTAGAGTTAATAATCTACCATGAAGTGATCGTCGCTATTCTGCTGCCATTCCTTCTTTAAAGGGGCCGCTTTTGTTGTACATTTTTCTATGCATCCTATATTTATCATTAACATTGTGGTTGTGAGTCGTGGAACAAAATGAATTTGTCACACGTCCAGTTTCTCGACAACCGACAGAAACAGCACAATTTGAATAATTTATTTATATAGTACGATTTATGTTTGAAACAACTCATTCACTCCCGGACTCTTGATCGGAAAAGTTACGCCGCCATTGCGTTCTCTATACCACTAACGTATTCTTTCCACGTCTCTATAAATTTTTTTGGCACTGTAAACTGGTAGCAGTTTTTTTGTTTAAACTTTGACCAAAATATAACTGAATATTGTGAAAATATTTGATTTAAAGCGTTAAGAGTTGATTCCCAGTTGAGTTACTGTTATTATGTTTTACCTTTACCCAACGTACATTAAAGCCAGATTCTTGTCCTGACGAACTGTGACGCCTTCTTCACGCTTCCAGAACACGGTACTGTCAAGCCAGTGCTTCGTCAATATTTTCGTGTAAACTTTGCAGTCTTTTCAACCAACGTTTCAGGTCAGATGTACGAAATGTTAGAGCCAGCCAGTTCGTACTCATACCATTATAGATCTAGAGGTTGTCTTTAGGTTAGGTTTGTCTAGCCCGAACAGCTAGCCATACATGATACACCCATGCGCATTTATGCTTATCTTAAAATGGCACGAGCCGGAAATCCAGCGTGAATCTGGAACTGGCCTGCTTCGTTTGTTGGTTGGCACTCCAAGCATCAACAAGGAAGGCCGGGACTTCTGTTAAGACACACGACAAATCGACCGGCAATAGTCTCAAATAGAGTCGGCTATGGCAAAACACAAAACATTTTTTATGGCCACATGTCTGAAGGAAACTACTCTAGGGGGTTGCCGGCTGTCATTCTGTTTGTTGTGAACTTCTCATTTGATTTTTCCTCTATTGATGATTGTGCGGAGGAAGGGGAAAGCCTGCCAGCACTAACCTGTGTTGTGCTGTAAGCCCTCTTTTTTCAGCTATTGCCATTCCAAACAGCGCAATGCTCTCGCCATGGTCGCCTTCATCGAGCACGAGCGAGAGCTAATAATAATACGCGCATTATGTAGACGAAACCACGGACGAAATAGTCCATAAGCGGCACACGAGCTACACAAAGGCAGCATTGCAGCTTTAACGCGGTCTTATGGTGATGTCACTGCCATTGAATTGAACTCAGGTGGGAAACACAAGAAGGCGAAGGTAAAATGTGTGATTCTGATCTTCTCGTCAGCTTCCGTAGATGAAGACTCTCTTTGTGGGGTAATATCAGGTAAAAGGTATGACTCGATCTATTGAGGACGAGTCGACTCGCGTCTAGTCGCTAGGGATTTCTTTGAGGAAAAGGTGAGCCACAACATCGAATGGCACAATAAAGGCACTTCCGGAGCTCATGCTGCGCAACGAATGCTCACACCACAAATAGAAGATAGACCAGCCAGAAAGCAGCAAAAACAAGCGTAAAAACGAAACCTATGGAATCTCCTGTCCTCAAAAATGGAGTCACCATTAACTCACGCCTGAGTTAATCTTGCGGTGCCGATCAATGCAGTTCAAGCACTTTGTTTATGTGTACGTCGCGTGTAAATGAGATACTCACGCTTGAAACCTGCTGGATCTCCTATTAGTTCCTTAATTTCTATTAGAAAACAGATTGCTGATGAGTATTGATCATTTAATGTGGATGTCTCAGGCCACGTTCTCATCTGTTTCACAAATACGTCTTATTAAGATTGGCGGAAGTTTCTACTCGTACTTGGAGATAGCGGAATAATGCGACGCCTACGCGCGTTATACTTTAACCAAATGAATTTATTGAATTCGTGTTAGATTCGTCCGTGTATATAAATGTCGTTCGGCAAGGTATGCATACATGCCGCGACGAAACTTGCCAACAATGGTGATACCTTTCTGTTTACCGGTGGGTGTCATTAACAGTCTGCCATTGCGCAGGCCAAGACGGGGAGTAGCTGTCATACGTTATTTTGATAATCCCATACCTTTATGACCAAAGCCGTTGGTCCATTCTAATCACAAAACAGAAGTACAAAATTTTCACCCGGGAATTCAGCAAATTTCTTGTGAGCCAAGCCATTGTCTGAGGTTTTCGAAGATCATTCACACATTGGCTTGCTTCTGTTACTGTTCGAATATCTTTCACGATAGAGAAAGTTCCGTTTGTGATTTAGGAGTTCCGGTCGCAGCATAGAAAAATGGGCAAACTAAGCTAAGCCGGTAAAAGCTACAAATGCCTGAAATTTTGCCCCCGGAGGCGAAGTCAGTATCGTATTGTATACCACTTTTTCCGAACAGGAAGTACGAGAGTATAAAACGTAAGAATAACAGTGGGTTCAAGTTTGCATATTTGCAGTGCAAAAAAAGTGTACGACATACCCTAAATTCGAATATTACTAGGCCGATGAAAAATCATTGTACTTTTTGCACTGATTCGTCTCAAGAAGGGCTCTAGCTCTTTTCATGATTTTTTTGTATAGAGATTTGGCTTGATAAGAAAACAGTATGCTATAGATGCACAGTCACGACTATTATTAGAAAGATAAAAAGCAAAAAAATTTAAAAATGGTATGTCACCTGCATTTTCGTTCCCAAATCTATCTAAATACAAGCTTAAAAAACAAAAAAATGTTTACATTAATTAACTTATTAAGGGAGGTTCAATCATGTTATCGTTGGCGGTTTAGGCGATTAGGCAGTATGAGTACGACTATCTCAGGCGTAAATTCTTCTATTGTAATCTTTTTAGGTCCTCAGTTGGATTTTTTTGGCTCAGTTGGAGATATCTCGGTCGAAAGTCTTTTGATTTATGGATACGTTTGCTGTATGCGTACGATTCTTTTTCACCGTGATCCGTCTAGCGGTTTATCGTTCTTCGCCGCATGTTATTATGTACATCTCACGTAATATTAGATATCACTCTATGGACGATTGTAAGAGGTACCAACTGACACCATTGCATTAATTCTAGGTATAAAAAAAAAAATAGCAAAATGTAAATTTACATACCTTTTGACTTACCATGTGAGGTAAGTTAAAAGGTATGAACCATATTTCTAGTCTCATTTAATAGCCTACATACAAGTAGAATAAGACAAAACGAAAGAAGTTTATCGGGTCTTTATATACCGGTATGATATGATACATAGCAAATACCGCTCTGACCCTCACATAGGTGTGCAAAGCAAAGCTTATTATTGTTATTATGACAAAACTTATTATACAAGTCGTCACCATTTTGAATTTAGGTCTAATTATCGTTAATTAACTCATTCGGAAAGCGTGATGTTATACGTAAGGAGAGGGTGTGCGTGTTGTTCTATTTTCATGACCCATCTAGGTTTTTTTTTTAATTAGCTAACTTGGTACGCGCCACGCATTACGTGTATGTCCTAAAAAATAAAGGTATTTTTCAGCCCATTCAATCAAACTAGCGGACCCACTCACCTTCGCTGACCCGACATGTAATGATGCGGTGCAGGTGAAACACAACAATTACTGCTTTTAAAATGTTTACTTTAAGACCTAGCGTTGGATGCTAACATGGAAACTTCTTACTGCTATTAGAAATATGAAAACCGTGCATTGATTTCGTATAGTTCTTTGGTAATCTTTGACCTTTATTTGGAGAAAAAAAAGAATGTATAGTGCGGAATATTTGCCTTCATAAGCTATGCTTTTCTATTTTCTTACGGCTGAAGTTGAATTTTATGCAAAAGGAACGAGCCGTCCTACTGGCCATGTAAATTGGATCTGCTTGGTTCAAAAAACGGATTAACAGATTGAGCAATCCATCTGTCGATTCGTTCGTAGCTAGGGAGATATGAATCGACCATTGCGGACGGTATCATGGTATGGCAACTGACATCGGGATGTTTTCATTATATCCTTGTAAAACGTAGAATTCGCATAAAAATAGCACATGTGATATATAGCTGGACGGTGCTTAGTTTAACAGCCGAAGACCCGTAAACCATAGAAACATACGTAATATCGCAAACTATTGACTACAGTACGATGGGCAAAATCAAAATAAATTACCTTAGATCTGGTTGATTGCTGATATTAGATACACAGGACTTTTGGCGGTGGCAGCAGCAGATAGTAGGAGGGGAGAATCGCGGAGCAAAAAGGCTGTTTTTCTGCGTTCATGATAGAAATGAGGGAGATTCATTCGGAGCTTTTCTATGGGAAGGAGAGCTAATACGGGGGAATAGAAACGGCAATATCGGCTGATCTAGACACACGGGAGACTCGTGCCACATCGACTAGCTACCGAATGGGCGAACAAATATCGCTCAACTGCGAGTCCCCAAACACATCAGCAGGGGCGATCCGGTTATCGACCTCGTGCAAGCAGCCGTCCAACTTCAACTGCGTATATACATGTCGCGGAAGACAGAAGATACGACGATCATGATCTTGTGCCCTCGAAATCTAAGTGAAGCTCGAGCGGAATAAAAAGACGGCAGCGGTCATCACTGATCGGAAATGGGCGCGAGCTGAACCGTAAATGATCTGACCGACCAAGTTAGCACAAATGAAATTGTGTTATTTCGTGTGAGAGCTCTCGGTAACGACCACAGAATTGACCACCATCGAAATCTGATACCAGTGAGAGAGGCCTAACAATATCCACGGGTTTTTTTTTACCTGGGTTAAAATCGGCATCGCTTATGGCTGTGAGATTAACACTTGCACGCAGTATTTTAGAAATCAATAAACAATAATAACTAATAAGGATTACATATGATGTAAAAGGAAAAGATTAGGTTATTACTAGACTAGCAATCAAATAGATGTTATTATTTGTTGTACAGATGTAATCTATGGCCGTTACTGTACTTACTCAAGGTCACTACTATAGCTTTTCAGCATTCTACTGAGCACAATGGCGTGCATGAACGGGTATCTAATATTTGGTCATCTGTATCAAAGAACGTATGATGAGTGTGCAAATTGCACCATGACACGTATAGTCTACAGGTACTCATACACAACCTGATACAAACACAAATACATGTGGACATGCCGAGCCTATCTAAAGCTGCTATTTTATTACTTCGGTTGAGCTACGGTCTAAGAAGCGTACAACTGCCTCATACATATTGCATAGCCAGTGCATATTAAGTATTTGTCGATGATCCGAAACGATGGTTTGAGACCTCCGGGGGAGACAGGCGGACGAGCCTGCTAGGAGTATCTATGTACATAGCTCAAACTTGAGTGGGTAACCTATAATAGTGGTTCCAACTAGCACAACCTGATAGCTTCGCAGCTCCGCACAGCCTGCGCCGTTCTCCCCTATTTGACTGCATGAGTCCTTTGCTCCCGCCAAATTTTCTCCATCTTTCGCTTCTGTAGTGCTCTGCAAAGGAGCACCTCTCTGTTGTTACACCCTGCCTTAGCGTTCAACAGTACTATTCTGCGGCGACGTCCTATGTACGAATGCTTAACAGGTGCACAACTAGGGATAGGGCTATTTGCACAATATTAATTTCATATACATACATCTGTAGCCCTCCACGCCGTGAGCAGGTTAGTATCAGTTTGTACCGGCTTTTGAATGATATAGGCGTGTGTCTGTGTACGCCACTAAACGAACGTGAAACACGGTTGCTCTGGTCTATCAACATATGCAAACACAGCAACAAAGAGATAAGCGTACTCACAAGTACACGCACTGACTCATACTTGGCGATGAGGATACATAAGACGTTGTTAAAGACGCACAAATAGATAATTTAGAGATGTGTGTTGTTTAACGATGGCTTGAGCTCACGAGCCGATCGAAAACGTCCATAGTGATTGTAAAACAGGAAACTTTAACCACAATGAACCCTTCCTTCTGTTGGTTTTTGAGAGCTGGCAAAATTTTTGTAAGTACTGCGATTGGTGCTATCAGTACTCCAATTAAGTCTAGACAGCGGAACGAAAAGGCTTACCCTCTAATAAGGAAATCCGCCGCACGAGTATAAGCCTTCGAACGCGAGAAATTAAGGAATGTTTACTGAGCTGGGAATATGGCATACCTGTAAGGCTATCTACTCAGACGTCATTTGAAATATACTGTAGTCTCCGCGACTATTCCATTTTTAATGTCCAATTTGAGTAGCATATGAAGATTTTAAGGATGCTAAAGTTCCTTCGAATAAATCTAAATCTAATTAGCACACATGCTTCATAAGATAAATATCTAGAGGTTACGACGGCTTCCTTAAAAAGATCAATATTGACGTTTGCAGGTGAGTGTAGGACTAACAACGAAATAGGCTGGCTTTATATGGTAATATATTCGCCTAGAACGATGAGTTAATGGCGTAAGGCAGGGGAGAACGTCAAACGATGAAGAGAATGAAAATGGCTGGCCATGCATTCATGGCAAACACATACATCGGCCATACATTGCATTACCTTCCGACCACAGCCTCTCATTTCTCCCTACCATCTGCGCTAGTAGATCAAGACTGATTTCCATTCAAGGCACGGTGCCAGTGACGATAGTCTCGTCTGTGTTGTTGAACAATAATGTCCCTATGGAGGTACACACGCCTAGTAGAGACACAGATCATGAGCAGTAAGCGAGTACGTAGTAGCAAAGTATCTTCTATGGAATAATAATCATCCTGCTAATAAGAACCTACAAAAGGTGCCAGATGTTGATCGGCGTTTCGTAGGTTTAGAAAGGTGGAATATAAGGAATCGGTAGTACTAGCTCGTCCTATCTTATATATATATCCCAGCGTTCGATAGAGTAATAGTAGGTTCATTTCATCAAAGACCGCTCATGCAATGGTTGGATCATAAAGGTACTTGGTCCTTAGCCTGCACTTAGCTCCAGAGTAGCTTACAATCTGGACCTTTTAATTTTTAGTTTAGATTTAATAATAATGTATTACTACAGAAAAGGAATCACTGTGTTGCGCGGTCGGTGAACCTGAGACTTTCATAAAACCGTCACCTTAAGCATCATCGAAGACACGATATAATCATTACTATTCAATCATGTGACAACTGAAAAATATATTTGTATATTCTGTCAAAATTCCCCAAGCAGCACTCTAGCTAATGAAAACATAACTTTTTGCTCTACGAGGGCTGCACGTTCTACAGGATTATAAACAACTCCATGAAGTAACAGCACGATAAAGATAAGCCTAGGCTTTCATTATGTTTGTGTCAAATAAAAACCTAGCAAATACGGATATTACGCCACCTATAGAATGTTTCTTGTCACACAATCAATCTACGATACTCGCTATACTTGGAAGAAAAAATACAAAACAGACAATCGTGCATCATCACATTGAGACAATATAAAAAGTGCACTATCGAAAATTAAAGCATTACGTTAGCCCTTTAATTAAAAAAAAATTCTCGCAATTGTTTATGAATCAGTGCTGCAGCCTGTATCCAAGAAAAAGTCAAACAACAACGGCGAATAGCAAAATTAATAGGGAAGATAAGATAATTATATTAATAGTGACAGCAAGAGAATCGCTTCGGTGCCTATCATAACCCAATCCATTAACGTATTTATTGTCAACGCACTAAAATGATTAGTGCCGAAGAATGAGAAACATACGTTTATGACAGGTACACATTTAGGACATTGCATAGCCTAAAATATATTTTTTATATTTCTTGTTACCCGCGTTATTATCTTACTGCTGCCATAGCTATTGTTGCAGGTGTTTCATCGCTCCTTGGTCCGCGTTCAAGAACAATAACAACTCCTGTTTTTTCTACTTACGACCGAATATGAAGTGTCGTAGGCTTTTGCTAAGCCTCCTGTTTTATAAGCGAATATCTCCTTTTGTCGAGGTGACCCTTGACCCCTCACTGTGGCCATGATAAACTATAACCTGCGCTCGCTCGAGCTTCCATCTCTCATGTTGCGTCAGCAGATTGTAGTCCTTTCCTGAGAAGACGCTTAGGTATGAATACTATAATCTGTATTTATTTAGCGGGTTGCCTATTTCACGCAACCCTACAACGTGCGGCCCTGGATTTCCCGGCATTAGGCATAGGTTAAATCCTCGTTTATCTTCAACATCTCGTCGAGCAATCAACCTGAACCTTGTCTACCTCCATAAGCAGCCTGCTGCAGTTGACAGCTAACTCCATCCTGTGTCGTCACTCATCATGTCGACTGGCTCCTCCTCGACAAAGAATCATCGCTTACTAGCAACATATAATATGTTGCAAAACTATCAATATACTTGTGTCAGCCATGTGGAGCCTCGAGATAACAGTGACGGCAAATACGTCGCCGACCGAACCAAAGCAACTAATAACTTCTACGTAGACATACAGGAGTACGGAAGATAACTTCATCAACATTTGTAGAAGCCCTACAATATGCCACTTTTCTCAACCGCAATCAATTTTGGTTATTGCTGTGGCTGTTGTTGTTATCGGAATCAAATGGTTGACGCCAGTCGACTTAAATACTAACAAGCCGTACATTTCACGATTTTAACAACCGGGCTTGGCTCATTCTTAGTACTATTCAGCAGTACTGTGCTGTTTTTCCTAATAAAAACTTAAACGAGTTCAGATTTGGAGTGAAGCTAGAGTTTGCTGCAATGCAAGGCGCAAGACTAATTCTGCTCTTATTCAGTTGACCCGTCGCTAATGATCCGGTTGCAATTCTCTCATCCCGTTCTTTTTTGAAATCCCTTATATTGCGCTATTTATCCAATTGCATTTTTTAATGTCCCATTAACCTATTTCAACCACTCGAGCACGTCAAGTTGCTTCGCTTATCCGAGTGTTCCAATTTGCATGCAGTCGTATTGATCATTTGGTATCCCACAGTCGTTAGTTAGTTACTCTCAAAAGTTAGTCCGCTAGCTCCTTGCAGTGAATCAGTTATTTTAGGGTAAAACTAGCCTTAACTTTCAAAAGATCAAACTGTTCTTGAAACCAGGCCAGTGCGTAGCCTCTATTAAATCAGTGTCTAAATAAGTAAAGCTAGGAAAGGAGCCATGGAATTTTGAAGGAGAGGTACATTTGGAGAAGGTGTCTCATTTGAATGGTGCTCAACTGAAACTCATCAGCAAGTTACGATAAAAAAGCCTTTCCCAGACTGAAGTTTTGTTGACTGTTCAGCCCGGAGATCGCATCTTCCGCCGCCGACGGAATTTAGACTCTTTGAAAGAAGCTGACCTTACGAAATATAGAGAGACTCGACAGGATCAAGTTAGCGTTTTTAGTAAAAGTAGTGCACAATCTACTTGTAACTGGTGCATCTGCCGGCAAAGGCTCTATTGTCCACAGAAAAGCCTTGCAAGCATTCCATATAAAGTATTAGACGTTGAAACCCCGTTTGCTGACAGAGTTTTGAAGCCCGCAATGGAATGAACTGCCACTTGATAAGCCTATGGATTCCACCATCTACTGTGGGGTTATAAGCACATCATAAAATACTGAATCTGTGAATGTTGTATTGCTCGACGCTCATAGTGTATGTAGCTAAGACGGATCATGAAGTATCAAGCTTTCTACTGATTTACAATAAATACACAAGGTGTGGAACCAACGCTGCTGGTATCTTTGCCGTAGCACGCAAATGTTCATCTACTGTTCTTGTTATCTGAACAAAGTCAATTCTTTCTAAAATACAACAATAAACCCATTATGGCGGAAATCGGTACGGCATATTCGGAATTCACGATCAATTACTATCCGATGCCTTCGCGTTGGACAAACCCCACCGGAACAAAAAAAAAATATATGTATATACTTCTTTACCCGAAATCAACGATTAACGTTATTTTTTCACACAGCTTTCAAAAACTCTGAAAAGGATTTCCATGGGGCGAACCGGAAAATCTCATAGGGTTAAAATCTCATAGGGGTAAAAAAATAAAGAAGTCGAAAGTTCAACAAGCTATTTTTTAGTGCAACTGGATTTTCGGTTCAAGAATTTATGGCCGCTTTGAAGAGGCTTGTATCGATCGCTCTTTCGTATGTTTGTCCCTTTTCGTATAAATTGCTTATCTCTATAATATAAGCGGCAAACTAAGAATATGGAGCGCATGTTGGGTGTATGGAATTAATTCAAACAATCGCTCTTATTTACGAACAGCGTCCAAGTGTTTGATTTAAATTTTTCATACGCGTCGACAGCGACATGTTCCACGAATATATTGCTTCGGTGTAACTGCCACCCACATATTTTGTGGCTATAATTCAAAATTTAACTCGTCCAGAAGTACTGTAAAAAATTCTTTCTCTGAATTCATTATAGGTTTGTGTAGCTATATTGAAGAAAGATCTAATTTTTGCATCAAAATGATCTTTTGTGCGGCAGTTTGCTTAGGTTGCAAATTCTTGCGATCTAATCCATCTTTCGCTTCACCTCTTGAAAGCCTCACTCGGGTTCTTCGGAAGCCACGTGGAGACTGGTAACAACGTAAACCGTCAATCTCCAGTGACCAAAAAGGTTTTAATCTCGAAGGAATTCGTCCAATACATAGACATCGTGAAACAGGTGGTCTTTTCTCATATTTTAAATAGAAGTTTCTTGCTTCTACTGGGATAAGTTTGCGATTTTATCTCGGAAAGGAATAGCGTTCATCTAGTACCGACGTAATGGATGAACGCAAGCCGATGATGTAAACAGTTTGCTAAAATTTCCCAATTATGAATAAACACATTGTACAATCTAAATTAAGTGAGTACATGCAAAAGGTGCAGAGCGCTGTACAGCTCATTAATTTAAACACTTGTCGATCATCAGAGTTAGCCTAGATAAAGGAAGTGGCTGTCTTACAGGATATTGTCATTTCATTTACTAGATTTTAGGCTCGGAGACTCCTTCTAGCCCATCCTATGTCCACCATCAGTGCTTTGACAAGCAATATAGCCTTTTCCCAGCAAGCGAGGTTTCTTATTCTCATGAAGGCCACTGGAGCCGGTACTATTCCCGGTATAGCATCGCGTAGGAAAAATTCTCCAACAGTACCATATCCAATGGTTCACTCGCATAGCGGCTAGCAGTGGTGCTTTTTATACGCTGTTCGTGGGCTTTCTCTTCGTGTATGGCATCGGCGCGGCAATCGATGCAAATTGTTAAACAAGCTTCCCTCTCGATCGCCTACCACAGCTCTCTCCCTCGTTCTCCCAAGTTTTGATGGGCTCCATCAGTGAGTCTCTCAGAGAAACCTCCCAGAACACCCACCGCGTGCTTACTAATATACGGGTGCGTACGAGAGCGGAATTGAAATGTTGCAACCGGCGAGGACGGGACCCGAGGATGAGTTTCTCCTTGAAGGGTTTGAGGCTGAAGGCGCAACTCGCCGTGGCTTGAAGTAGTCGAAGTCAGAAAATTCCTATTGGAGATAGATGCGAGACGGACGGGTGACTTTGGCTATGGAACCGACCACCGTGAAAAAGAGAACCATGATAAACTCAACGACGGACATCAACACATTGAAATTTATTATGGAGGAGCTCGTGCAGCTTGAACGGAGTACTCGCCCAAACGTTATTATTTATTTATTTTATAGGATTGCTCACGGCGCCATGGATATTTTTGCTGGGCCTTCGCTTAGATTTTCCGTAAATTTTCGGTTAGCTTATGTAAATATCATTGCACGCTCTATCAGTAATATATTTAAAATTACTTTCGACTAGGTTGCTTCTACATCGGTCGTATTAATTAGAATCAAAGCGATGTCGTATTGTTGATTTATATATATTTAGAATTGTCTGTCGGCTTATTTTTAATGCTCTTATTTTTCGGAAAAAAAGTAACTATTATTAAACAGGAAGAGGAAGAAAGTAGCAGGACTTCGTAATGGTAAAGTATTTCAGGAGCTTCTTCAACAAAGAAGACAACTAAGTAGTCACCAAGCATGGTAATTCGTATGCGTAGCTAAGAGTTTAGAAAACTAAACAACTCTTATCCTTTGTTCGTCTTATCCAAATTTTGTCTTACGTCTTCACCGATCGTTTGCACTGAAGGTAATCTCTGTCGATTCCGAATCACCTCACCTTCATAGTAAAAGCTTTTTTTTTAACTCGTTCATTTTGTGTAAGGCAAAGATAGATGTTTTTCCTTGGCAACAATCGCTACACGGACAATTATTTCAAATGGGATAAGTTTCAATGACAGATTGGATGACACCATTGTTCGAGCTGCGTCGATCATGGTCTGCGGTTGACACAGATTTTAATCGTCTGCCACCCTGGTAAAGAGCGCCATTTAATCTTCGCCACTTGCAAGCCATAAGTAATTCTAGGTGTTCTGCATTGAGATATCTATGTCAGCGCTGCACTCTATGTGAATACTCGTCTAAATGGTTTGTATAGAATGCATGCATGTGAAGATGAAGGCCAGATGGGCTCGGTTTAAAATAGCCCATTTTAACCCGCTTCATTCGGTTATCCACCTGGCGACCTGTAGCTAAAGCCCTAATTCATATCCCTAAGAACGATTTCACAACTTTCACGTTTGGAGGTGACAACCTGATGACAGGTCGGAATAAATCCTTAAATTTCGCTATGTTAAGAGAAAGCGCACACTGAGAATTTACGGTTTTCGACAAAACCAAAACACTAGTCGCTGTTGTTGGGGTATCAACAGTATATGACCAACAGGCTGCACGCGACAAGCCTTAGCTCCGCAAGTGGCGTCGAAATGAACGAAATTCATACAGGGTATTACTGCGATGAGTTGCGTACCATCTGATAGCAGCAGTATAAGTAGCCGCCAGCGGGCTGCTGATGATGTTGATTATTACTGTTATTAGTGTCATTGCCATTGATGATAATATCAGAGCCATAGCACGCATGGCCCATCTACCATACCATTTCATGACAGAAGGACATTTGGAAGTAAGAAAAACTTCTCCGTTCGTTTCGGAGATATTGATGACCGCAAGAAACTTTCAAAAAGTTTTCCTGTAAACGGTGTTTTTAGAAGCCCTCGTCTCGTAGTAATCTAGATCAGACAATGGTAATGCTCATCCGAAGCGCTACTCAAATATATCGTCTTTTAAATCTTTAGCTACGCGTGACCATGTTCCTTCTAGCGTCTTTTACAATCTGTAAATTATGCCGACAAAATTCGCAAGGTCACCAACCTGTATCTTTTTTAAAAACTTTAACTAATGATTTTTATGCAAACGATCTGAGATCTACGAAAGATATGGACTAAAGATAATTTATATTTGAATTTGCCTCCTAATACACCCTTGCTCGTTGCTATACTGTAAACATTAACATTTCTTTGAATAAATGCACGCATTATCTACTTGGCTCTCTTGTTTGTTTGAGCCATAAATGTAGAAAAACAAGCACGCAAAAATTGCCGCATCAATTAGAAGAATGCTACGCTGACTGATTCTAATCTTCTGTTTTTGTATATACCTCTATAAGGACAAAGTGATGGTTTTTTCTGTTTCATCGCCATTGCATATCCTGTGCGGTCCAGACATTGGCTAACTCCATAGGGTATAATACCTAAACTAAATATTAAATGACGAAACGTTTTCGGGAAAAATAGAATTATCGAAAGAAATCAGCACATGTAATAAGCAACTTAAGTAAGAACTGAGTCTTTCTCTCTAACTCCTAACTGAGCTGTTTTACTATATGAACTACGAACATTAACAAATCATATTGCGAGCTAAATTGAATCGGCCAGCTAACAAAGGGAGGTAAAAAATTACGAAAATGCTAATGCAAAAAATAATTTATGAGTTGTCTCTTAAAACCAGAAAAAAAACATGAAGAGCGTATTAAAAAATCAGAAAACATACCAAGAGAAATAAAAACACATTTTTATCCACTGCCGCTTCAAGACGGAATTTGCTTGTTTCGAGGGTCGATAATTTCGTATATTTGCCTTCTATTCCAATGAGAATCTGAAAAAGTCAGAAAGCTATCACTTGAACAAGCCAAAATTCAGAAGGAGACATAGAGAGGTGTATCGTTTTGTTTTGACGATCTACGCAGCCAGTAATAATAATCACCCTTATTTATAAAGTCGCTGCATCAAATGGCAGTGTCGAGAGACGAACCCCGTTGAAGTTAAATTCAGAATGGAATAATTGAAGGAACGTTCCGCCAGCTGCAGGTATCGTGCAGTTTTACGTGTGTTTGGCTTTAACCCGTTCGATCAGAACGGCACCATTTGAAGGGTTATACATTGACTAAACTGTTTACCAAGCTGGTTTATTTTTCGTATAAACACTTGCTTGACCACTCCAAACCCAATAAGGGCAGCAAAAACATGCGAGTACGTTTGGAACTTATTTGGATCTACAAAATGTCATTTCACCTCTTTCGATCTAGTTTGTTGGCCTGCGCTAAAAAGGCGTCTGCGCACAGTTTTGCTTAATTAAAGAAAGAATAATAATAAGGGAAGAATAAATACATACATGGATCTCAGGTATATATAATTCATCTGTTCGCTTGTGGAGTGATTATGGATGCTCAACAAAATCGAAGTTCTGCGTGCGGCTTACTTCATTGAAAATACCACCGTATCGCTAGTCGGTATTTCATCAAAACTTTAAGGCGAGCTAACATAAGCTGTTTAATGCAAAAGGATAAACTTGTAAACAGTCCTTTGCTTAACACTGCAACATATGTTGAGTGGGTACTGGGGCGAATTGCCAGCGAAAAAGTGGTTCCCAAAGTGAACTTTTAGATTAGCTCTAAAAACGACCGAATCTAAAGCGTCCTATCCAAGCAACACTTTTGTAGTGTTCTATAATTTCTCATTATTCATTTACAGTTAGTCGTCGTGTCATGGATTCGTCCTCATTAGCCTGAAAGCAAAAGATTTAGTATGTCAAAAACGTTTAAAGTTACGTTGAATCGGAATTGAAACATTGCACAGGAAATACGGTAGAAAAAAAATATGTGGAAAATACGACTTGATAAACTACTATGCGTGACCGTTTTTAAAAAATCGTCTTTATCCGTTGATTCGTACATTATCACCTTTATAATTTTCCAAGTTTGATTTTACAAGGTGTAATACGCCATAGGTAAACACTCACGACGCGTTGTAAACGTCGTGTAGGCTTGGCCTTCCTCATCTCCCATTACCACTTATTAGATAATATAGTATAAAAAACATCCTAATTTTTTAGAATCCTTCAAAAACGCACCACATAGGCCCTCATACCGTCAACCAACCCACTACCGATGTCGTTACGATCGGCCTTCTTCGTACCCATTTTGGAGAGGACAAGATCGTTTGATAGCAATGGGTGCCACATCTGACCAGTGTAGGTACATCAACAGCAGAACAACATGAGATTCATATAGTTTGTTATCAGTATTTACCATTCTCCCTAGTGGCATATAGATAAACACTGACTGACCGCATGCATACTTTGCTCAGAAACGCTAAATGTATATCACATGAAAAACGCATTCGGAAGTTGAAGTTGAGGGCTAGCTCGAAATCTTGTAACTCCTCTCGGTATTATTAGCACATATTTGGGCGCCTTTAGTTCTAAACCCATGCCGAATCATAGAAAAAAATGTCAGCCAGGTTTTCTTGGAACGCCTTGGAGGTTCCTCGTTCGTCACATGTATATAAATATCAATATCATTCGCATATATTAAAGGGGTTACAGAGCACAGTATGTGTCGCATCTTACCGAAAAATGGCACAATTGACTAAAATGCTTACGCTATATGGTGACAGCGATTTGCTTAAGCCGGGCAAGGCAAGAAGCCTGTCAATAGTATTACTAAAGTGGCTGATAGCCCTCGAATTAATTCGCTATAAAACCATAGCAAAGATTTTTGGTCATCATATAAATCTTATAGTTTGTTTCATTCTTTCCCTAAAATCCCTAATCTATTGTTGAACAATGGAAAATAATCACACCACATGGACATTGGATGGTTTCGCTGTTTGGGTCTGATTCACCAATCTTTAACAATACTTTTGTTTTCATTGCAATTGTTATATAAACGGCACTTCCTCGGAACTAATTGAAAGGCATAGCTTTTATTCTTCTGAGCGTTAAATCCCACAGCATCCCTGAATCTTTTTGGTTCAACTGCTATTGAGCGGAAGTATATGTTATAATATGAAATATGTCTGATAAGTATTACAATTAATATCGGAATTATTATATTCCTTATTCTAGGTTATTTGGTCACAAATCGAAAATCCTTACAGCATTCTTAACAGTCTACAGGCTTTTCAGTTTCACTCTGAAATAATGGAAAATCACGCTAAATTTTACCATATAATCGTTATTTTATATTCTATACAGAAAATGTAAATAACTCACAAAGACTATTTAAAGAGTCCTATCCCTACTGTGTACTGATCAAAGAGGGATTTCTGCGAAGCACCCCACTGAGCGCGTAAGGATTTCAAGTCCTCGACTTTTTACCAGACTCCTTCGAGGTCCTTGAGATCCCGGCGGGGGTGATGCGAGCTGAGCTAAGGACGTATATGATGAGAACAAACTAGCTGCTTATATTGGGCCTGAGCAACCAACCTGCTTTCTATCAGAAGGGAGGATATTTTGTTAGGGACGGGTGTCTTGGTTATGGATTGTCAGGCCGTCGCCTTATAGCTGGCTGACTAGCACCTATGGGATGCTCGTTCAGCGACGACAACCGGCGTAGCGTGAAGAAGCGAAGTGAAAGCAGTGGTACTAGAAGCGCGAGCAGCAGAAGGGCAAACATTGCACACTTGAGTAAGCTCGGTGGCGCGCGGTACCCTATGCGGAACGAAAATCGAATCGATGAATAGAGCGCTCGGACTTGGTTCCGCAATACAGAAAACATCACACCTGTACGCACGATTTTGATTTCGAAACCTTATACCGTGTTAGCATGAGAATTGATGTCAGGCTTGAGTAGTACACTGCTAATTTTAGAAGTTTCCTGTCAAGGGCTGAAGTATTTTTTCATGGTTAGTAGGGCAGCGGTCGCCGTTGGGTGGGTGGACCACATATAATAAATAATTGTGGATGGTTTGACCACGAAAAAGAGAAATATATTATTGTTATTCTTTGAGCCAAGATCGTAGTAAATCCCCTACCACATTATGTACGATAAACTAATATGTATTTCGATATTTACAACATTAATTATTGCAAAGTCATTTTCAAAGACGTTTAATAAATAACTCAGTAACTAAGTACACTAGTACAATATTATCATATACCGCATAACAGAACAGATTTCAATAGCTGAAATGCCCACACCCAATTAGTGTTATCGTCGGCGGTTAAACAGAAGATGCTGTAGTAGTTTACTGGCACTAGCTCCACGTTGAGCAGCTTCTGCTGGTGAAAAAATCGCTCGACTGACTCAATACTAAGTCTTTGAAAAGACACAAAAATAGGACTAGCCGAAACATCGTTAATAAACTCCAGGCCTAAATAATGGCCTTCAAAGAAGACTCGGTAGATGTTTATTAACCGATAGTATACAAATCTAAGCTGAAGGACACTGAGTTGTAAAGTATGTTTCAAATATTATTATTATTATTATTTCAGTATCAATCGTTTAAAGTGTTTTGAATAATACGATTAGGAGGGGGAGGGAGAGAGCGAGCTTGGCCCAGAGCCCAAGGGTTGCTGGCCTAAACCCACTTGGCACCGTATGTTAAATTTCAATTATGGATACATTTGTTAATTTACAATATTTATTATTGTATGATGATTATATTACATATATAAACAAAAAGTTACGAAGATTCATTAGACTATACTTGCACTCTCCAACTTGCTATTTTATCGTATTCGAGCCACTGTTTTGTTGGACTGCCATACTTTGCGACGAAGTAGACAGATAAGATCGGTTAGGTGTATATATTTAGCTCATTTCTTTTTTATTTTCATAGCACAAATGGGTCAGTCCTTCTGCACCTATCACCTATTACTTGTTTTCGAGAGTAGTGATTGCTTTGTACTGTTAGACACAAAGCAATACTTGTAACTACAAAGTAGGAGTAACTTGAACTGGCCGTTTTTGGCTTCGTTTGACTGGGTTTTTGAGTTCTAGGTTTTTACTCTGATTTTTACTTTATATTAAAATTGAGTTAATTTGATGTTCTGCATGTTTACCTACCGGTACCATTAAAAAATGGCTAAAATTGCTGGTTGCAAAGTCATCCCCGTGGCCTATTCAAACAACAATAACTGTATGTACAATGTATCTAACAAGGTCTAATTATTCTAGATACTGCACACGACTTTCGCAGATGTCAACAACGCAATTCACAGATAACGGTACTGCATCAAACATACACATCGGCTCTTAGACCCTCACAAGGAAGCGCTGCGTACGATAAAGTGTTTGCTGCAAACAAGCTCCGTGAAGTCTCTCTATAACAATGGCCAACAGCAGGCAGCAGTAATTCAAACAGTTCAAGTTATAGCACTGACAAACGATAGAATCACGTATGGGTTTCCCGCCGCGGCGGTGGCTGCGGCGATAGCTGAAAGTTCGCTTCGTCTTTATTTCCTCTTCAGTCCCATAGGAGTGGAGTTCGTGACAAGGAGACAAGAACTCGACGAGAAACACCGGGCGGCCGCAATCATCAAAGGCATCATCCTGTTATACTGCATGTTTTGTTCTGGACGCCGTTTTGACTCTTTACGACGCAGCCTATCGAAGTTTGTCCTAGAGAACGCGTATCTTTACTGTACTGGGAAGCATTCGTTCAGGACATCGTATCACATGGCTTCTCCTCAGGAGTCATGTGTGCTTGCACACGCATGAAGCAGCTGTACAGTCCAACTATGCTCATTAGAAACCGTCACCCGCTGAGTAGTGAACGGGCTTATGGACTGTTTTCATCTGGTCAGAAGCCGTATCTGTCGTAGCATACATCGGAGAACCAAAAGGACAGATCACCCCCTAATTTGATTTATGCATGTCGCTATCCACAGCCATCATATACCATCTGCTAATAGATTAATCCAGTACTATATTTGGTTGTATTGAAAGATGCAGTAATGTTTATGGAAAACGACGCAGCTGAGACCTTTCGAGCAATTATCGTGCAATTCCAGTTATATATGTAGTATCGACGTACTAAACTTTGTCTCGCTTTACAGTGTAGCTTCGGTGAGCAGCGATTCGTATTTGCGATTGAGCTCGAAAATCCCTTCCCAAATTCTCTGAATAACACTTGGAATTAAGCATGGGCAAACTGTCTAGAACTGTACAGGTGGAGGCCAAGCGAACATTTAACTAAGGCCTTCAAAGTAAATGCTAGCAAATTTCAAAATTACGTTCGAGTCGGCTCCTGCTTTGGGGGGGGCACTAACGTAAAAAGACGTTTGAGAACATTTCTTGATCTCTAGTGTTATATTTATGACACTATGATCGTAGACGAGTATTTCTGGGAGATATTAAAAAGATCCGTGTCTGGCGCATTAAATTATAGATCCCAAGAAATATGTCATGAATCCTTTACCGTAATATTGCGATTGGCCGATACTTTTGGGTTAGTATCGACTTGTTTGCTACAAGTAGCTTCTTTCTTTATAAGTCTCAGTTTGAAACAAGCTAACTCTTCGTGTCCTTTTCCTACCCTCAAAGATTAATGGTAAATTTGAAGGCCTGCTATAAAAGACGAAAAACACATATACACATAGCGTAAAAATGTAGTCCTAGTAATTAAAAACACGATAATAGTGTGTTCCTTCTATGTAATACGGTGCGTGTACATTTGGCTGGAGGTACTGGCTTTTATATTATTTGACGTGTGCGGCTACATTTCGATAGTTTATTTGCAATTCGGTATCAGGCTCAATGTCCACTGATGTAGAATAGTTATACAGGTAGTGAACTCGTGCCACTGCTACTGTCATTACCTCTCCGTATGATTGTATCCCCTCGTCCGTTGTTTTATCAATATGTAGTGATAAGCGCAGTCACGCCAAGTCGAGTAGGATTAACCGTATAGCACACCGAAGATGATGGTGCCGACAATGACCAGCGCAAATATCGATTGTGCTAAAAGAAAAATATATATATGCAGTGATCATATAGTGTTCCTGTACTAACGATAAAAGTATTCGAAACAATCAGAAAGAGATGATGAGCAGCGTTGTAGGCCAAACGGAAGCCTGCAATAGGAAGCTGTTAGTTATCAAAATGACGGATCCGCGAAACTTTTTAGTCAAAATAATTATAGCAAAGAGCGAGAGGCGGCGTTGAATATGACATCTCACAAATTTCGTGAAAGTTAGAGAAAATGGCAGCTAAATTATTCAGTTACCTCACCCCTTTTTGGATGACTGTCTGCAGCTGTGCAGACGCCTGTGAGAACGTATCTAAGCATGCATGCGTAGCATCCATATAGTACGTATGTCCATTTATTGTATGCGTGCGAGCGATACAAAAAGATTCAACGGTTCGTATTGGCAACACATTGAAGAAATCGATTCTGTGACAGATTAGCCAGGCAACGAGCAACCACCTATCGCCACTTCATCAACATTATAACCGCGAGTGAACAACAGAACATATGTGGAAGACCAAGCAAACAAAATAGATCCTAAAAAAAAAGCTCATCATACTAATTGATATATCCGGTGTTCTGTTGCTATTGTCATCATAGTGGCTGCCTCACATCGGCCGAAAGGTCCGACACAGGCCAAATCAATACAACTGAATCATTAAAAACCATTGAAGCGTCCACACTAGTGAATCAATTTGTTGAAGCCATCAGGATAAAGTCCAGGTGAAAAAATACGACAGCAGCAGCAACAACAACAACAATAATAATGTAAGGCTAAACAAGAGTCACTCTTCGTGAAGTTCACTATCTATTTAAACGTATCAAGCCTATAAGATCAAAGCTCGCATAGGCCCTAGAAAACCCGTTGATAGCTTTGTTACCTGCTAGCGATATAATGTTATTCACGGAATCTTTAAAAATCAATCGTTCACTAGTGATTAAAAACGAGTAGACTTAGTTTAACCTATAGGACCATTATTATTATTATAATAAAAATTTACCTATAAGAGCCACCTTGCCGATTTTTCCGTGTGGGGGTCCTCTTCGGGCGTCAGAATTTTCGCAGATATTTCAAATATTTATAGCTTATACCATTTATTTAGGATGATCGTTTGTGAACATTTTCTACAATGCCACTCTGCCGTTAAGCCATCCGTAGAGTGGAATTTACAAGTAACACATGAAACCAAAGATAACACGATGTTGATCCGTCATTTTAGCCGAACATTCCACTGGTTAGAAGTGTACGGTTAAATGTATAGTAAATAGATTAGAAAATGTTCAAACTCTCGAAAGAGTTAATCAATCTATTTAGTGTTAGATGATCTTTTTAGGGAAACCCGCATTAACCACAAACTAAGGGCTATAACGGCCTATGTAGATACACAGTTGTATCATTACGGGCGGTCCTGACAAATATCAGCTCGAATAACCTAAGCATAGCACTCGGCGACCAGATGATTCTCTGTTAGGGTCCAATTTAAGCGAAATAAAAAAGAAACTAGAACTATTAGAGAATAGAAATACACAATGGCCCTAGATCCCATATGGTTTTGACCGGCCTTTCAGTATTCTGAAATCGGTGTGAAGCTATTGATAAAACAGTCTATCGGGAGAGCATTTTACATGAAGGCATGGAGGCAGGCTTATGGAGAAGTTAACCATGAAAGCATTTTAGGAAGGAACTACTGCTGCCATCTGAGCGAAAGTTTAATAGCTCTACTAATCAAAACTCGTTTCTACTCTACCGTAAAGTTTGTACAAGTATTCGAGTTATCAGACTGGACATAGATGGACCTCTCGAGGTTGTCCGCAATCATTAGGCTCTAAAGAACTAATACGTATCTATCTGATCGAGTTGAGTTAAAACATAGAAAGCGAATCAAACGCCTTAAAAAGCGCTGCTTGCTAGATAATTGAACTCGGCCAAATTCTAACAGATCTCAACACTTCGATAGATCTTTCATTATTTGTCATCTGTTCGTATTCTTATTTATCGTCGTTCCTAAAGAATATCGACAGCAACTAAATGCAAGGCTAAAAAAAGTCCTTTTTCTTGATTCCATTAACTCGTTAAGTCATGCGAACTTTAATTGTTAATGATGATACCACTTATTTTTGGCCTCAAGATCTAATTCCGCCATTGAAAATGAGTAAAGCTTTGGAGAATACGTGTACACCATACCTTGTCATTTTGTCAAACCAATTTAATTTACTAGATGTCTCGATTTTTGGTTTCGCCAAAATACAAGTCTTTGTTAAAGGCTGAAATCGCTTAATCTACTGTAGTTAAAAATAAGTCTGTACTAGGAGAGTTCGCTTGCCCATAATGTCCATGTACAATTAAATACTACCATTACATACAATGTTTACGCGAAGTATTTAATTGAATCGTACTTAGGATTCGTTTTTCTTACACAGTTTTGTGGATAGTCAAAAAAAAAAGCTTATTATCTAGACCACATAACAAGTCAGCGGATACAGTATGCTTGCAATTCTCTAAATTATATAGATAAAGGTATATTTATTGAAAGGAAATTTTGCTGAAAATCGCCCAGAACACTTCTGTTCACTTTCTTGAAATACAAATCGCGTTTTTTGTAATTCAGGCCACCGCGCCCTTTCCCTCTCGAAGAAAGGAAGCAGCCTTCTGCAAATTCGTTGAACTGCCATAAAGGTAGCGCGACAGGACATATTTTTGAATTTTTATAGCGAAACATTAACAAAACGAAAAGAAGTACAATTACCTATCACTAGTCCCTGGAGTGCAAAGATTTGCAAATATAGTGAGTAAGTAGGATGAATAAGTTGAAAGCGACTAAAAATAAGTTTGAGACTGAACGGTTTAAAAGCAGTGCAAGAATGGAGAGCGGCAGGTGATGGTGATGAATCATACCTGGTGTTTGATATTTTGCTGATAGGCCCGCTCCAAATGTGTTAATATAGAAGAAGTCACTCGTAGATGATAAACAATGCTTAAGCAATTAGATTTTTGGGGACTAAACGGCCTAAAAATCATTATTAATTATGGTAAATTGGGACTTCTGACCAATTTATTTATTTATTTTATTATGAGTCTGCTTTTAGTGGTATGATCTCAGTCGTACCGACAGCGAACACACTATTACGGGAAGTTGCTCAAATACTGTATTTGGTAGCTTTTTTTTTCGAACGATATTAGTAATCGTGGCAGTATTTCTCACTGTTCTTCCAATACCTTGCACGTCGAACGTCAGCCTGATTAACCGGGGGTTAGATAATTCGCGGACTGATTACTTTTTAATTAGCACACAGATTATTAATATCACAATATTTTTATTTATCTGAGTTAGTTTTAGGGAAATGAGATCAACATCCCTAAGCTTTTGATAGGAGTACACATTTTAAATGTCGTTACTCTAATGATCACTACAACTGATTTTCTCTTAAATTTTCTCCATGAACTAAATGCTCATTTTTGTCTGCTGTAAACCTTACATGTTACATGTTTTTACAAATTCGCTTCTGATAAAAGTTTTGCTACTTTTTTTTTATAGATAGCCACGGCAAAGGTGCTGCTCAAACGCAACGGCCGCGTCCCTAAACGAATGGCAATTTTTCAAACAATCTTTAATACTAGCCCATGTCGTTCCTTTTGCCGCCAGTGTAAAAACGAAAATAGTTAGCGTATAATTTAGGAAAACAAGTGGCCCTCGTTAAGCATTTTACTTATGGAAATGACTCTCAGTATAATCGTGTCAAATTCATCCTTCAACAAGGGCGTCATCAATAATATTTAGAGAATAGATACATGACATATATCTCTCGGTTTTCCTCAAGAACCTCATTGTAGCCGAAGGCAGACTTAATATGTTGACCTCATTATGCCAAGGAGATCTACCGAGGGTGTCTACGTATATAAACGCGGAAAACCGCTGTAAATAATATACTTGTAAACAAGTAGATATATATATATATTTTTTTTTTTTTTTAAAGTGCCTCTAACGATGTTTGAAATTTTTTACAAACGTCACTGCTTTTCAAATAACCGAATCAAAAGAAGCTTACTACATTTCTCTAACGTATAGTGTATTTGCTTGGATATAGGTTGTGCATTTTATCCAGATCCGAATTGCCAAAAATAGGAACGAATTTCATATTCGCGACCTTTCAAAAATGTAACCTTTTTTTTAATATTCAGAAACTATCTCTTTTATTCCGCTCGTCAAGTTCCAGGGTTCGGCCTAGATTGGATATAATACCGTATAATAATTGTTTCGATTTCGGTAGTACGTTAAGTTTAGCTCTAGTGCTGTCGATACGTCTACGCGAAATATCTTTCCAGATGAATTAATTTTATAACGTACAGGACGGGTCTAATCTCTGTTGGACTGCAACACAAGTGTTGGAAAAACTCCCGATTTATTATCGGGTCTTGCTGTAAATAAATGTAATGAAGGGGGCCACAACCCACATAATTGGTGTCGGTGCGTCCTGAAGTTAATTCTCAAGTGTAAAGGAGCCACAAACGCCACTCTTCTAGAGAGACACGATTAAGATCTATTTTTAGTGCGCTTTCAAGATTCGTATACGATCGCCTTATGTTATTTAAATGAAAAGCAGTAACGTCTCACAAGAAAGAACTCAATGATGGGAATTTGCAAGGCGTTCCTCGATTACGTGAACTCCACAGATGAAGGGAAGGGCAAATTCGTGCGCGCACTCTATCAATAATCAAGAGCGACTTGCAACACTTTCGCACAGCTGTGTACTCCAGAAGATCACCATGGTTGCTGTTGAACGTTTAACTGCTCACGATGCAAATCCTGTATTTATACAGGGTTTTACAAAATCAAACAACGAAATAACCTCAAGAGGGTAACCCAAGCGTACCCTTTTCCGCAGCAATACCTAGTAAGTAAAAAGTGTTGGTAACTTACTCTTAAGTATCTCTAGGAAAACCCTAAAGCATTGCAAGTGTTCTGCGAATAAAGTAGACTAATCGTCAATGTAAGACAAGCTAGCATTCGCTCAACAGACATACGCCTGACGGCATTAATGTTTGCCTTAAACTGCACGGTTACGAACGTCACCATTTCCATAAACGGCTTTCTGACCCTTTAACCTAAATCGTCACTGCCTTTGTGCAGCTCGATTTTATTATACATAGCAACAACTGTCATACGCAAACGGTTGTCGTTGCTCTTGTAGAGGACGCATGTTCCAATTAAATAGAAAGGATCCAAGAAATCCCCGCATCCGAATCAGATGTCAGGATACGGGTTTTTCGCGTCAAAGCTCTTTTTGCTCTCTACTTATAGGGGACGCAGTGCTAGTGTTGCTGAAGAAGCGTTTTTAGACTTTTGTAGGAAAAAGGCCTTTGCCGAAACGTTTGGTGCAATGGTTGTTCATCACAGCGTGTATGAACGTTCGACCTAGTACGCACGATTTGTCAAATGGCCTGAACGACCGTAGCGTTGGACTGTTGAGAAGTAGGAAAAAGTTCGTATTTCAGATGAATCGCATTTCGAAATTTAGTAGTGTCAGTAACGCTCAACAGTGTACAGGCGCCGCGACGAAAGATCCCACGAGTCCTGTGTAAGCCAACAGATCAGGCCTCTGAGCAGATTAATTGTGGATGGTAATTTCCATCCATGACGCAGAGGTCCTATATTTTCATATATGAATAAAAATGAGAAATTAAAATCTCACCATATAGAAAAAGCATGTCGATCGAATGAACGACGGGAGGACTGATAAGCAGGGGGTTCCATTTGTGTTTACTGATGCTACACCAACTCAGTGGAAAGGGAAAAGTACTTCCTACAATAACAGTGGTATACCGTGTTCGCAGTTACTGAGAGAATTATTTACTCGATGCAACATCTTATGGCCCATCTTTTGTGGCTGTGTAATTGTATCAGTTCAGCAAATGCCGGATACGAGCGTTGTGCAGCATATTTCTCTTTTTGTCCATTTCTGAGACTTCATTACAGGGACTCTCGTTAACCCTATCCTACTTTCTCCGTCAATACGCGAAGGCTGAAGTTGCAGGTCTGCCAATTCTTTCATGTCGAAAGGTTTTTTCGATTGATTGATTCTCACAAGTTGAATATACTCTAGTTGTGTTACTAATGGTTGGCGTAGCGAACGTAGGTTCGTCTATGAGTTTTTTTTTTATGTATTTGCTGTAGATGTGATCGTTTCGAGTTAGTCTATTAACTATTCGGTTGCTCAATTCAAGTTATTCACTTAAAACTCTTCTAGTTTTAATCCTCGAAGAAAGTGCCTATTAGTTTCAATATTGCCCACCACATAGTGTATTGTTGATAATAAAATATAAATAACATAAAACCTTCCGCGTCCTGTTCTGAAAGCATCGAATATGTACTTTTTCATATTCTCCTTTGCATAGTCGTTATGTCTGTGTATTAACTGAACGTTTTAGAAGAAATAGCTTTTCAGAGAGAAAAGACTTTTTATTTGCTCAAAACAGGCCTGCTTCAGATATGAGATTTGTGATAAGATCCTGGTTGATAATAACCTGTGTTAGAACGAACATAAAATGTAGAATCTTTACCAGATTTTTTATAACGAATACGAATTACTTTGTATCGAGCAATGTATCTAATGAAGAGTATTGTACCCTAAGCGGTATACGGCAGACTAGATTATAAGACAAACAACTATAATGCTTATTATTTTCAACCACTTGATGTTTTACAAATGAAAATGCTATCGGAATTTCTGCTCATTTGAAAGACGACTTCAAAGTTGAAGTCAATGAAAGTTAAATTTCGTATTTGAAGTACGCCTGTTTAGGGCAAATGAGTAATTTCTTCTTGGTGAAAATGTGTCCACTAATCTAGAACATTCGGCTAATATCCCAAATGAAAGACTATACAAGGAAAATATGAAACAGAACATGTTGCCTTGCAATGCCTCCAGAGGAACGCACGATGATTTTCATTATCAACAGTATTGAATGTGAGCAAATACCTCAACATGGGGCAATATTGAAACCTTTGGGTGCTTCTTTCGAGAAACAAACTATGAGGATTTTAGGTTAAACAAATGATACTCATTGTTCTTACTGCGGCTCGTTCGGTCGTTCAGTAGTTTGCTGGGCTATTGAGATAGAAGAACCGAATATCAAAGCTGAGGAGAGAAGGCTACGCAAGCAGAGAAACCTGGATGCTCAATTATAATTCAGTCCGATTGGATTAAGTAGAACGAAGACGGCGAACGGCAGCCGCAGTCTAGCGATCCTCGTTCAGTACCAGGTCTGGCCTTAGACACAGATCTACTCCTACCCCTAGCCAGCCTGTGCATGCCTTCGGCAATCCAGTTAGAGTGAACCAACCTCCATCGCGGACACAGGAGACGACAGAGAGGACATACACACAGAGGAAGTGCGAGGGCTAGATCCATCTATACTTGTTGTCCTTCGCATCAATGCGCGACTGTTCAACTCGAGAACGACTGACTAGGGCTATAGAACGACTGTGCTGCTGCTGGTGCTTGCGGATGCGTTGGATAGAGCATGAGATGATTCTGTTTCCCCTGTCTGATCTTGCTTTCGTCTTTTTGCACCACAGGTCTTTTCATTGTCGATTGGCTGACGATCACTCTTACTGGTACTACTTGGAGCAGCGTTTGCTGTCCTTTCAGTCTAACCCAATAAGCACTACCGAGATATGCGCAAATATAAGAGCTACAAAGAAACTTTTAGTATGTGCCAGTTTAGCTGAAATCGTACATATGTGTACAAGACAATACAATGATAAAACGAGCTACACTGGACAACACACAGGCACAAACAAAAATCCGACCAGTCTGTATGTAGATTTTGCCTGAACGATATATAAATATATGATAAGGTACGCAAAAAATACTATCCAGCCAGATTGTTATCGTGCAACGGCATGTCATTCGTAAATTAAAAATTAATGGAAAGAATTTTTCCTGTAGAGCTTTCAAAGTTGCGTCGCTTACGAATTGCTTATAAAATTAAGTATCTTCGATTCTAATTGCTTCACGATATTTTGGCCTGCGTTAGGACGTTGGTAATTCGCTGCTATTTACTATGCCGCAGACTCAAGCGTTCCTCGAAACTATTCATACAAGTAATCGAAACATATTAAATGCCCACTTTTCGTTTCCCTTAAATTATTCACCACATCCCTATAGTAAGATGATTAATTTTTATTCAGCTTTCGCTAAGCGGTGTAGCATTCTGTAACTCCAAATAAAATCGTGGCCTAACTAAGGACGACGAATGGCAAATTTTGCCCACTCATGATAGCGACACTTCTAACCCATTCAGTCACAGTCGGAGGCTTCTACGATCGGACTGCTATTTGAAAGTAGGGTACTATTCATTTTTGCACTCGCGTTGTTGTTATGCTGCCTGGTGTCATCGCTTGCTGCTGCAAGCTATTGTACGGCTACAGTATCGTCGCATTGTGCAAGTAGCAGCTAGCAAAGACGGTTGTTGAAAAAGAAGGCCAGTGGATCGTGGGTCGATGTTTAATATTTGCACAGTCCTTACTATGCATTGCGTACATTACATTCGTTGCAGAGAATAAACAGGCGTGGCATCCCAACCCGTAGTGTATATAGTCCTGTACCCACTGGTATCGCTTGCGTGTCCATCTGGCCTTATATTACTTATTCAAGTTCGGTGAAGCTACCAGTCAACATTTTTAGTACGCTGTCTCAGGTAATGCCAGTGATATCAACATCAAATGCACATCTTCGAGGATATACCATTATTTAAAATATTATAAAACACTTCTATGAAAGACGAAAACCAAATGATATCTAGTAATTGCAGTGACTTACAAAGCTAATACTGGCGCACGTTGAAGTGCGCCTCGAACGGTTGCCCAAACGGAGCAAGTTGGACGAGGAAAGTGCGAGGGATTTTCTAGTCTCCAACCATCCTCATTTCTTCGCTTAGGGAACGAAAGCGTAAGTGGGGACATAATGGGGCAAAGCCCTCGGGCCATAGATGGGACAGTGGTGAGCGCAAGGGGGCCCGAAACAGGGAATAATATGCGGCGTACTAAGTAATCATACAGGGCGAACAGTGGAGAGCACTAGGAGCCACGGCACACCACAGAAGGAAGGCAGCATCACCGACAACAGCGGGGGCGTTCGGAAGGCATAAAAGAGTGCGGGAGGTGAAAGAAGGAAGCGTAGGGATCGAGATTGGGTAGAAAAAGGTAGTAGTACGATGGTTGGGGCGTTGAAGCTGTGTGACATCCTCGCAAGTGGAGAAAACGACTTTGAAGGAGATCGCCGATTCCTGAACCGACGACGACGACGACGGTGTGTATGTGTGCAAATATGTTTCTCTTTCTCGTTACCATTCGTGTTATATTGCACTTCTTTTTCGATCTCCTCTCGTCTGCGTTGCGACAGAAAAGATCACAACAGCTATAACATCGGTGTTGTCCATGCTGTGTTGGCCGTCGACGCAGTTTGGCAGCGGAAGTGATACGGATGGCGACGGCATGATTTTCTTGCCGAAGAACGACCAGTCATTAAATGGCCTAACAAGTAAAAACAAGCAAATTCATCTCTACAGTCTACAAGAAACGGAGACAATAGAAATGCTGTTGTGCTTTTCTAACGCTTGACTGTCGAACGGGCGGCAGATGCCGTCGTCATTAGGGAAATGGGTTAACATTCGACCTTAAAAGATCCTCGGTTTATTAGAAGGTAACGAGATTCCCACAAACTTTTTGCGTTTTTGACTAAAGAGCTTTTACTTCGACTCTCTATCTCATAGTTTTATGACAGCTCGAAGATGCGAAAGACAATTTTTGATGAATATATGTTGCCAACTGAATATTCTAAGGCTGGCGGCAGAAAAACTACGCGGTCTCTGTAGTCTACGAGCGGCCGCAGCAAACCAGCAGTCTAATATTTGGGTAATAATAATAATACAGAGTCCAAAACAGGTTATCCTTTTGAGCAATCGACTGAGTTGCCGGTTGAAAGGCGACGTTTATGAAATTAGCATAGAGAACAGATTTCACGTTTTCTCGTATGGAAAGAAGCTTTATTTTCTTTTCTTTTTTTTTTTTTGTATACAAACCCTTTTCAGATGCAGTTATTTTTTTAAGGATATCCGTGTCGCCGTTCACTGTTGAGCAAATCATTTCTGCTGTCACGAGGCGTTCACCTATATGTATTTTAGAGTGAGCTCGAGCTTGGGGGACGTATTATGGCGTTATACAGCCCTGCATAACAGTTTGACATTGCATTTGTAAATGCGTAGAGGCTACTTTTAAATTAAAGCGTTCTTGAAGCGAACCATGAATGGGCTAGTTAACGTCCGCTGGTAACCGTAACAAGCAGCCATTGAAATTACACGTAGCAGCAATATAATACTTCCAGAAGAGGCCTCACTACCCCATTAGCTGTTGTTGCGCATTCTATGTAAATAAATAGAGTTTATAATCACACTGGTGATTGCCGTTGCCCTCCGTGAATAAACAACTTTCATAATAAGGGGCTTTAATGATCTTTGTAGCAGATTGGCAAATGAGCATTACTTCAGCTTTTAACACACTGACAGATATCCAATATTTTACACTAACTTTATTCATAAGTTGAGTCGCGTATGTTTCGACCAGTGAGGCATCATCACTGGCTTTTCTCAGGCACGGCCAAACACTTGTTTACAGTACGGATGTGAATTCATGACGCACATACTCTACATAGAGCTAAGGTCAGAAAACAACCTATAAATTACTGCGCGGAGGACAAAAGCCGTTCTATTTTTAGAAGCATGAGGTGAGATGAGGAAGAAACAAACACAAATCCTCGAATGATCCGACTAGTAGCAAAAAGACGACTTGTCAGTTATCTAAAGTTGAGCTTTCTATGTTTCCCTATACGAGGACTGGTGCACATAGGAGCAAGTTATTCTAGATTAATATTGTGTAGAGAGCATTGAAGTGGTTAGCAGTTGTAACCGACGATTTGGTATAATACGCACTTCCCAGAATAGCCCTAGGCGTCTTCCCTTGTCAATTGCTATTAGCTAGTTTGCTTTTTGTCGCATACCTTATCTTCTGCTGCTGAGAGCTATTTGGTAGGTTTAGGGGAAATAGCTTAAACGTACGTTATAAGTCGTTGCCTAAGGGTGCGTCCTTAAAGTCTGCTTGAGTTGAGGAGATTGGAATTAAGAAGATTGGAATGCTTAGGTACGCCGTCCAACGCTTTTAATTGTTCTGGAAAACTTTTTCAGCATCCGCCGTCCTTAGTAGGTTCACCTATGTTATGACTTAGCGGTACTCGACAAGCACATCGATGACTTCAATGCGAAATCTATTAAGGACTCATATAAAATTCACGATGCGTCCTCACAGTGCGTGTGTAGGCCGTTATATATTATCATCAATCATTTTCCGCTTAATTTAATAAAACGTTTCTCAAATAGGAAATGAAGATATTTGGTAAGACTGATAGCAGCAATAACAGTAGGCTTCAAATTCGTCGGAATCCAAGTTATACCATGCTTATTTCTCACTTGATAGGGGCTCCGTCTCTTCTCGAAAAACGCCAGAAATTCATTCCAGACTTCGATTTGTTGCGGTCATGTCTCGCGTGCCAGAAACCGTAGCAGGTATTATATTTGTTTGCTTTTCTTTATATAAGCAATAATGATATGAAACTACCGCATAATGTTAATTCAGTTATTTACTGTAATATAAATAGGTCAATATTATCAATTGACCTGTTGATCGTGGGGCATATGTCGGCTTTTACAAGGAGCATTGGCTTTCTAAGAAAAAGCCTTTCGGGTGGAGAGAAGGTTATCGCTGACGTCATGTTCTTCCCTACCTTCTTCTTAATGCGATAGTTGATAGTTTCGTGTAATGATAATAACTGCACATCCCCGTAGCCACGCAACTCAGATGAGTTTCACCGATCATCGAGATGACTGCTAAACACTGCATCCTGCGAGATGTGACGCTAACTCTTCTCTTTTGTGTTGCTGTTTTAATGCTTCTCTTTACTAGTTCGTTTTCTTGGGCAGCTAATACCAACGGTACGTATTACACAACTTTTCGATTCACAATTTTGGTGTACGCTAAGAAAGACTCTAGTAATTTTAGGTGTTATCTATGGTACACTGCTTCTTTTGTGTTCCTGCTTGTAGGTATCTATTTAAATCCTCTCGATGCTTATAGTAACACAAATGTTACATGTGGGCTCGTGTAAATAAGAATAAACGAAAACGTATTTTTACGAAGAAAGCTATGAGGACTTACTATATATGTCATCGCCACATGCGATTTTATAAATGGAACTGCATTTCCATCGTCGCTAAGTACAGCTGTTTCCAATCTATCAGAAATAAAATTAACACATATTACCATATGTAATTCGTCTATAATTTATAAGCAGATTTAGATATTTTTAGTTTCTCTATAGGGTAATAGTTAGTTTATTAAATGAGATAAGGACCGAAAATATTTCACCGGACATGGAAGCCCAAGGCTGTCTGATTTCAATATCTTAATTAATGGCATTCCCGTATGTTGTTGTACTTGCACCACAGCTACCTTCAGAGGCAGGAAAAGATACCCATCCCATAGATGCCCATAGAATAGGCATTGTGCTGAAAACTATTAAAGATCATTGAGAAGCTAAGGAACCTGCGTATGACAAAAAGCTCACTACGGCCTCGGAAAATGAAAAGTTTTAGTCGATGATGATGATGATGACGGAAGGGGGCCGCATATAAAAATAGTCAATGTTCTTCAATACTCGAGCCATACCCAAACAAAACATACATATTTAGTTCCCAAGTATATGTTTGCCCATATACTGACAATATATAATGCATGTTATATCTCACCGCTGCTTTTACAGGATGTTCGTTCGGTCCGGCAATGTGTAATCGTCATTGTTTGGGACTGTCCCGCTCCGGCGGGTCCTGTGAATTAAATAGTTCGAATACACCCTTCGAGATACGATGTGTTTGCTTCGATAAGATATGATATCTACTAAGACGCCAATATATCGCAATTCTTATCAGTTGATATTTGCATTTGATCTTCATTCATGAGTAAATGATGCTGAATCAAATTCCGTAAGTGTTTTATTAAATAAAAACATACCTATTTTAGTTAAAGTATCATTAATTATACTTGCTGTGATGTATGATAAGCGTTTACAAAGTGTAGCATCTACTGACGGCTCTCCTTTTCCGAGAACAGCATGAAGCAGCACCACAATACCAAACTCCTAGAAAGGTTACTCGAGTTTCGGCAATATTATGAAGTTTCTCTAGGAACAAATAAGATTTGAAGTTCACCTTTCAATTTGACGTCTCACGCGACTGAAGGGAGACAACAATGCTTCATCGTTACAACGGAAATGACCACTACTACGCATTACATCTCAGCTAAGGTATAGTAACGTCAGCAATCACCCGTCTTTTGCTTGGTGTAAGAATAAAAAGGACAGAGAAAGGCATATATATATATATATATGCGCCTTTCTCAATCCTTTATATATATATTATTTATGCATTTAGCTTAGCTGGAAGATGCGCAAACGCAGCGCTCCCCATCGCTCTATCTTTATTCCTGAGCTGCTGAATTAATTTGCTCCCAACGATCCGTTATTCAGTAACCCGACATTTTTCCAAATCGCTAAAGAAAAGGGGTGTAGAACAATATAAACTAAGGCAATGATACGCATATAGTCAAGTAGAGAGGTACTGAAGAGTGTTTTAATTGTTGAATTATTTAGTAGAACCAATTTTCAGTTTCAGTGGTTTAGGTAAGTGAAGACAATCATGTGAAAACCGTTCACGTACAGAACTATATCTCATATAGAATATGATTGGTCGTACATTTTACCTAACAGATGAATTGTTCTCGATTTTTCAGTGATAAAAGCCTGCTTTTACCAGAACACAATTAAAACAACATATTAGCAATGTTTGACCTTAAAAAAACATGTAATTTTCTGTGGGAAAACTAGAAAAAAACTAAAATGTATCGCCCGTGTTTATTTTTAATTAATGCTTCTTGTTCAGTTGAATCCGCTGACAATTCACACAACAGTTTTTGCTCAGAGCAGATGATTTTATCCCGGAACCAATACCTGGTGTGGAATGGTGCTACAGTTGACACTGCAGCTCCTTCATGCGGCGACCTTGACGACCTCCCACCGGGGCATGCACTCGTAATAGGGGAGCAAACTAAATTACAAAGACGACTCTTTCATCATTTTTGCCCGTTGCCGCATGAGACGCCAACCCCTAATTCGCTCAAGGGATTTAGGCCGTTTAGAAGACTACACAGTTTTTGCCGACACGTGCAACATGCACGACGAACATTACGGAGTTACCTTTCTTTGTGATAGTTCTTTTCTGATAGATGACCTATAGATATGGTAGTAAGTGATGTTAGGTATCTAAGAACTGTTGAGTAACTCTCGTAAATATCGTTTTCAGTTACTGACTTTTAAAGGTATAGATTGTAAAGGATTTTTCAATGAATGATAGATACAAACAATCCTTACTTATTTACACTATCTGAGAATGTATCTTTTCTATATGTGGTACATATGGTAAAGTTGGCTGGAGTTTCGTCCTCAATGACTGTTATTTATCTGTTAAACGGCCTGTTCAATTAATTCCACCACATAGGAAACACTACTCGTTATCTATTTGGTACATTTCTGTACTTCAGCGCCTCGGTGCCTGGTGATTACGTTGTCACTGCACTATCACTTACGGCTTCAAATCAGCTTCATACTTTTAATGTAGCTGTGAAAAAAACAGCAATCCAAGTAAACTGTTGTAAATATGTTTTTGAAATAAATTTGTCATACTATTTGCTAAAAACCAAGAGATCGATGATCGGTATATATGAAATCTTAATAATTCGATAGTGTTGTAGCTGCTCTGATGGTTATCATAATTATCGACTACAACAACGTAAAAATAGCTAAATGGTAGCTATAAAACGAAGAGACGAGTTAAAATTGTATTAAAACGCAGAGTTCTCCCGAATTTCACTTCAAAAGCTGCTTCAAAAGGATTTGATATTAATTGTTTGATAACCCAAAATATTGAATTGGCCACGCTGGTTTGTAACTCCTTTCTCTGCTATTTCATCGCTCAGACTTTGAATTTTGGCATAAAGCTTTAAAAACCTTAGTTTTTTTCCGGCTACTATTTACTTCTCTAAGTTCAGACTCCACTTCCTTAAAACAAAATAGGTAATATATGTAGATCGAGAGAGAGAGGGGGGAGAGAAAGTATTAGAGCAGTTCATTATGTCAATAGGTACATCTATTTTTTAGTGCCGCGGGAATTTTAGTTTGCAATTAATCTATGAGCACAGTAATCATAAAACATAAATCGACTGCAATCTTTTGCAAATTTCCGTAGCATTCATATTGCATCTCTTGGCTTAGCAAAGGTGTTCTTGAATCGAACGGAACCTCTTGCGTTACCATACAGAAGTGCTTCGGAGTAGTTAATTATCCTCTTGACGGACTGGACTTAATTTTTTGAGCTATCTGAAAAACCGATCCCTTCCATTCGTCCACTATCATCTTCTTCAGGCGGGTTCGCTTTGAAGTCGTACTAAAGGAACTCAAACATACGACAAAGAACGATCAGTCTTCCTGTATCCCGCACTTCAAAGTACCAATGTCCGATCGTTGTCCTGTCTGTGTGAATGGCTCAAGTTTTTTGGATGTAGACACTTCAGGAAGGATATGATGCAGCAGAAACAAGAGTATGCGAAGGTACAGCACTCAACTCAGAATCGGCCCTGCTTGAATCTGTACAGGCAGCGGAGGACCGTTTATACTGCTAGCCTTTAACTTTTGACTATCTTATCAATACGAGCTTGTTAATCCTTTTGCACGCCAGACAAAATAGTGTAGGTGCATTTGTCGTTTTACTGTAGTGTCTGTTCGTCCTCTGTCAATTCAACTTTCCGTTATAACTCTGGAATTTGATTTAAAGATGTTCGTAAGCAATTGCTGAAATGTCCACAAAGCAATTGCTGCAGACTTCGAGGCTTGCTTCCAAACCAACTAGCAGTGGCATTTTTCAGCCGGCCCGTCCAAATCAATTCAACTGTAAATATCTTTCCGCCCCTTTGGGTTCTGATGACAGATTTCTCATCCTCTCTGTTGTCCACTGTCACTCTCTTAGAGAGTTTCACTGCTGTTCATGTACAAGTGAATAGCACCCCGATGTTCTCTATTCGCGTTCCTGTCGCCTCCTGGTTCGTCTCGTCAAATTTCATCGTTCACTGAGATTGCAATCCCGACGCTTGGCCGAATCCAGATGGGGGTCATACCTTCAAACTGGCACCGTCGCTGTTACCGGCACTGTTGTCGTCTCCGCCTGAAGTGGGCACTTGCTTGTGGCACGCTCTACCTTTTCCGCGCTGCGCGTCAGCGAACCGGGAGCTAGAGCGCGACGAATGTGAAGAATGACTGCTGCGCCTATGGCCAGTAGCGAACTACACCTAGGAACATCAGAGCGAACGCTTGATTTAATTCGAAATTACATAATCAGTCTCTCATAAGCCATAAAGCTGACGACGATGATGGTGGTGATGAACACCAGAGCTAGCCGAATCTAAGACAGGTGCTTCGAAAGCTAGCCAGATTTTCTGATTACAAATCCATACATATATGGCATATACCAGACAGCAAATAGTGTTCAATATCGTGCCCAGAGCTAAATCGCTACTGGCTCAGGTTAAAGATAAGCAATCATCTCACCAACGAAAGAAGCGAGATCTTGATTTCGCCACTTCGCACTTTTGCGCTTGTGATTATTGTCGGTAGACAGTAATCGTTCCTACTGCGTCAACATAGCCCAATTCATGTTATAATTTACTAGCGAAGTGAAAAACATGTGCTATCGTAGCGACCGTGTATCTTTGCCACCTCACATGCCAATAACCAGGTTCAATGTAATCTAGGCAAGGAAACAGTGTGGTACCTCTACGTGCATCTAAGTAGATTCATGGATATCAGTACAAGGCCCATGTAGTGCATCCATCAATAATAATAATAATAGAGTATTATACACAAAGCCACTCGTATCTTACAATATTCATTCAAATAAAACCTCCCTTTGCAAAAGCCAATACCTTGCTAAATCTTCATTTACTTTGATTCTCACGGTCAGAGCATACGATTGTTACAGTGAATACAATATAATCAGTTTGACGATCATACGCCGGTGAAAAGAGCCGTTGAGACTTCAACGGGCCACCATTTAGCCGTTTGTTGGACGACGTTTTCTTTCAGCTGAGTGATTATCCCTTCAACGCTCCTATTGCTAAATGGTATCTTCATGTCGCTATAGATGGACAGCTACTGCCTACCCTAAGGAGAAGCTAAGGATGAAAATCAAGAGAGCATGAAATCGTCATGATCTCCCATCGTCCGGATTAACTATCCGCTGGATATACGCGTCCGCATGTACGTCTGTTGTCCCCTCTCGTCGCTCTCTCAGTATGTATCCGTCCGTCGCTGTCCTTGTGGAACTCCATTGACATACCTAATTCCTTTTGCTTTGCGTTGAATTCAAGTTAAAACTTTACGATCAGGAAGCACTGTGAAGTAACGATTTGCAATCTCAGTTGCTGAGATCGGGAAGAATCTATGGAGGATACAGCAAAAATGAGTGAAACAAAGCCGGTAGTTTTTTAGTCATAAATTAAAAAGAGCGATCATTTCTATTTATCAAAAGATGTATACATAGAAACGACACCTACTTATTTCTATATGTAAATGTGGTTATTGACGAAAAATCTGTATACATTTTTTGCTTTTACAGATATACACGGTCATATTACATATAGTTGAAGTCAAGCTCTGCATCGAGGCAGAAGTAAGCAGTTTCCATGTATATATCTAACAAGAGACCGTTATTTTCAGTTATTACATATACAGAAATATATATTTGCCCATTTTCTCTATATGTACACAAGCTATCGAAAAATTTATTCAGCACAGACCTCAAATTCAATTAAAAACTGCCCTCTAATCCTCTCCCTCTCCACCCCCTCTTATTAAAATTGCAAGTATTATTTAAACCATTTTAATACGATAAAACACATATGCATTTTTAAATTTGTTTAGATAATGGTATTCCTGGGTTCTGTGGGAACTTACCAAAGACTTCTGCAAAAAGCGGAGATTCTGCAATATATATATATATATATATAATGGCACTACCTTCTATCTAAAATGGGGACTGAATGGATCCTCAGTGCAGAAAGTCTAAATACAATAATTAAGACTAATAAGATTAATAACTAGGTTAGAATGTTTAAAATCACAGAGAAATTCTTATAGTCAGCAGTCCAGATGCGTTCCTTCTCACACACAAACGCTCTCTGTTTCGAATTTGACGTCCGGTTTCGCCGTTAAGCGTAGCTCCATCAGGCGACTGGCTCCCAGCATGAAACGAACCATGTATCTATGCCTGGGTCGGAACCGAGACCACAACGTGTTCCAAAGATTAGCGGGCAAATACGTTTCCCACTAAGCTACCACGGGAACACAAACTCTAGTTTTAATTTTCTAGTTCTCTGTGAGGCAACGTATTGCTGCTGCTGCTGCTATTCCAGAGTATCAATAAGCAAACTTCTTCTTTTGTTATTATAGGCAAAAATTCGAAAAACTACTTAGCGACCTCAACCGCTATTAATTTTGCTTTACTGTTTCATTTTATATTTCTAGTGCCTTTCGTATGCGCTTGTATTGGCGTTCTAATATAGCTCATCTCCGTTATCTGAGAGCTAAAAGGACGGCTTATCGGAGAATCCTATCTAAAACCTACCGCATGTCTCACTGCGGCAACGGCGCACAGAAGCCTGATGGTTGGGGAGATCCTTCATATAAAGCCACCACATAGCGAAACGAGTAATATTTCGGGCTAACTGTTCTTAGCGAGTTCTAGTTGTTCCCAACACCAAATGGATGAGCATTTCAGTTGCTCTGTACCATAAAAGCTCAATCCGCATTTGGCTAGCCCAGCTGTTTGCAAGAAAGCGAATCAACGAATGTTACGATTTGTCGCAATTGGATTTACGAAAGGATCATCTCTTATCCTCAAACGATAATTGGGCATATGCATCGTTTTACTATTGGCGGTTCGTGAGAGCTGGAGTATTGCGAACAAGCGGACCGTCTACAAAGCACTGAGTTGGCCTTTTTCTAGTTCGTTGATCCTAGACAGGGCAGGTAAAAATACAAAAGATCGACTATTATCTAGCTTCTTTTTTCACGAAGCAATAACGAATTTCAACTGCGACAATCCCCAGCCGATTCAGCAGCGGCGACGCCAAACAATACATCAAATAGGAGTGACACGCTTCGTCCAGTCCGATCACGTCGTTTACGGCGTACGCAAATCTATTGCAAAGGGTAGTCTTCTTCTCGAAGCGGCGCGACTATCAGTTATAGAGACGATACAGTCCTGCAGTAATATTTGTTTGTCGCTCACTATTTGTTTCAATACAACCAACTATAGACGATAGTGACAAATGGATTATTTATGACTTCATGTGGAAAATCAATCTAAGAAAAATAATTGCTTTTCCGTGGGAAGCACAGGATGCAAAACGACAAATTCATTGAAGAACAATTGAGCTAACACTGTTTTGATAACTACCTTTTGTTAATGATCGAATTCTGCGAATAGTGAGAGCGACGCAGAAGCGCACAATTTTTTTATATTGTTCTTTTTTTCGAACGTTTTCACATCGTTGTCAACTCAAAAAGTGGTAACGTGCGACATACCATGTCGTTCTTGTCATGCACACTTACGTCGAACTCGTACTTCGTTAAACGACCAAAAAGGCAGCTTGGATACTTAGGTACGTTTAACAATCTGGCATCTATTAGAATCCTTCCATCTATTAGAATTCCTTCCTGAATCAATTCCAACGTTCGGAGTATTATAATATAGAGAAAGTCGTCAAGCAACAGCAGAGCATTCCCTTCGCATTTGAGTACGATGGTACTAGTGTTTCTGGCGGGATTTTTTTTTAAAAATTTCGATTTTCAATTTGCCTTATAACCTTGTCTGGAAAATGTGAATCTCCGGTGTAACTGATTCAAGCCTTAAAATGCATTTAAAGCAATGCCTAATCGCTTAGGTACTGGGCATAAAATTCGAAATATTTGAACTTCTGAGTATAAGCAGTAACGAATCTGGCGTTGCATTTTGGATCACCTCCACCTAGGACAAAATTTAACTAGGACAAGATAATCCACGTTTCTCACTGGAAGCTAGCTAGCTAGCTAGCTAGACGTCTTCAAATTTCGTGCTTGAAGCTATTCTGGTGATGGTAATATGAAATAAGTATATTATAGTACCTATCGAATAGGTGAAGCATGATCCATAATGTTACGATATGTGCCAAAAATTAGTGCTTATTGTCCATCTGTAATTGCTAAAAGTATGTGTGAGTTAAATAAAAAAGGCATTACGACTATAACGATGAGGCGGTGATGTGCAACACAATGCTCCTTTGCCGCTGAAAAAGGTAAATGTAATACACGCGGTGCGCTAGGATTAGTAAGGTAAATCTTCCTACAGGTACTTCCTCAAGGAACTTGGTAGACGACAGCTTCAGTAAAATCGCCAGGATATGCTAAAGATGGTTAACATTTATTGAATAGCATTGTCGACGAAAACGTGCACGTGTTCCTGTAGATTCGTTCACCTTCGGGGCTGGACCTGCTCAGCTACTGCGCTCACACATTTTGCTTAGATGGGTGTAGTTTTGGTCAACTGCCGATCATTATTTACTCCAGAGTGGTTAAAATAATTTTGAAGCGAGTTCTCAGAGAAGGATTCTTCAACAAGGTACAAGTGAACATCCTCTTGCCGTACATATATGGGCATCTGCAAAACATATGGTAACAGGTCATATCTAAGTAACTGTATGTTTTGAGTTTTACACGCAGTACTGCCGTCAAGCATTGCTTCCTGTACAGAACGAAGTCTGTTTTGGGGCTAAACTATTTTTGTGTTGCTTCAGTCAGGAAGCAACACGTGGCTACTCCACCATCACGTGGATAGCAACTCATATCTTGGTTTATTTCAATTCTTCGTTCCGTTGTATTCTTTTTTTCAGTAAACAGGTTCATATGCTCTCTTGCTGCTTTCTAATATTTATGCATTTTGACGTCGAGCGTTCTTCTTCTATACTATCTATATTCTTATACTAACGAACGCTAGTGTCTTCAAACACCCGACACTTAGTAACGTGTAATCAACCACCATGAATAGGGTGCCGGTAAATGACAACTTGGTGGCAAACATTTTACCATGAGCTTCGTCTACTTCCCTGATCAGATAGAAATCTGTTGGCACTAGTCAGAAAATGTTGCGGCTTTTAAAGTCGCATCAAACCGTCTATCAGTTTTGTGAACTAGTTCTTGTCTTTGCATCCGACGGGGTTACCGACACGGCGGCAGCTACTGCAAATTGTTTCAAAGTAATCAACAGCGGTATCCGGCGAGAGTTATTTACCGCGTTTTCCACCAAATTTAAAGTATCTAAGACAGTTAAAAACGAACGTTTTCTACACATCAGAAATCTGAGATTCGTCACAATGTGGCACGGAATCATTTCCAAAGATGGCCATGTTATACCTAATTTGGACGGCAAATTTCCAATATTCGTACCTCAGCGATGGTGCAAAAGACCGGCTCATATTTCCAGAGTATCGATTCTAAAACGAGCCAATGAAGATACGTCCGCATAGCTAAACGAACACAGTTCGAGCGTGTCCAAAAGGAAACACCTCGAACACAAACTTTTTCGAAAGGAACTGAAAGTGAACGTGTCAATGGCGGACGGGTGGTCCTGCGTGATTCTGTTTACCGAAGCTGACACTGGGGAGATTGAAACTAACACCGCTGCACTTAAGGCCAATGGTCATTGAAGTCCATTACCGACATAGGTACTTACGGCTACCTCTTTGCTGACCATGTCCACCCTTGAGTGTAAGAGAGCATATAATATTGCCAGTTTTTCCCAAGGAACCTGAAAGCTCGATGTCTACGGGAATGACGAATGACCTTCTAATTACCCATTCATATCTCAAAAGCAACGGGATGATTCCGTATTTCATAAGAAGTTAATGAGCATGTTCTAAATGCAAGTAATAATACTTCAACTAAAGAATAATAAAAATATTTGCTTCTGACGATTTTTTCCTTGAATAAAATTAATGTAGAGATTCTTTGGCGGCAAATTTGCTCCTGGCTGTTTGCCAAACCTCTAATTATTAGTTACAAACAAGTGTGTCTTTGCCATGCTCTGGGTTCTTGTTGCTCTTTTTTAAAACCCCAATTCTGAAACTTGCAATTAGCAAAAACGTATCGACTGTTATACGCAACTAATTGGCCTTTAGCAGGTGACAGAATAATAGAAAGAAGAAACTTGAACTAATTGTCAAGGTTTTGTAGTCAGCACAGTAGGTCTTCGTTGTTTTCTTCGAACGAGGCCAGTGTTTCGATGAATTTCCTAACACGTTAAACACGCTCATTAACATCGAACCCTATTTTCGAAAGGCTCGCACTGAACTACTAAGTGAGGTGTCATCTTAAAGCTGCTAGCCCAACAGTAGGATTTGTCACGGTTGTTTTCCATGCAGTAGTTGTATAAGTGAATCATAACTACGATTAAGAATAACCGGGCAATTTTGTTAAATTGTTGTGTGCGCTGTTCAACGAGCTGTGGAACCTTCGGCTGCTTGTCGGTCTTAACAGCATGCGAACAATTAAGCTTAGATTTCTGCTAAAACCAACCAGATCTCGTCCATCTGCAGTACCGACATCTTTTCTGACTACTTATATAGCTCATCAGTTTACCAGACATCTCGCGCGCAACGTATCACTGTCCGCATATCTCAAGAAGAACTTTCTATTCACTGCTCCGGTTGACAAGAGCAGAAGCGTACGTTATCATAGGTAAACTTCAAGTTTTCACCGTGCGTCTGTGTCGGTGTCATGCATTCACTAAAGGAATCTCGACGACTTGATATGTAGCTAACTAAACAATTCAGTATTTTTTTAAACTGACCATTGTTAGTGACGTATTACATCAAAGTAACCTTGACAGATACTGCATGTGATGCGGTGCCTCACTATACACCATTGCTAACAGCTCCCCTAATTATGATTGTAAATACCACAACCGTTAGGAAGTCTACCATACCAAAAGAACATTATCGTAAGTAACGTCGTTCATTCAGGTGGCGTCTAATTATTGTTACCAGATGACGACGCTCTGGATGGACATTATATATGTATACGAAAGGAGCTATGCTACAAAAATCCTAAAGCGTCAATGTTTCCTCACGATCCATCTGAACGGAAGACAACTGGGTTAAACTACTAGTTAAAAAGGTTCGCGGGGCTAATACCGACAACATGCTGGCGTAGTGTGGCGTAGCAGACGGAATTCATATATTTAATGTTTAAACTAAAATTTTCAAGGTGCCCGAAATAACTGCTAAATTTATTCGCGCGTCAACAGCAGAACAACTGACAAATGAGCACAGGTAAAAAGAAGAACAAAGCACGCTCAGATGCGACTTAAGTTAGGCCACTACAGTCAAATAAAATTCGTTCTAAGATCAACATAGTGTAAACAACATTTTCTAGCAGACGTAATTAACTGAGGACGGACCGATCTGTGCCACGCATAAACAGGCACGATTCTACAAGTCTAAACTGTATAAACGACGAGCATTCGGGTGCGATAAAAAAGATGCCACTTCAAATCGTTTTCTCTGAGCATGGTACCGTAAACCTAATTTAACATTGACACTCTTTTTTTGCCTTGGACGTGGGACTCAGAGTGCGCAATTTTTTCTGTAACCCTGAAGCTTTGAAAATGGCCAAAAAACTTCACAAACAAGCAAAATGACTCTCCATTTATTAACATAGTCTAGCGTAGATGACTGAATATTTTCGAGGTATGGAAACGGGAATTTGGTACGGTTAAGCCCAAATCTTGTATGTAGCCCTATAATAGATAGAGCCCGTAGAAAAAAAAAAAATATTCATCGCTTACAGATTCCCTACAATGGAAAATGAATTGTTAGCTAATGAGACTGCTTATTGGACTCTTAAAATATAGTGAAGGAAACTACAATAACTCTGTACATCTCTACACATATCCATCCATTACGAACAAAATTTATGTACGCTTTTTTGTAAGTAAGCTTTTTTCTCGCTTCTGCATTTGCTGTCTATAGGTTACAGTTGAAAAACTGAGACACAGTAACCTATAACGTATCGTTAAGAATAACTAGATGTATTGATTTTTAAACGGTTTTCTATTTGACAAATATTAGAGTCGGAACCATATTATAGAACGTTCGTTTTTAAGGTCGGCACACGCCATCAGGACGTGTCTATCTGACTCATCTGACTGCATCTCTATCGCAAAGGCTCTCAAGATCGGCAGCAAAAGACTGGCAAAAGTCATTGTTGACAGATAATCAGACTCAGTCAATAGCAACCAAACCGGTCATAAATAGACAGAGAAAGGCAGACCATGGCAATGCTTGCCTGCTCCCGATTTCCGACTGAACTTTTTGACCGACATCTGGTTTCGATGCTAGCTCCTACAGGGAGCACTAATAATGATAATAACGATCGTCTTGCGTCCTTCACTATAGCTATCTACACATTGTTCGTATCTACGTGCGATTTTCGAAATACTCTGCTGAATCAATCACATCTCTACTTTAATGGCCACACTTTTGAGCAATTTATAAGAAAATTTATTGACTGAGATTGTTCATGAATTTAGATGTCAATGCGTATTATGTCTATTATAACTGACTAATAACTTTATTAATAACAATTTACGGCAACCGTTCGACACTGCAACTGACATAGAAATGCCTGCAAAACGATTTGTATTTATCAGATGTGTTACATGGTTCGCTTTAGAAACAAGCTATATAAACGCAATGAACAGTATAACAACAGTATTTTGCAGTATGATGATGATGACGATGATGATAAACTTACGTTTTTGCTATATGCGTATAGATATGTGCGTTTAAACGTAATTATTTGACGAATTGTACATTTTGTAACACCAAGGTGAACTCTAGTCCTTTTATAGTTCATCACATCAATTTTGGTATAATGACTTTAATTGCCCTTATGCGAGCAGAAAGCCACTATGGACTAAAGTTTCCGCTTAGGATAGTTAAAAACTATGGACTAAAATAAAGGGCTGTATCATCTAAAGTCATATCGTCAAATTTAGCCTCATAACTTGTCCAAATGCAAAGGCAAATTGGCACCCTTTGTCAACGTGGTGAGCGACCTCAGCGAATTTGAGCCTACTATTGTATCAACAAGTATTATATGGACACAGCGCATCTGCAACTGTGACATGCGTATTTTTGTTTTTCTCAATGTCGCTGTGTCTGCTATAAATCTCCTATTTTGTCTTCCGCTTGTAAACAGCGTCCTTTTTCTCAGGGAGGCGCGGTGGGGCGAGAATCGGAGTAGCTGGCGAGCAGCAGCAGCAGCAGCAGCTGGTTGCATCGGACGGGGGCGGGCAGGCGGGCCGATGAATGGATGAATAGAAGCAAATTTCGTTTTGGATAAAGAAGTAGGTAACGGAGAAGAGAGCGATAGAATTAGTGACAGAATGAGGTTCACTGGCCCGATAAAACATCTCCGATGAGAAAAGTAAGTACACGAAACACCAGCGGGTATCTTCATCCGCGCCTCTGTTCGCGGCCCACATCTTTATTCCGTTCCCCCTATGACATCACACGAACACCCCGGTCGGATATTTGGTCCTGGAGCGGGACACCTCAATTCAACCATGTCTACCCCTCATCAGCGGCATTCGACTCACTAAACAGGTTGTTCTCGAACTCGGTGAACGGCTCGCTAAATCAAAAGGAACCAGAAAGACCGGAACTCCTCGAAAAACGCTGAAGATGCCTAAACAAACTGAGTGCAACCTTCAGTGCTATCGGCGTTGTGTGAGCAGTTCCATGTCAACACACACGAGGACCAAGAGTTTGTTGTACGCATGGTTAGATAGTGCATATAACCTTGTGCTGTTTAGGTGGCATGTGTGTGACCGAGGTGCCCCCACGTGTTTGTCTATGTGTGTGTAGTCACTATATTGGTGGCTGGAGTGTGTGGCCAAAGATATATGCGTACGGGTGTTAGATGTCGGTGGGACACTTGTTCAATAGTGGCGACTGAGCAGGTTCACTGAATTGGGGGAGCGAATACGCCTCATGTTGCCGGTGGGGGGTGCGGCTGGTGACAGCGGCCGCTGGGGATCTTGGTCGCAGTGGTAGCTAAGAGGAGCGAAGTACGGCGCGCTCACGCTTGGTTGGATTTGCACTTCTCCCTTCCCCTCTCTCGCGCCCCCTTTCGAACCCTCAGCGCTCGTGCCCTGCTTGGACATCATGTATAATGTTAGCAAGTGGTACATACAAGTACGAGTAGACGGCAACACTTAGCGAAGGCCGCTTTGATATAGGGCTGTCCCTAATAGCCCAGAGAGGTGTGAAATGCCGTACAGAGTTGGGACACTATGGTGACTGAACGATGTTAGAACACGAGCAGGAGTGATCGATTGTTCGGGTGAGACTCGTAACACACCACGGAACGGGTGCGTGTGTGTGAAGTTCTACCAACCACTAATTTTCGACTTCATATGATCGTCTTAACACGTGTGAAAAGGGCTATGTTTCAGGCAGTTAAAAAGCGATGCGGAACATGTAACACCTCAAAAAATAAATCGAAATGCTTCCTGGTGGTTGGCGTCGACCATGCAAATTAATTCCAAAGTTCAAACAATATTTTTTTGATAGTCGTCTTTGCAGTGCACCAGCCTTTGGCAAAGGTTATGGTAAGCTGATCAGACAGTTACTGTCTGATCCGTACTGATACCCTGAACCGGCGACTAATTCATTCGGAATAGATGGAAACGTTGTTTTGCTGCATCAAGAAAGGGCTAATTTCGAAGACCACACGCGATGCAATTTGCAACAGTTAATTACCATATAGTTAACACATAAGCAATTTCCTCTAAATAAACACAAGCACTATCTTTCACACAATTTTCTCAACGACGCTTCGTATGGTACAATTGCTTGCTATGTCCATAGCTAGCTTAGCAAATAAAATTACTCAATACAGTTTATCGAAAAACAGAGATTGTCACGTTCATTACTTCCAATGGCAATCAAATGAAGCCCTTTCAATCCGTTTTTCCGTTTGCTGTAACTAAAACACAGCTTCGATCAACCTAGGAGCTAAGCATTACAAGCACAAGTTCGCAAAGTGTGCCTAACGTAAAAAACATGTGGTGAACATTTGGGCACTACAACGGTTTTATCGAAGTTCGTAGGGCGGATATCCCACAGGTAATATTGCGCGTCTCATAACCATATTTCTTGAAAGCCATTTATGAACTGCAAGCAAGGAGCAAAACATACATTATAATGTTCCATAGATACATAGTGTAATTCTAACCTATATGTTAGGTAGTTGTCAACAGAAAGGGCGACCCTGTAGGCTACCGAACTCGTATACATATCAGCGATTTGGTGCATAGAGTGAACGTTAGGCACTCAAAAGAAATTAACGGACGTCTTACACGAGTCATTGTTTAGACAATTAGAAATTTTAAGGTTTCTAGAATAGGCTAGCAGCCTCCATCGGGCATGAATTGAAGCATCTTTAGCAACGTTAGAAACAGCCTGGCAACGACATGGACCATTGTCTCACCCACTTTCCGCAGCAGGAAAATTAGAACTTACATTATAATTGGCCGTCAAGTCGATAGATAGTATTAACCTTTATTTGAGGCGATCTAGCATTTTGTCTGCGGAGAATATACGATTATAATATTAGAATAGAATAAAATCGAACAAAATTAATGGGTCACATCCGCCGCTGCCTCATTCGCCTGAAATCGATTCCTATAGCACACCCCGGTAGTCAGTCCATCCTTGAAACAAGTAAGTAATTCTGAGGTAACAACAAAGAGTATAGTGGTAAGCCAAAGTCACAAAAAAATCATAGAAGCGACATATATTGATGGGCTTTTTCCCGTTACTCGATGCAAACGAGAATCAGAATACGATATTACCAGCAGCACCATGATGTGATGATTTCCTTCCGCACAGAAAGCGCCCATGGCTTTGCTTCTTCTGACACTATCAGCGCAGCCTGTCGAATGTTCTATGCCTGTTGTATGTTGCGGCGACCAAAGTGCAAATGTTACTCAGGCTTGGTAGATCTGTCTCTTTATAAGAGGTGTACCTTTATACATACGAGATTCCCTATCTAACCCTATCGTATTCTACACATCTACCGGTATCTGTATACCTGTCTACTGCTGCAGTAGAAAATAGTGTAACTGTTTCTTTTCTGCTTACTTCGTTGAAACGTTACTCGCAGTGTCGGAGATTGATTTCTAACGGAAGTGGCTCCCGGGACGTGTCGTCATGGCGACATTCACCAATGCCTACAGTAAGCAAGGTTCTTTCAAGTTTTTCATGTCTAATGATAGCGCAAGTAGCGTAGATAGTCACAATTCCCCGCCGCGGTATAGTAAATACCTAACGCTGTTTTCGTCGACCAGCCACTAGTCAGAATCAGCGGATCAGGCGACGAACGCTAGTAGCCTCACGGATGGGTCTGGCTTTGCTTCGCCTTAATGTCGTCCTGCAATCTTTTACAACGACGGACAAATAAGGCAAATAAGATGTTTTCGTACTCTTTTAGGTCACGACGCCGCCTCGGGGAAGTTGTTCGCACCAGCATGGGACAAAAGCGATGCTTAAGTCGAATCGTTCTCGCTGGCTGAAATTAGAAGATCAAAGCATCGGGAGAGCATCTATCTGTCTACGCTGATGTGACTTAGGTGGCACTGGGTTAGCCTACTAGACTAAACTAATCGATAGGACTGAAGTGCGGCGAAGATTAGCAATTCTCAGCAGGCAGTAACGAGGGAACCTTTGCGAAAGAATTATACAAGAGCTTCAATCCGTGGTAATTGCTTACACAAACCGAATAAGATTTATGTTCGTCCTTGCCTCTTTGCGGAGCTGACTTTATCTATTGCAATTATATAACATAGAATTTCTATATTTTCAAAAAAAGTTTATTTCCTCCAAAGATTGTCACCGTCCACGATTACCCTTTGACTATGTGACGGTGAACTGGGTTCAGGAGAACATGTTTACTTCCCGGTGCATACAGATTATTTTATGAATATCTGGACCCACGCAAGTGACAAGTAGTTGACAAAGTGTAAGAAATAAGAATAAATGTCGTTATAATAATGAAAAAGACATGTTGCCATATGAGTTTTACAGGACAGAAACATTAACTAGGAAAAGCGGCGACATTGCGCGAGGTGCTGTATGATATAGTCTCGATTATTTGAAGGTTCACAAAATGCTTTCAATTTAATTGTTCGTGAACTTATCTTACCACCTGTCATGAAAAAACTGCCAAAAATGGTTACTTCTGGAGCCCTGACAGACATATCACTATGTAGACAATTCTTCTAATAACATAAGTTGATAGGAGAGTTATCCTAATGTAATTTACGGACCGTTCATAGCTAATTTTCTTTGTTAAGAAGTGCCATACTTAACAGCTCAATAACTTCACAGCAGCTACTAAATCTCCATGTCACTCGGAACTTTGTAACGTTCGAATCGCTACTGAGAACCGACATTTTTTAAATTAATAGGTTACGATTCACTGTGTCACCTGTACAATGAGTATTGAAATAAACGCAGTGGACTGCATTATGATGCTTCTCACTGCGGCCTGATTTCGTGTAGACTTCTACTAGTTGAATGTACCTTGATTTCCTTCTGTTAAATCCTGTCCTGGGAGGGGGGGGGGGATTGAAGGCGCAGGCCAGTGCGGAGAGGTGGATATATGATTTACAAGAATATCTTCCATAACATTTCAAAATATAGACTTCTTCGCAATAGAACAACAATTCTCGGCAATGGAACGCAGTCTGTTTTTTGTAAACTACAGTGTTCTCTCGAAGGGCTGAGGATATGAGGTGGACACGAAACAATTGCACGCCGCCATTGTTTGGAAACATTATGTAGGGCATATTCGCGGAGATTAAATAACTTAGTAGAGGGGATGAACGGTAGCGTGTATGGAACTATTCCTAAAGGCGCACCCACACTGTCAAAATCAATTTCGCAATAATTGATAGCATTACATATGCTTAACTTGGATGACTATTATTCAGTGAAAATTAATGTTTGTGAACTTGAATTGATTCGCAGGTTTCAGCCCGCACCCTCTTTTTTTTTTTGTTAATTAATTTGGCTAGTCCGATCCGTTAATTTTATCTTATTATTAGAGTCAATTATTAATATAGGAATTATCCTGTTTCAAACAACCTGTCTACCTAGTCATCAACCCACCCTAATATAAATAAATTTTAACCGCGTCACATCTAGCCTAACATAAAGTTTGATGACTTACAATTATTCGGTGGCAATTCCTGAACCCCATTATCCCTCCGCAGTAATTTCCCCTTTAGAGAGTCTCCTCGTCTTATTGAAGTATGAAACCTCACTTGTACTGCAAGCTTTCCATTCGCTATGGTATTTTAAGTAAATACGTTCTCGAACGTGGAACACTGCCTTTTTTTATAATGTATTTGTAATAAACTAAGCCGCTAAATTCGCACTCGAAGTATGATCGTTTTACAATAATTCACGATATTGTGAGGTGTAGGGTGAGTGAGGGACAGCTTCCCAGAATTCAGTGAATATGTGCCTAACGAACATGCCATCACCAATTTGGTTCAAGTCCTTTTAGATGCAATGGCGTTTTACTAAATCGCATAACGATTGAAGTGCATGTGTATTAATGCATGTCATTAAAACGCTTATCCTACAAATAAAGTTTATCATTTTATGATGTAATGCTATAGATCGCTAGAAACAACACGCGACGGGAACACTTTAAAGCAGGAAACAGAAGAATCTTTGAAGAACAATAGCAGCCCCGCTAGGTACAGATATGAACTTGAGTGCAAACGGCTACTAGCTTAGTAACTTATTTTAGCCATTTATAGGGGGCAGAGGCTACCGTTCGAGGTACTTATCTTCGTAACTACATTTTTACGCTTAGTCTTTCGTGAGCGATTTAGCTTTCCTTCGGTAACTGCATCTTTCCCTTGAGGCATCGAGCACAAAAGCTTTCGCGATATCCTGAGCAACGGCGACAGTAGTAAACTTTCCATTGTTTGTATCTTGTGGTTGTATTGGTAAGCTATACAAGCCGCCGCCGCCGCCGCCGCTGCTGTTAATGCATAAGGTCTAGGGCAGCTGTAGCGGACTACTTATCACGTGTCTTATAGCGATGGCAATGGTCGTCTTTTCGAGGTGGAACAAATTGGGAGCGGTCGCAGATGATGATACAAACGATGATGATGAAATGACACCTTCACCGAACGCAGCGGCAGCCGCTACGGAGTCCAACTATCTTCCGATGGCGGCGCTAGCAGACAACTGCGACTTCCACTGTCGCCCTTGTACTACACTACCACTATCACTGTCGAATCCGTACGAGCGGGTAGATGATCTCGCCTTTTGATGACGGTGTCATTTATACTCCTATATGAAGTGAGATAGATGTCCATCATCTTGCATCTTGTCACGCTAGTCAGCAAAACCAAGCTGAGCAGAGTAGGGTGACAACGAGATGGTGTTCGGTTTCGTCCAGATCATAATGGCCACCCCCCTCCGGTATCTATCTCTATCTAGTATCATCGCCATCAAGATCAGCGCCAGCATCATCATGATCATTAGCAGCAGTAGCAACATCAACACCATTGTGTGTATGTGAAGTGTCAGAGTTTTTAACATTTTAGAGTTTGAAACTGAGCGAAGAGATGAGACGAGATCAGACCAGTCAGAGAAATCTGGTCGCCGCATCGCCGTTTCTCTCCTTCGCCTTGAAGCCAACAGGAGGAAAGAAAGGAGACTGGTAGCGCGAACAAGAGCCGCAATGACATCAGCTCTACTTGAATTGGCAGAGGAGTGAGTGTCGAGACAAGAAGCATAGTCGAGTCGAGAGGGGTCTTCACACGGCCGGCCGGCCGGCCGTTCAGGCACCCCTCTCCCGCCTGCATAGTTGACAGACTCGTCGAACAGGCCTCGCTAGATGGTCACATAGGAGATGTGCGTACGCGGCCAGCTTAGAGTGCTCTTCATCGATGGTGCTTTACCCCTACTGTAGAGGATTGATTTCAGTGATATCTGCCGGGCTAGTAGTCGCCTAAATCTATCCAGAAGCGCGACTAGAGTACGAGAAGATGATCATGGCGTGCGGGTCAGGTCAGTCGAGAAGAAGATAAAGATGTCAAGTAGACGGACGAACAGCAGCGAAGCGTAGAAGTAGCACTGGATAAGGACAATAGTCAAACTCCCGTGAAATATCCGGTTGTTCGGTTTCATATCTGCTCTTCTCTAAACGGAATCGGTTCTAATCTTGTTGGAATTTTAGACATAGTGACAAAACAGCGGGTTTACATTGTTAAAAGCTCCCCCTTACATGTAATGATACCACATTTACCACTGTTACGAAACGCAGACATAACAGCAGCGGTAACGGATGCTTCTCATCGTTGCCATCGTACGTCGTGCAGAGTATTCTAGTATTGACGTATGGAGTGCGGGTTTGTCGGGGAAAAATACAAGTGTATACGTACCATCACATATTTTACATAAAATATCAGACTTGCTATCAATGAGCTAATGTTCTAGAAAATTGCTTGAATTCGTATGAAGAAATTACTACTAAATTTATTATATATACTTATTTGGAACGCTTACCTGGTATAACATATTTTGGCAAGAAATGATTAATTAAATAACTTCAGTTCATTTGTATATTACGTTCCAAACAAATCGCTTTGTTTGCAGTGTATAGCTTAGATTGAGAATATTTAAAAACTTGATCTCAGTCTTCAAGGGAATGTAAGAACATATTTTCTAGTAAGTTTCAGGATCGCCGATGTTTATCCTACTGCTAAAAGTTGACATTTATAATCTGGCAGACATAACTTTGGGGAATACGTGACTATATGGAAAATGCGGCTTCGATGGGGACACTGAGAAGACGCTCGTGTCGGTTCTGCCAGTCGGGCCGGCCAGTTACTTCAGCAAGCTCTAGCTGTGGACGGTAGTAACAAAATATAGTTTTTGAAATAGTGACTGTTAACCATAAGTTACACTTCATTCCGGCACAAAAAGTGATAGGTCTTTTTATCGATTAGTATTAGCCGATGAGGGATGCTTCAATTGAAGGGACTCCCACCAATAGAAGATCGTAAAAGCCTAAAATAATCAGGTTAAAATTTGGCTTTGAAAAACTTGCCAGATTGGGCTATCGCAGTGGCAAAGACACATGCCTGCTTAAATTAATGAAATGATGATCCATTTAGGTAGGCTCGCACAGGAACACCGAAAGATATTTAATCAATCGAACCCTGTTTGGATTACTGGTCAGACTCTAGCAAGATACTCGACCGTTTCAGAAAACTCTTGCCTCATTACTTTTTATTGTCTCGCCATTCCAGTAGCCCCATTAATCATTGACTGACACTAAATGGGAAAGCAGGCTTAATAAGGAAAGGTTTTAAGCAATTTCTTTTTAAGCCTCCAAAAATCAAACGTATTAAGTTAAAATGACTTACTGTTTATGTCTATATTTTCCACACAATCGTAGATTTTTCGAAATGATGTTTCTGAGCCAAAACAGTATTATTCTTGACTACAGAGGGTGTTAACAGTCTTCCTTTAACACTGTGCAATTTTTCGGCTGGATTTCGCTAGAGATCATTTGAAAGTGATTACTAGTAGTAATGATAAATTGCGCTCTTAGCTTTTTATATGTTAATAAAATCTTGGAATTTACACGTACCTGCCAGGATGCAGCGGCGGCGCTGCAAGAATCGAGGGCGAGGAAAGACATCGTTGATTCCCGATACGATAACTGAATAATCACTGGACGATATAGATTGGCCTCCTGGATCCCACACAAGCACGCCACAAGGCTTTCGGCAAACACACAAGACACGAGACAAAACGCGCTATTGGATGCAAGCTTTCCTTTGTAATATTGCGCGTTGTCGTCCAGCACTACTAAGACAATAACATATTGCCAACGGTATGCACGTGATTTTCGGCACACCTGCCAGGCGTCGTTAGTATGGGACACTAAACAAAACCATATACAATAAGGTCACCGGGCTATCGGCGATGCCTGCTATCCGCCCCGGGCCAACTTCAGCCGTTTCAGCAGCTTTACTCAGCTGCTCCGACTGACGACACATGCAGTAGCCAACCCGGAAACCGGGGCTTAGGCTCAGGGCGCGGCCTCTATCATGGCGGCGGACTCCAAATCAAACATCCGTCGGCACGCTCTTCAGGCAGCGGACAGGCAGTCAGGCATAGGTCTGTGTGTCCGATAGCCCTGGCACACCCTCGTCCTTTGGCCGCGCAAGCCGTTTGGCCGCTTCCAGTTGCTTTTGCTGGAACTAGCGTTGCTCTAGCTGCAGCAGCTACACCTTCACTAAACCGGCTGTTTCCATTAGATTCAAATCCATCTCACTATTTTCTTCACACATGCGCACATTTCTACTGCTAGATCATACAGTCGTGGCTCACTGCATCTAGCCTGTTCGTGTCCTTGTCAAACACCATGGGTAGTTTTTGTGACGTCCCTCTACTCGTGTCCCTCGTAATCGTACTCCAGTTTGTTGTTCTTGTGCAAATCTAAAACAACTATCTTTAGTGCTCGTAATCAAGCCTGTTAGAGTAATGGGAAACACCTAAGGCTGCTCCTGAGCGACCTGTGGTAGTCAATGAACACTGACGAAACCGCCTGAAGCTGGTGCCTAAAGAATCCGCTGCCGCCTCAAGCTTGAGATCTGCTGCTGCCGTGCGGCGGACGTAACGTCAACTAGAGTTAGCCTCACTGACTGCCATATAGGAGCTTGCTGGATCTGGGCGCCGCCGGAGTACGCTGCTAGGGAAAAGTGCTGGGGCCAACAGCAGATGGCTTGCTGGGGGCCACATCCACGGCGGCCTGCTGCTGCTGCTGCTGCGGTAGCGGCGGCTGCCGTTAGGCGCTAAGAGGATGACTGGGCGCCCAGCGGGGCAGGGGCACAGGCGGAGCCTGCGAACAACAAGCTCCTCCCACTCGCTGCACACAGCTCCCTCTGTCCCCAGAAAAACCCCTTTGAAAAGCAGCTTTCGGAACGGTACAGAGGCGCCCCCTTCGCCTTTCCACCTACTACACTACCCGCCATCTCCACAAGGATAAGGCTCCCAAGCTTCCTTCATGTCTCCCCCTTAGATAGCGCTGCCGCCGAGAACCCCTCCTTTTCCCAACAGAATCCCATAATGCCCCCTGACGGCTCCATCTCATCTCTTGCCCATTCGCCAGCGCCATCACTACCCCTTGCCAAGCTCTTTTAGCATCTCCTTCAACCCTCGATACTGTCCCCCCAGCCAGCCTAGTCGGTTTATCTGGGTCGACTAAAGATGGAGCAGAACGATGATGGTGTGGGCAGACCATCGGACGAGGGATGAGAAGAGAGGTGGTATTTGGTTTTGAGTCGGGAGCCCAAACCGAAGGTAGTGGGAAACTGACGGGAAGCTTCGAGGGAGAGCCAACGACAGGGTTACTGGGGTTGAAACAGGGCGAATTGCTGTCAAACAAGCTTAAATTTGTCGCCATTTTTTTCAGGATGGTGGCACCAGTAACGGCCGGACAACGGTTGTCATGTCCATGGTGACCACAGAGAGTCACGGTCTTTTCTTTGTAGTCTTTTAAGACTGGCATTTTCAATGTTCCAAGAAAATCAGGACAGGAGTAAGGAAGTAGCCCAGTGGTGTGCAAAAACTTACATTGGGACGTATTCGATAAATTCTGCTCCGTATTAGGTTCTTTTGGTTGGATTAAAGACAACTTGATCATGATTGTCTTGCTTCATGATTGATTTGTATCTTCAAGTAATCATCGTATGTTCTGTAAGCATTTTTTTGCCTATATTTTCCTACGTTGGTACTTAGTAGACCTGGTGCCCCGAAGAGGAGTTCTTTTGTTGAAACTTTTGTGTCTGATCGAACCGATGATGGGCCGTTGTTTGACAGGAAGTTGTCGCCTCTGATACCACTGATAAATTTACATTGAAAACCGTTCGAGAAAACGGTCGAATCTTTAGCAAACTTTAACGCACTTGTTGTCCTTGCGGGCTGTTATCTATGCACTGGTGCTTGGTGTCGTCCGTACATGCCAAGCGTGTTTGTTCGTTTATTTTTCTTTACATCGGCATCATTATCTTTACGCCTCGGCACGTTTTAGGCCCTTTCAACGTGAGTCCGCGTCATTCACCCACATGGCACCTTATTTTCCTTCTAAGCAAATATGTTCAGTTTGTAAGGTTTGCTGTGCCTGTCTAGGTAGTTTCTATTTTACTATGTAGCCAACTTAAACTATCCTTTGAAATACGTTTGCTGTTTTTTTTTTTGTAATACATATGTGCGTTTCTGATCTTTTCTAAAATAAGGCCTGAAATCTTTCGATGCAAATACCCTTGCCATCGAACAGGACACAGTACGACTCAAGTTATAGGAGCAGTCCGTTCTCATTTCGTGTTCTAACAATGGTCGTCTCAGTAATTCAAAGACGCGATAATATTTTACATAAGCGGGCGTGTGTAATACTAGGTTAATAAACAGAGAAACGTTTAAAAAGTAGAATTTGAGTTTGAAATCTTAGCAAACAAATAGATTAACTGCGTATTCGTCGTCGCTTTTTACGATCTTCTCTATCCTATCTTAGTTAATACATTTATTTCAACAATTTTCTAGTGTGATATTGAAACATACGCCTGGTTAGCTTTAAAAGAGTCTTTATTTCAAGCGCCCTATTATGAATTTCGTCGGCTACTTTTCTGAAAAGACGGTGATCAGTCTGCATGAGGTTTGGATCATGATGTTTAACTGAAACAATCATTACCATGTGTATATTGGCATTGCGACAGAAAATAATGACCTTGCCCGTCTATCGGATGTATTCCATCGGACAATCTCGTTTACTCGATTTGTATCTACCGTTTTATTGTCGTAAAACGTTTTTTTAATGTATACGATTTTTCCAATTTTACCAAACGCAAATCTTGCTCTTTTACAGATGAAAGTATAGGTACATTTTGGGCGTAAACGTATTTTCTAAAACCATTTATTTCTTTTCTTGTTTCGTGTGCATAGGGCAACACTTTTTGTGATTCATAATAATTCATAAGTGGGTGCTATTCGCAAGATGTTAAGAGTAATAGGTAGTTCCCACACATGACACAAATATACTAAGCCATTTCGGTGCTTCTTCCGCAGAAGGCGAATCAAAGTTAGTGCCCTAAAATCACCTGAAACATTTTCACTTGAAGCCCGAACCCTAGATTGAAGTCCTTTTATCATGAAACGAACTTACAGGAGGAAAAGAGAGCGTTCTCGAATGGTATATAGAGGTAAACTTTTTACCTTATCTAGATTACTTCGAATAAAAACGACGTTTACTCCATATTTTCAACAGTCATGCTCCTAGAGCCACGTGCAATGCAATAATTATCGTTCAAAGTCTAACATCTCAAAAATGCGCAAAAGGGTGCACACTACTGACGACAATGCCAGCTCTAATTAGTGTGAACTGACCGAAACGACTCAACTAGCAGATACGAAGCTTATCGTTTAGTCTAGGTATTGACGACTGACCCTTGATGTTCAACAAAACCCACATATTTGTTACTTTCTATACCAAAATACCTTTCAACTATCGTTCCTTTTGCTTATATATTTATTTTTTTCACTTATGTACAAAATAAAGCGTATGTCCCTTGAGGATTTTAGATTTTAATATATATATATATATATATATTTTTTTTTTTTTTTAATATTGCTAAACTAAATATGCACTGTTTCGGTTGATGACCTTTTTGCATTTTATTGGTAACACCATAATCTCATCTCTATGAAACGTTTGTGGTTCTTGGACGAAAAATAGGTGATTTTTGCTTTCCTCCATTAAAACTGAATTAACACCGTTAAGGGAGTTCGGCAGAAACTGACACGGATAAATAGCCTGATGGTGTAAAATCCAGCTATATGCCTAATGCTGTAAGCTTCGTACCCATGTTTACCCAAGTTTTGTTCACTAATTCCGGTCGGTTTTTCGATTGACTGATTGTAATCTTTTTAATTGTTCCAAGAAAGTCCAAGTCAATCATTTTGCTGGCTGGCAACAGTTCACAATGCATAGTTCCCTTCCAAGTGTGACCTTCTTCAGTGTTGGTCAAGGTTTCGCCACGGACTGCTGAGTTTCACTTTGGCCATAATTTTTTTGCACATTACCGTCTTATGAGGTCTACTTTTAACCACTCGTAATCAACCGATTTAGAAGTAGCTCGATTTCGTAACGTTTTCTTAGAATTTCGTGGATGGAAATATGACCGAGAAAATTGTGTTCTGTCAGTTTGTGTGGCATGCAAATATTGAGCTTCTTTCTGTAGCCAGTTCTTTTTAAATGGTTTCAAACTGTTTGTCTTAACTACTCACGTATCGGTCCTACTCAACTTTCGTAATCATTTCCTCAACGTCTTTCATAATTGGTCGAGCATTACGAGAAGCGTCTTTCATATCAGAATTTTCAGAACGAAAACGACAGAACCATCTTGGGGCATTTCCTGCGATAACGGGTCTTGACTATAAATGGTGTAATTTTTTTATAAGCTTAGGCAACGTGTACGCCTTTATCGTAATGAAGTTGTAAAAGGTAACGATTTTTTTCGCGGAAATTCAACTTATCTTTAAAGCGCTCTACTTTGAATAAAGGTTAAAATTTTAGCATATCTATCACTATCAAATCTCAGTTTTTAAATGACACCAACGCTGACCTGACACGACCCATATCACCTGAGATATATGACTACAGAGAATCTAGCTAGGAAACACGTGATTACCTTTTCGACTACCCAATATATATGAACTGAATTATACTGGAAAAACACGGATAGGTTTTTGCAGGTGGTGGCTATCGTCATGTTGTCGTATTGGCATCTAAACGGGTCATGAAAAATGCCGTTGGCACCATATTCCTTCTTTATTGTAAATTCACATCAAAATGCCGATATAAGCTTACACAGTAGAACTGTTAAATATAAAGCAGAACTCGAAACATTTTAATACGCGATAAAATAATCTATCGATTGTTCAAGTGGTAATATAAGTCTTAAAAGCTAGAACTAAGCGTATCAACATCATGTTCTCTTTTCGAACCATCAAGATATTAAGCGTGCGGTAATCTTGACACTGGTCAAATTGCAACAATAATTTGCCACGAAAAATTTCAATTTTCTTTTGTTAAAGCGGTTAGTACGAGTGCGTTCGTTGGTGTTTTAACTGGAAAGAATTTCCAATAATAACGATACCTAATCATTTAAGAAATTGTACGTATATACAAAACCACTGTATACGCAAGCGGAATGGTTCACCCGCAATCGGACTTACCATTTCAACCAGAAACAACATCTTCCCCATACTTAGCAGAACATTTTTCTGTCCCATCCAAAACAAACTCGGACCGGATCTGTGCCCCACTATTGCACCAAACAGAGGGCCTGAATAATCGTACGGTATTTTGCCAGCGGAAGATGACAACAGGGCGCGACGGTCTCTAGGGGTCGTTGAAGCAGGTCGATGACGACGACGCCGCCGACAACGATCGCTGCTCGTTTGCGATGCAATCCCTTGGGCAAATTTCGATGACAAAAGAGGGATGCGTGAAACCGGTCGTCTCACGCGACTCTTATCTATTCGATGGCATTCGATAGCGGCACTGCATTGCTCGATGCTGTGCTGCGGCCGATGTATCAGAAACCATACGCCCATCCGGCCGCCCATCCCGCTGAAGAAGAGGACGGGGCCGCAACTTATCGCCGCCAAAGAATCATCATCGGCATCACCACAATCATCATCATAATCGTAATCACCACCACTAACATCATCGTCGTCGTCGGCCGAGTGATCGTCAGCTGCTGCGAGGTAAACGGCAAGGACTTCAAGAAAAGTATCAAAGAGAAAAAATATGTAGATAAGGTTCAGAGCAGCGGAATCAGCTGGGAATGTCACTGCTGCCGCTATGGGTAGTGTTGACGACTACGACAACAGAGGCAGCAAGAGACTGGCCGAGACCGCAGCAGACGTTATCGAGCGGAGGACTGCACAAACCTGCTGCGTTGACTGAACGGTATGGCTCAACAGCAATAAGCAAGCGACGAAAGGTAGGTGCCGCACCAAAAATTGTGGGGCTTCCGTCGCGAAAGATAAAATCGGTCGGGAGCCGTTTTGCTACCGGAATATGGTCGAATTGCTCAAACAAGTAGCCGTTCAATGTTGCCAAAGGTTAATGTGCAATACTGGTAATTTCCAGCGAACAGAACCCGTTGTTACAGAGTTGACGATGGCTTTCACATTAACCTGGAGACCAAAATATTGTCGCGTCATCACCATCACCATCATCATCTTTTCCGATCGCTATTGTTATGTACATTCGTAGGGGGGCGGAAGTACAACATTAACGGTATAGCAAAAAATATTGAGACATCGAAAAGTATGCGACACCGGTAAGAGAAGATAACAAGAATATACGGCCTCTGACAGCTACCGTCTGCTGTTTTGCGATTTTCATTGAAGAGTTATCGGTGTGGTGTTCTCGGTAGGATGATTTTGCTGAAAGCAGAAGATAAAGCAGTTGTCCTTAATAGAACAACGTCTTTATCACGAAATAATTGAACTGTTTTTCAGGTTTTTGCGAGGGCACATCTAATTTAGAGGTTTACATTTCCGAACAAAAGACATAAATATCTGGCGGAAAGGATTTCCTGACGAAACTCTACCTTGGTCACGCTTCTTTGACCTGAACCGCTTTCAGACAGAGCACGAATCGCTGGCCCTGCGTCCCCAATGAATAGGAAAAGCAATTTTCGATATCTCCGAAATTCATGAGGTGCTGATCACCCACCTTGTATTACATTGATTGGAATAGGTGCACAGTAAATAGTGTCAGTTACACAGGGTTTGCTGAGTTTGAGAGAAGTCTCTAACGCCGCTCCTTCACGGTCAACAACATACCAATGATGAGAGTAAACAAAATCGGGTAAAATCGTTTCTCTTTTTCGATTATGTGCTCTTTACAACGCAACAAATTCACCGTAAACATCTAGAAGTTATGGACGGTCTTCATCTGTACGTTGCTTCATATCAGCTTGTCGCGTCGAAAGTACCGATTACTGACCTTTATCCTAAGTAGATTCTGCAAAATCTTCGTGCAGTTAGTAAGTGGCGCCTGATTACCTAATCATCCCCTAGAAATATTTTTGTGTTAAATTTACATAGCATAGAGTTGACAGTCTTAATATCAACGTTACCTCTGAATACGATTCAGTGTGGCTCAGTATGGTTAGGAGTTTGCTGATAGAGTCTTTTATATACAGTTCTGAAAGGCCTTTGGCTTCGGCTAGCACGCCAGCGGTATTTGCCTCTCGCTAGATTGCTAGTGGCACGTGCTACGAAATCGATTATACTCACTTGTATCCATAAGATGAGCAGCACGTCAGGTTAGGTTTGAAAGCTATGCCACAGAGATAGGTTTATATAGAAGAGTTCACTACACTCCTAGAGATATGCCACACATACATAAATCAGCGTAATAGATGCCTCTTTTATTTATAATTATTAGATTCGGTCGACCAACGTCATGTTTTCCTAAAAAATCTTCCGACGTACGTAATACAATTGGATCGCCCGATTACCTGAACCTGGCACTAGACTGTTATGACCGGTTAGAAATAAGCAAAAGTAGGCACTCCAGAGTAAAGTATATGCCAACGTAAATAATTTACCTCGTATTGTCCAGTTTTGATTGTGTACACCTTCAAAAAATTACCGTTTTTTCGCACTCTTTTCTAACAGGTAAGATAGAAAGTGTTATAACAAGCTTTACTCAAGCTGGTGTGGTAGGAATGCTGTGTTCATAGATTATGGTAGCTCCGCTTTTGTCGCGATCACATAGCGGTCGGTAGTCCTTGAGTAGAGCATTGTTCAGCGTTGGTTTGGCAAGAGTGCTCGGTCAACGGCGATGCCTGAGTACACGACTGTAGCCAGCACAACAATCCTCCCGCGGTTGCTGCTGGTAGAAGTCATCGAGGCGAAGAAAGAAAAGTGCGTTGTTTGCCGAACGGGATTTTGCGCTTACGATGAACTGCACAAAGAAGCCAGGAAACTGCTCTTGTACATACAGTAGCTCGAATCCTCCGTTTGGCAATAGTGGAATCGAGTCAACACTGGACACGTCGATCAGGACACAATCCTGTTACCCTCGACAAAACAGGAGAGTTGGGTCAATTTGGTATGGTTAGTAAGGTATAGTCACGTATGACCATAGCTGACTATCAGTGCCAGCTTATCAGCAGTCTCTGTCCCGCTGCTGGCCTACGCATGTCTAGAGTTTATTCATTAGTGTACCTAATTTTTGGTTAATTACTGCGATCGTTAGTTTATCGTTTGCACGGACCTATTTATATGTCCGTTGTTATCTACAATTCAACTTTTAAACTTACTCGATCTATTCGCCTAGTCAAAACGTCTCTATAAAACACCTGTTCTAAAAGGTGAGACTGCTTCATGTCTGTAAGCCTTCTTATTAGAAATTCATGCAACACTAGCCTGCGTGCACTGTTGTGGTCCACATAGTGAACCCGCGTGCTTTGTCTCCAGATCCAAGGGTCATAAGAAATAACTCTTATGTGCTTTCAGCGAGATTATTAATGCGAAAGGAAAATACAAATTCAGTAACAACTGATAATTAGATTCACTGCAACTCACGGGCTCCTTTTCATTTTGTTGTTGATGTTTAAAGGTAACTAACTAACAAAACAAATAGAGCCTATTAACTCAAACATTTCGATTTGGCACATTATTTGTATGTTATTTTTAATTTTAAATTACAGACAGTGACAGATTTTACGACATTCCTAGTGAAAACCTAGCTATATACGTTCATAGGTGCTCTCTATTGGCAAAAATCGTATTCGTAAGGTAAGGGTATAAGGTAAAATTCTAAGCATTAATTGTGTTTGGAGAGTTTAATTAATTTAAAAAATTATTAAGTTAAGCAACTGTGACACCTCCGGGACAAATTTCCCTTAACCACCCCAGCCATAAAAAAATTAAAGGGAAAACTGAATGTTAACAGGCATCTTCCATAAATTTATCAACACTACATTAACATTTGGTCGGAAGCACACCATGTATGCATACACACGCATATTTCGTGCTGATAACAAGAATTTGCCATGCACTATAAAACTTTGTCGACTTTTAAAAGCTAAGAAAATGGCACTAGAAGTCAGGTACATCTCGGAGGACAGAGTACGATCTACGATGAATGAAAGCCTTCCTATTATTATGTTGTGCATTTTTACTTTTTCTGTAAAGAACACAATCTGCTACTGTGAATCTAGGCATTTTAAAAATATAATTTATATATTTTTAGATCCTTTGCAATTTTATATATATAAAGCTTAGAAATTAACAATTGTAGTAAAATACTATTGGAAAAAATAGATTAAGAAAGCTAGACATGTCAAGTCGTGTCAAAATGATCGTTACCTATGTCCTCACCAACTTAAAGTTCTTTGGCAAGATGCTCGTTTTTTAGCGCTTTGGATGTTGTTCCCATAGATTTTAATGGTAAAGTTTAATGTAACATTTGGTTAACGTTTCGAGACATAAAAGCCAAGTCTTTACCGAATGAATTTATTCTAAACGAATATTCGAAACCTGATATTTATGAGTGAGTAGATAGTGAACAGCTGCTTCCAGTTTATTACCTAAAAGTTAACCTTATACAAAACGAGGGTCCGTTCTTCTTCCGAAGCTTGTAGATAAACAATTGCAAGTCAATTTGCGATCTAAAACAGCAAGATATCCTACTTTCAAGAAATCAGAAGGCCAGAAAATGCGCCAAAGCACAGTTGCTTGCTTGCCCCGAAATTGCAGCAAAGTGCTTTAGACGGCACATCAGGCTGTAGGCAACTTGCCCAATTGAGAACTTCGTCTAACGAATACCATATTGCTTAATCAATGTAACTAGTTGTCGGTATACTCTCTGTATCTATGTGACTTGGAGCATAAGGTGACAACACTTACAACGAGACGGACAAGACTCATAAATCGGTTTGGTACTTCGCTTAATTTAAGATCCTGTCTAATTTATACTTAACCATACATGCCTGCAATTGCTTCTTCAGGGTAGACTCTAGGACAGTCCGTCCATGGAAGCAATCACTTCAATTGATACCCTGTAGATGTCGGCCCTATGGCCATTCTATTTCATCTTCTAGATCAGCTGTTTTGCTGTCTTCTAGTGTACCACCACAACGGGAAAGAGTATTGTTCCATTGATGATAGCGCTTCGATTCTATTTCAGATCTCTACACACAACTAGAGCTCTAGACGAGATAAGTCAGATGCATGGTGAAGTGCAGAGAACGACTGCGACATGTTCATTTCTTTAATGGGGAATCAACGTAAAAAACAGAGATGCCTCTTAACAGCAATAACGGAGTTTTACTCGAACGACGTTCCACATCGACCGTCGGTCTTTGAATTCTGGTACAATATGATCTGAATCTGCAGATCAGACACGTCGTCCCTGTATAATCGTGTATCTGGTGGACACGCATGTGTCCACCAGATACACCATTATACAGCTAGTGTGCCTATAAATGTTGTCCGGCCTGCCTAATGTGCATTTATGGAACCTTTCTTAAGTTATTGGACTGGCCACGTGGCCATTGATGTACACGAAGCTTACCAAAAGAAATCAGGTAATTTAAAAAGATGCTTTGAAGTCTTAAGGTGTATATGCCCAACCGGAAAGTTGTCTGCCGGTAAAGTTAGTTTACCACGACTTCGATATAAACATCATGAGGAACGTACGAGCAGGTAACAGTAAGGATGTATTAGTTGTTTTGCCCGAGCTTACATTATACAGAGTGCGGCCGTAAGTGGAGACCTTTTCTTGTGCTATGCTGCTTACGACTGTACTTTTTTATTTAAAAAAGCAGCAATTTTAACGTAATGTCCTACATGCGCTTGAAGCATCATTCGTGACGGACATGATTATTCAATATAACCGTTATACAAACCACTGCGACTCTAAATTTAATTCGTAACCTAAACGATCTACTAGGCAGTTTTAAAATACGCCTCCCTTGACCTGTAAATACCTTTTCAATAGGAACTGTGCATTAAGCGATACTGGTAGATATGAGCCCGTAAAAGTGTCGCTCAAACACACTATGTGCAAAAAGTCCTAGCGAAGTTACATTTTAGGCTGAAAGCGACAACAACAAACAAAACAGCGACAAAACCCAATAGGCTGTTAATCGCTACCTTAGAAATCCACGTATATCTAAAATGACTTTTTAATCCATCTTAACGAACTTCTTAGCCCTTCAAATCTAAAACCTATTGAGGTTTCTTAACTTGCCTTACGGAAATCTCCCTCGCAATTTGTAAGAGCCGTACAAAAATTGGCAACAATGAAGATCATCTATTTCGGGCAAAGAAAAAATTGTGATCTTGGTGGGAAGTTCCTTGAGTGCGAAGAGACTGCGTAACAACGGATTTTTGCTGAAAAACTTGTAAAGACGCATAGTTTTGTGTGGCACGATTACACGTTTCTTAAAATAGAAGAAGAGCAATTCGTTCATCCGGTTACAAGGATTGCGGACGAACGCATACCCGTCACGGCAAACAATTTACCCTAAATAAGTACTGCACATGGTGTAGTATCCAATGTTCGTTAGCTCAGGACTACGTTTTCTGGCACTAGTTTGAAGTAAGCTTCTTTTATCGAGTAAGCAGCCTAAGCAATCAAATCGTTTGGAAGAAAACATAAAGCAATTCCTACTGACTGATGAAAACAAGTAGTTTTAGATCAACGTTATTAAATGATAGATAAAAAGACATCAAGGCGATTCTGCAATTTTTGCAGAAAAAAACAGAAGCTTGGTGGCTTTGTTGATAAACAAATCTAGCACCAACTGACGTTCGAACCTTTCCAGATTTTGTACGTGTGCAGACCAAGGTAAAAGTGTCGCGGTAGTTGGAGTGTCTTAGTTTCTCATCTGTTAAAGTAGCAGTGGATACACAAATGAAGCGTTGATTTAGCTGTGTAACACATTTGTGACTATTGCTTGCCTTAGAATTCCTATTATTATACTACACGATTACGTTAATGTTTGTATAAAAACGTTCGCAATAGCTATCGGATCCGTCAAATAGCTATATTTTGTTTCGTCCCTTCCAACGTCGCAAACCAAAAACAAGGGCGTTTTTGGTTTGCGACGATAGAACGTTACTGTTTAAAAATAGCACCAGTTTTTTTTTGTAAAAACTTATTATCGAAATGGAGAATCTATTACGGTGACACTTCACAAGTATCACACCGAAAATGAACGATACCTTTCGTTGCCAAAAATGGCTAGCTGATCAAGAAAAATTCTAATAGATTGGCTGATTTGCAGAAAAAGTGGGGTCACGGAGATTACGAGCCGTGGATGAACGAGTTATAAAACTGCTGCAGTACAAAGCAAGGTTTGCTAGGCCTACTGATGGGTATTCTGCGGCGCATTGCAAAGTCCGTGCAACGATGAGAAAGGCAGTCAGTATCAAACAGCATCGAAAATAACGAATCCACGACCTGAAATATCATATTCAAGTAATTCGCGAAATTGAACCCTCTCTCTTTACAAGAAAAAGACATTTGAAGTCTAGTATCAGGAAATTGTAGATACTGTTTACACTATTGTTTTAAAGATTGCCCTTTCTAGCTGGCTGATAGTGCCGCTTGACACCATCACAGCTTTACCTTGTGCTACTATTAATGAAGCCGCAGGTATGACGACTGATTCGACTCATACACAAATCATTCTCGATATAATCCCACTGCATCATTCCTATCCTTTTTATTTACCAAATAATTAGAGGCGTTAACTTTCACTATTTTCTAAGTACTATTTGAGTCGTTCTGCATAGCATTAGTGCATTCCTGTAGTAATCTATTGAGTTCTACACTGATGATTCTTTCTATGTTCCCTGAGCTATCGACCTCAGAAAGGGAAAACTTTTTCCAAACGAATACTCGTGTTGATTTTCGTTACTTGTGAATTTCTGCCACCTTACGCTATTGTTTAAAAAGTTCTAGGCCATACGATATGTACACAACGAATCATTTTTAACATTATTCGAAAGACGAAATAGTCTTTATGACGTAAGATACGGAATGTAATAATAATGTTTTCCTCAGCGTCCGTATGCGCGTACCGTCACTGCTTCATTGCCGCCATCACAATATGTCTAGCTATCATTATTCCTATGATTATTATTAGAGGTCAAGTATATTGTGAAGGCATTTTGACGTGACACCGATTTATACAAGAACATACTACTATCATAAAGCGAATGGTCTGATAAAATGTCTATTGTGGAGAAAAAATGCGCATTATGCCAATGATTTTAGCCACAAGGCACTAGTATTAGGCAGCGTACGGCTGTCATCTACTTTGTTACTCACCATTTATAGACAATGAGAAAATGGAAAATTTTCCAGAATAATAAAAAACCAAAGAAGATAATTTCATAGCTCGGAAAAGGTGGCAATAGATAACAATCGACAATCTTGACAACAGATATTATTTAAGTGCCACATTCAGTTTTCCATCGAGACGACGAAGCGTTGGTTATTCATTGTTTTGTATACTATCGGCAAATAATAAAATTACTCATTCAGCATTATGGTAAATGACTGAAGTTAGACCATCTAATAGCGCCATGCCCACTGTATCAAAATTTATTCGTCTTTGTGTTTGGAACTATTATCTGTAATATGTATATATAGGATGGTCGTCACTCGGAGCCAAATCGTTACGATACTATAACCCAAACTTATGCCAACAACTCTTGCAGCGGAGTAGAGTGATTTACGCGACGTATGCTAGGCTCCTTCATCTTCCGCGAGCGTACGGACGAGGAATTTACGTTGGTTTTTTTTAACGGGCCTTAGATTCATCCAGCCAAACTCGACAGCTGAAATTCTAACCTATTTACTGGCTGTTTAGAGGAACAGCTTGGATTCAATTCAAGACAAGTGCACAACGTTCTACAGAGAACTAAGCCTCTCTTTCCGACAATGAAGCTTCACGCACCTTCACACCAAAATTTAAATTTTAACGTCTTTATCAACATCGTCCGGAAATCAAATCTATTTTCGAGAAACGAGCTGCTGTCTCTTGAATTGAACTCTTCTGCTTAATCATATAAATACTTGCTAGAATTTCGCCGCAAATTTTGAGTTAGCTGTTAGGATGGCTATCTGATAGTTACTTTTCCGATTGTCGTCGAACGTTCACGCCCAGTTAAAATTGTCTCATACATACGAATCTCGAACGGATTAAGCAGGTCATCGTTTGTAACTCCTCTACCTGGCATCGATCTCAGGGTCGAGGTCAAGAACTTTTTCAAAATTTTCATATTAAAACGAATTAACGGAACAAGGTAGCAAACACTAAATCAGGCAGAAAGCCAACACTCTGAACTGTTATTTGGCCCCCGAGAATATTCTATATTTATTATGGTTGTTCTATCAATAGAACTTGCGCCAACGGCATTTCGAGCAGTTGCGAAGGCTGAATTCCGTTATCAAAGGTAATAATTAATATGGTATATAGCGTTATGCCATAAAAGTAAAATATGTGCATCATACTCTCTGAGAAATCATCGTTAACGAATTAACGATAACCATACGCAAAAGTAGACAATGTCATCTTTTTTTTTTTTTCGCAGAATCACAGTTTTTGGTGACTTGAATAATAATTTTCAATACAATTGCGCTACGAACATTTGCGAGTATGAATTAAAGCCGGCTCATTATGGGGCCTGTCGTCAAAATGGTGAAAGGCAACCGCAATCATGCTGCATTTGTAATACGTCTTTTGGCACCGTTGCTGTCCTCTGTTAAAACAACACCCTAGTCGCTTACCCCGTTGACAAAGGAAGTACAGTCGCACTAATGACATACATCTTAAAAATTTAGTCCTTCATTCCGTAACAACCCGACTTGGAACTGATCCATTAGATTTATAGCTTTACCCGTTCATGCGGACCGCTTTAGACGCTCTGCGGAATCTTCTTGCGGGGAGGCTCACTAAGCGCCTAAGCTTGGCCGTGTTACAAAGGCTTTTCTTAAAGAGGTAAATTTGTAAATCTCGTTTACTGACAGCAGGGGTTACATTTAGATATTCCTTACTGTAGTGTAGAAGATTTCAGAACTTTTTCTAACTGGAGTAGTATCTCTATTAAATTCACATGTCCCTCTCATCCTGGTTTTGGTCGCTCTTGCTCGTCTTTGAGTGTGTTTACAACCTTCGTCAAGTACTCAGATAGTGCAGTCGAATTCCGTCATGAAGTATCTAGTTCGCCATAATGTCGGGCTTAAACGGGCGTCTTATTTTCTTCAAGTTCTGCGTTTCAAAGGTTAGAGACGAATTTTTTATCCTCAAGCGCTTCAGCTCGTTAGATTCCAGAAACATGCAGTGCATTCTGGACATCTCGCTAGCGACCGCAGTTCTATTCTGCGGTTGCTTCAATACTGAAGGAAAAAATGTCTTTTAGAAATTGGTTAAATCGATATGACTACTTTGTCTTCGAACTGTACTGTACTTACCGCGCATCCCAAGTCCTAACCCCACGCAAACGCAGTAAAAACTGCCGCTATTACAAGAACATGTGAGTGTGGATTTGCAGAGACGTTCCTGCAGGATAAACCCCAGCATATTATGAGCCATTTCAAATGATGCTTTATGCTGAGGACACTATAGATGATAAGGAAGGTCCGTGAAAGTGGCTGATGTGTCAGCACCAGAAACTGATAGCTATCCATTTGGCATGGGTACCCTATTATCTAGTTCGCTGTATTTCTCAGCGTTAGCGTCTCCCAACAGCTTCTACTATTGCTTCAGACAATATTTCTGAAAACCATCTTTCATGCTAAGACCCACTTTAACGCTCACTATGTCAGTATATTAATGAGATTCATGGGGGCGACGACCCATAAACTCGTAACCCCGGAGATTCCTATCTATACAACATACCCAGATCATATGAGTATGTAGTTATTATCGTGCGAGTTAATTATAGCAGAAAAATTTAGCATACTTCGTACGGCATCAAGGATCACCTTGCTTCCGGATTAGAATTTTTGAATCTTTGAAAGACAAACACTTGAGAGCTTTCAAAACAGACATCTTTTTGCAAAAATCGTTATATATTAAAAAATATTTGATATTCATCAAGTTAGAATGTCGAACATACTTATTTATATGAAATTATTAAGATTCAGATTAATCGTACGCAGAGTTCAAACATCTTCATCAACGATAAAAAAGTATGTCATCTAAGGCTTCTAAAGAGCCTAGGGTAAAATCTGCTTCAAAGTGAGGGAGTCCTGGTAACCTTGTCTGCGTTCGGCATAGATTTTTACCTGGAAAAAAACAGCAAATACTATCATAAGATATAAAAAAATGTGTGCGAAAAAAGCTTGTGTGAATGCCAACGCTGTCTTCCAAATATTGGCTTCTCCTTTACCTCTCCACGTTTTGTTTACTTCACTCTCGAGTTTAAGCTCCAAAAATGAACGTGCCAAGTGAAGTACTTCCTTCTTAATAGACCTGAAGTGCTAAAGTCACCGATCGTCTCTTGTTTTGTTGTTTGCCTCAAAAAGTATCTGAATGACTTCTATGACATGAGGCGTGTAACCGACGTCTTCGTATGACATCGTAACCCCACGCACATTGAATTACCTCTCAAATGACAAGATTGAGACAAGCATTGCGTGCACTTTTGGATGGCATTTACTAAGTTTAAAGTTCGCATTGTTTTTTTTCGTCTATTGTAAATCTCCCGTTGAGCTTCGTTGGAACCTGTTTCGGCCACTCGTGCAACTGCATATTCGTTCTCAGTGCGCTCGATTGTCAATTTGGGATGACGCAAAAAGCTTATTTGTTGTCTCGTTAATGGTTCGTTCCGCGCAAAGAAATTGGATAATTGGTGAAGACGATAAAGGTGGTTAATAAGGCAGTATTAAGTTGATCTGCTTTTCATACCGTTACCATTATTTTAAGTTCAGATATCATAATAGCGCAGCAAACGTATCATAGGTTTTAAAGTTATTACAAATGAAATTGTCTATAATAGCCATGTTTGAGGCAGATGCAGGCGGTTTAAGTAAATTCTCTTCTTAAATAATTGTATACAACTGTATGCTATACGATGCTTGTTTAATGTGCCACACACCTATTTACCTATAATATTTAAACTCCCTCGAGTTGAAACATTAATTTCTTTTTGCTCAAACTTCGATATCGAAGCCACGTTTTTCGTCATGCCTACAATTTTGTTTACATTCCCTTTAGAACGAGTTTTTCTGTAGTAGTACTGATTTCGAATAAGCGTATGCGTCAGCCCGCGAGTGCTCAGTCGAAAAAAGCCCGAATTTAATCTGGTTAAGTGAATGAGCAAGAGATTATAAGTTCAAAATAGTATTTTGTTTAAGATTGTCTCGAACTAATAATCAGGAGCAGCTGTTGTAGAGATCTTTAGAATATCGGTAGTGTTCTAACTGTCTTACCCACCCATCATGATCAAGTAAAAAACTTTTTGTGGAAAATGTCAACATAGAATATGCGGAAACACAGAAAAGCATTTATATCTAATAGTTACCTATATGAATTCTAACAGATCAATAGATGAAACATCAATGTATTATTCTAGTAAGAAAAACTCCATTACTCTCGACCTATGGTTCAACGGAATTATGTAAGTGTTTAATCGGCCACAAAACATGGCACCCCGAAAGCTCCAGCAAGAAGAGGCACATATATGTAACGCGTCTAGCACCTCCATTCGAAGCCTTCATAGCGTAGTACTGAGAAGTGGATAGTTCATTGTGTTGTGGTCCGAAGATACTGATCTTGTTGGGGTTAAGCGACCTCTAGAGTTTTCTATATAGAGTGTGAGGTTTGTACTTGTAATTAAGTGTGGTTCAAAATAGCGCCTGAATTATATTTCATATCTAGTGATATATATTGGAAAACAAAATGCCTTAATTTGTCTACTATGTAATATCCTAGTAACCGCTGTCTTTTTAATCTATTTTCTGCGTATCAATTGCTACCAATGCGCCTGAGATCTTCCTGCCTTTGCTTCAACTGTGAGCATAGTTTTGCCGCCTTGTTTGCCCCGTACGTTCCTTTCAAAATCTATAGTACCTTCATATATGTATCTGTGACTTTTGTAAGTATAGGCGCCCACTTCGAGTCATCGTTACAATAACTAAATGCTGAAGTTAAAGGCAAAAATCGGTTATGCAAATTAGCCTAGGATGCGAAATACTATATCGATATTCTCTAATGGCTACGTAATGCTTTGATGGTCCGATGCTTGTTAAACATCTTCTTCTTCTTCAGTCAATCTTGTCGTCGCCGTTGGAATTCAAGCCTAATCAAAATCAATGTGGTGGACATTTCGACGACCCGCCATATTGGTCCCTACTGTGTCGCTATCATCATCATTATGCTGCCCGCCCGGAGCACCAGTGCAGCACATCAGATACTGTTAGCATCGTTCCGCTCACTTGTACATCTCATCCTGTGCAGGACTCCATGTACCCTGAATCTCTTTGTCGCGCCGTTCCGTATTGTACAAGCGGATAGACCCGCTGTTCGGTTGCCGACGTTTCGAAAGACTGGCCTCTCCCCACCAATCTTGTGCTAATCCTTGCCTGCGGGCGCTTGCTATCTGTCCTGCAGACAAGCAGAGAGAGAGGCGTTTGCATTTGCCTTGCTCAAAATTTCATCGACGCGGCCCGTTACTTGACGAACCTACATGAGCACATTTCAATAGAGCGAAATAGCGATAGAACAGAAGCGGTGTGCTTTTCAAGAATTCAAGCGAACCTCTAGCCGCCACACCCGGGAAGGCTAGTAACTTTCCAAGTGAACAATCTTGAATTGAGCTAGAAGGAATAAGAGGCGTGAATTGTAAGGACGCGCCGCGCTACGTCCGGCCTCAACCATAACCTTCGATCAATAGGGAGATTAACCATACTGAGTGGCAAAAGGCGCGATTATTCATCAAGCGGAAAAGTGGGAGACTTTTTTTTTTGAACGTCGTTGAAACATATTCTGATAACTGGTAATGCGTTCGGCTGTCCCACTTTGTCATCCTCGGGTGACGTGCTATGAAAAACGTAGTGGCGAAGTAGTAAACTTCGTCGGTTGTACTATCAACTATCAGAGCTTGATACCAAACTTGTAGGATGATATAGACCTGACGTATAAATATTGTGTCTGATCGCATTAGCTTTCAAAAATCAACATTGGACAGCTAAATAGGAAAAAACAAAAGCTGAAAACGCTGACTGCATATCGTTACGTTTTGCTTGTTTTGTTCTTATTTAGTATATGATTAAAACTGCTGATTGCGCAAAGCGTTATAGTAAGCCATTTAATTTAAAATGTCTCGGTGCTCAGTCGTTTTAAACCAGTGTTTGTGATATCCTCAAGCCACCTAGTGCAAGACAAGTGAGGAGCCAAAGTAAACACTTAACCTGACCTTTTTGTTTACAATTTTATTATCTATACAGTTGCTAATAAAATGCTATTTAAAAGTGCTAATCCAAAGCAATATCATTTTCGTTTAATATTTAAAAAAAAATCTATAGAGCAATTTAAAACTGTATCAGATCAACCCGGTTGTTGAATCATTCTGTTGAGTCTAAAGAGCCGCTGTTTAAGACCTAGATACAATACAGGACCGGTGCTTCTAATAACATCGTTATTGTTCAGGACAGTACGCAGGAACGTTTTTATTCGAAGGGATTATATGATTAGCACGCGATCATCTACAGTTTAGATAAATGGCATAAAAAAATGTTATAAAATTACTCAGCGCCAGGAATTATGCTTGAATGAGCTCACGGCTACGCAGGTTATCTTCTATAAACCCAAATAAATTTTTTGCAGTCATTATTAGGTCTGCGAACTATAAGTCTGACGAACATTGAGCTATTAGAAATGTAGTAATACAATATAGTTTTTACCACAAAAAAAACAGGTCATCTTCTCGCGATGCTACGTGCCCAACCGCCCTAGAAGGTATGTTCATTGCCTGATCCATGCATAAAAAGTCGATAATCGTGATAGGTTCGGCAGTCACTACGATCAGAAATGGTGGGGAACAAATTTCATAGTAGTAGTTGTGAGTGGCGAATGACAGTTGCACGAAATGGCACGATGTGAGACCATACAATTACGTGTACACTTAGGCGTACACTGAGCAAAGAAAAAAACATAAATTATGGTCGTAGACGCAGCGATTATAGAAGCTATGGTCGTAATAAACAAGATTGTATAGTTTGGAACTGGCAGTTAATGCTTTTGTATATTTGGTTCACTCGTTTATCTTTTACTATTCAGTTTATTTAACGAGTTTACACCAGACGACAAATAAGCAAGCCTCTCAACGGTCCTTTTATGTTCTTTGTAGCAACACACAGAGCTCGGTTGTTTACAGCTCTATGCCACCTCATAGCGCATTCGTACCAAAAAATAATTCAATCAATTGTATCTATAATGTAAGTTAACAGTTGTACATCGAACATTATTTACAGCACATGTTCCATCCTATCGGCAGATGCTATGCGTTATATCTCTAGCAATTTCAATAAGAACAATCAATCGTCGATTTTATTTACTATTATCTTCCGTACTAATAAAAGCTATTTCTTTTTAGAATAAATCTATTACGGCAAAAAATAATAAGTTATTTTCGCGATTCGGGTGAAAATCAGCTATTAACCTAATTAGTTCCACTAGATAAACTCCATCAAGTAAGAACTTGCTTCTTTGCCCCAAATTAATGCTCCATGTCGTTGCCTGTTTCACGCAGCTCCAGCAAAAGTCTGAAAAAAATTATGACGGAAAATCAGAGGATAATGAATTGAATGCAGATCTAAAGGACTCTAAAATTCAGCAAATGGCTTAAAAGGACATTGTTAGTTAACATCTGTTTCTAATTGCGTCATACAAATCAGGCTTTGACGGTTAATCTTTTTCCGTCCATCTGCACATTTTGGCCTTTCGGGTTGTTTCAACCAAAGATCACGCTTCGCTGAAATCTTTATACAACATGGTTAAATGACATCTTCACATTTAATGTATCGCTTATGCTTAACAGTTACTCCTAAAAAGTTCTTTGCAGATTAATATTAATGTCAAGAATATTTTGAGAATTACCAGTGAGTGGTTTAGGTCCTAAATTGAAGATGTGATCGTGGCCATTGGTGGTAAAATTTAATGAACATGACCGTTAGTAGTGCATTTCTAATGCGTACGAAAAAAAATGCTCAAATATATGCTTTTCTTCAGATACATTCTTACAGGAAAAATTTCAAGTTTAAATGCCCCACGCCGTATGTATATATATATATACGTACGTAAATTGGTCTTCTGTCTTTTCTTTCTTCATTGATTGACATGCGGACCAACACGTGTTGTCAGTTGCAGCCGAGAGGTCTATCAGGATATCTTAAGTGATTCCATCGAGATTCGTTGCTCTGTTCTGCAGGTATTCATCGAATGTCATTTGCGAGTAAGGAAGGCGAACCCGCCTATGGGGAACACTCGTGGAGCGCGACACGTCCAAAGAACGCTTTTCAGCTCGGTATAGCGACGAGGAATGGGCACGCAGAGCCAAGCTGGCAGCTGCTTATGGGGGAAACTAAATATGGAGCATGACGGCGTGTAAAGCCCCAAACCTTTCGGCCGCGAGCTTTTTTACTGTAGACCTATGGATAGGCGGGGCTGGGCATCGAAGTTTGCCGTCACTAATATATTCACAGCAGTGCACATGCGAAGGAGAAGGGCCGAAGGCTGGAATAGCCACTATGGCGTACGAGGGCAGATACGCAACCGTCACCAGTACTACGACCATCACCACTGCGGCAGCGGCGGTTGTGTTCTTCTTTGGTTGATAGCCTGCCAGTCAGCCAGCGAGGCAGGCGGGCAGCGAGCGAAGGAACGAACGAATGTAGGCACGCTGCGAGCTTTGTGTTCATATGCATGGTGACCAAGAACAGCACGTCCGTACATGGGAAGCGCTGGCAGCGTATTGTGTGTTAATCAAATCCATCTAACGGAAGTCCCCGGGGCGGGGCGTGTCTCTGACGTGTCGCTCTGAAGATGACACTTTGCAAATATCACCTCCACGGTGCAGCGCCTCCACGTAAACGAGTCTGCAAGGGTGTGTGTGCGCCTAAGTGTGCCAATACGACGAAACAACTTGCTGGCAGCCTCGCTGGATTGCCGCTAAACGAGAAATGAAACCAGCTCGCGAAGAGATGTACGAGCAACTGCACGAGTCCGAGCACAACATTCTGACAGTCGCAGTTCCATTCCAACTTCTAGGATAGGATAGGACGCACAGCCATTCAACCATGGCCTTTCGTTTCTTTGTAAGCAGATGAGGTACGGTACCGCCTCACGGCACACATGTACTGCCTGCCCTACTTGTGGCTGCGAGGTAAGCTGAAATGAGAATGAACGTCTACCCTCTACTTTGGCAGACGTTCACCGGCCCCACTCGACAGCCCTTCTAGCGCAGGACTAGTTTCCGAAGTAGACAGGACTGCTAGAACGTAGTTGCAGTAAGTGGCTGACAAAGCGCCTCTGGCGTCCCGTCCCGTGCAGATCAGATGAGCTCGTAAGTATGGCGAGTGGCTACCCCCTTACACACGTATATTATATAGCTGCCTATCTCAACGTTCCTTCAAATACATATAAATGGCAGCTGCTAATTACATGTCGAAAACGATAGACAAAACAGGTATATTTATATTACAGGTAGTTATATAATCAGGAAAATGATGAGCGTACGGTGTGCATTAGAAACGCGAAAGTATTTATTACACAGAAAACAAGAAAAGCTCTATAGAGACTGTATGGTGCCACAGTAGCGTAAAGGCATAAATTACAGATTTCCACTGGACTGCAGAGAATAACGTAAGAAGGCAAAATACTTAAAAAAAAAAGAAATATTTTTTTAAGTTTGATGAATTTCTACTAAGAAGAAAACGATAAGTGCTAAATGCTGGTTTTGTTAATATGCACAGTCCTAGCATCTGTGTCTGCCAAACCAAATGGACACGAGTTAATTATTATGATGCTTAGATAAAAAAAATATCAACTTGTTCAAAAGCATTGTAGCAGGGCAATCAGCACCATAGAAAACGCAGGACCAGCCACTGCCTCGATAGCCAAAGGACCAGTCTACACAGAAGACAGTTGGGTTTAAAACATCGCCTAAGGACAGTTTGACGGGTTTAATTCTGATGAAGAACGATGTAAAAGATGACGGAGGCGGATATGACTGAGTAAACGTACGCCGCCCATGACAGCCAAGCGTTTTTATAAAGTAAAGAACATCGATGACCGCGTCGACAGCCGTAGTACCAACAACAACAACAAAAATGGTAGTTATGCTGCCCGCTGCAGTTGTAGCAGAATAACGGCAGTGATTCTGAAAGGAACAAAAAAAGAAAGCCCAAAGAGGAAAGAGGATGGTGATACAGAGCAAGGCAGATGGAAGAAGTTTAAAGAAACAGTGCCGCCATAACGATGACGATGTCGACGACAATGACGCTCCGGAACGGAAGACCGATGACAAAGGGTGAGACGATAATGCGAGGCAAAAGAACGGGATAAGAACGAGGGAAAATATGCTAGTGGCCTATGGCAGAGTTTGTACGGGCTGCAAAACGACACCATAGTATCAATAGCTCATCAAACAACAGCGTGGCCTTACTCAAAGATACCGAGACTGGCCGTGGTAGTAATAGTAGCGTTACACCTCTTCCTTGCTGGGAGTAACACATGTCAGCCTGGTTTGGTTCGTCAGTAAAATTATCCCTGAACAAAAAAAGACAAACCATGAGAATGACAAGATGAGCAGCAGCAAGAAAAGCGGGCCTTACAGCCAAGTTAAGTACGAAGAGGACAAGGGGGAAACTGATTGGTGAAAGAGCGGCTGGGGGCAAACTCCAAAATGACTATTCCTTCTTCGCCTTGTCGTCCTCTGCTTTGCGCACTGAGTCCATTATGATCGAAGGCAAAGCAGCAGCAGTCACGACAACGACGACGGAGCTAGTTCAAAACTGAAGCGTTTAATGGCTGCTGCCTCGGTGTGCAGCAGTTTCTACTAAGGGAAACGGTTTCTTCTAACGAGCACATTGAAGAACCCGGCTAAACTCATGACTTCTTTATGTCATGCAAGATAGTTCTCTAGCCTTCTATATACGCACATTGTGTAACTCATTATTGATGCTCACATTGATAATGAGGAGCACGGTTGGACGTATCCTACAAGATAAGAGCTAAGGAGCTACTCGAACATTTGCACATGCCCACGTACATCTACGAAGACGAAAAAGGCACAAACGTTACTATCATTTGCAAAGCGTCATTACGCTGAAGTGATGATGTTATCGCATAAAATTTTGCGCTGGATAGTAAAAACTTTGCATAAAGTTTTCAGTTACTGATACTGCAAGTTTACCGCAAAGATATACAGTGTCTATGACTGAACATGCTTTTACGTTTCAAGATAAATTTGCTGTGGTTACGCTACTAATGACGTAGATGGCGATACCAGCTCGTCGTTGGCGATGTATAGCATAGCGAAAATAATAACATTTATCAATTTATTACCTTACAAGCACAGATTAATGATATAGATATGTCATGCGTTCGTTATCATGCGCAATCTTTAATATAGCCTCGCTAGCACGATAGAGGTTCAACATGATTGCACCTTTTGACGTGGTCTCTCGTGAGTTGGCTCCCAAAAAATTTTATACACGTATTCCGATCAGGTATATAGGATCCAAGAATGACAAATCTAGTTACCAGATAGCGATTGTTTTAACTAATATTTATTCATGCCTTCATATGTCACTAGTCCCGTTTCACAAACTTCAGTATCCACTTGCAGCGCCTTGTCCTTATACTTCTAATAAATTGCTTCTAAGAGTCCATCTTAGGCAATTCAAAGTTCTACTTAGGTATAAATAGGGCATTTTCAGAAATAGATACGTTCGTTGATTCGGTGGTGCAGGTCATTACATGCTAGAAATATGCTGATTTTATCAATCGCGAGCATGTTTGCTTCAGTTATTTTCTTTCTTCTCAACTATGTCCGATAAAATACATCTGGAATTATTTTCAGGTTAAAATAAACCATATCCATCAGTATTGATTATTCCAGGGGTCTTGATATGTGCTGCAAGCCATGAAGAAATCAATACTTGGTAGTGATAAAATCACGTCTTCGGCGGAATAGCTATCTTTTGTCGGTTTAGCAGATTTAGTATGAGCATCGTGTACACCAATGGCGAAAGTTTATCGCCGCAGGAGACACTGGTCCTTACCAGGCCTTCCAGAGACGCCCTCGACATTGGGTTCCGCTAGGTTTGCCTACGAATTATAGCAAATTTCACAGCATCTATTACAGTATATGTATCCAGAAATGCAGGTTCGATTTAATATAAAATTATAGCTAATAGTGCTAATCAGAAAAGATTTCATAGCTTTACATAGCCAGTGAATATTCTGTTAGTGTTAGTAGCAAGCGTTAGTTTGGTACGTCAAAAGAGCTATTTGGGCTCTGTCGAACGAGAAACGGAAGATATTCAGATTGATTCAACTCGGCTCAAGTGTTTATGAAGAGGAGAAGGACGAATGACCGATAGGGTGCCGGCCGCCGCTTGCCGGTTGGACGTGTCCTGTCTTCGTTCCCTCCTCTCTACGAAAGCCCTTCACGACAACTTGAGGACTATTTGGATTCGTTCTACTCGTCATGATGCGCTGGATGGATAGACAGCTCGCTAGACAGCCAAGTAACAACTACCGCAACTGGTGGCGTACGACAGCGAGAGTCGTCGGGGGAGAAAACTGCGGTTTGAGCGGGCGGTCTTGAGGGGGCTCCCTTCTAAGAGAAGTGTAAGCAGAGCGGTATGAGGTGAGCAAAAAAGGTGGCCCAATACTGTAGCTTCAATATACCACAATTGATGGACTAAAGCTACGCTCACTCAACGCTCCGTGTGAGCCCTACTATCCCCACACGAACTCTGTTTTGGTAATCATTCGAGTCAAGGGGATGAGGGTATGAATATACGAACTAGGATACTTTGACTGCGAAAGCAGCCGTTTCCCGAGAGGAAGCGCTTGGGATGTCTGAGTGTGGGAAAATAGATTCTGACTCATGAATCCGACGTACTGCCAAGTGAACAAGCTGTTTTAGAATAGCGAGGTTCCCTCTACTTAGTGAGAGGATTTGGCTAGGAATGTGCTTCAAAGAGAAACAGTGAACGGATTTCAATTGCTGCAGTGGAACAACGTCTAAATCAACGGAAGATGTGCGTGGCTAGTTTGCCGCAACCGCTGTATAACCCTTTCAACAAACTGTCGATATACGCTTTACGGTGATAATTGTTTCTCGATAATACCTTACTCACACGCACGCCTGGACCGTAGCGGATTTACGTGACTCTCTCCTATGGTTTGCATAGTCTTGAGAACAGCCATTGCGATATATAGATAGGAATTACTTTGTTACACCATAGATAGTTGTGAATTTGAACCTTGTATACGAACGGCTATCGCAAAATTGCAGTGGACATACCATAGTTTTACCATACGTCGACGTATTTGAGCATACCAGCTAATTAAACCATCAAACAAGAAAACAGAGCATGCAAATCTTATATCTGAAAGCTGACATGAAGTTAAAAGATAAGCATAAAAAACTAAATAGAGAAGGTTAGAAAAAGAAGGAAAATTTAGAATAGGAGATCAGCGGTGTTAGTACAAAGAGGATCAACCAATTTCTTGAAAAAGTAAGGACCACTGGCATACATAACTTATAGGCTTTAAGGTGCGAAGAAGCAAAAACATTAAATATGTTATGGGAAATAACAACAAAACGCTCCACCTATTATAAAACGTCTAATATGTATAAATAATGTGCTCTGTATTCTTCAAAACTGAAAAAAAAATTATGTTATGTATAAATATTCGGTTATTAAAAGAACAAGCAGTACAGCCGAGCAGGTTCAAGAGAAATTGAATAACAGATATTTATGCAGGTAGTGCGTCATCACTTGCAAATAAGCACTTTGTGATTGTCTATAAACGACGCATGGTTACGAGCAGTTTTAAACCTTGCTGAAATCTCCATTCATGCTGCAGTATATATACAAATAACACGGATTTAATCAAATCGTGGTCCGACCAGTACTCCATTGTACAGTAAAAAGACAGAAAATGGTGCTTCAAATGCAGTATCCTCTTCATAGAGAAGAAAAACGAAACTCCCTTGCGTAGACACTTCACATGCACCGGCTGCATGAAGCTTAAGAGGCGCGAAGAACAGCAGGTGCACACTTGAAGAAAGCCTTCGAGATAAGTCTCTTTATATCTATTTAGATCATTTGTCAAAAAATACGCAGTAACTCTCGTTAAAGTATGCTTATTATATTGAAATAATACAAGGACAACGTAAATCATTCACAAGGGCGTAAATCTTCACAACCATCCGCAAGTGTTGACCTGTTGAAATGATTTTGCAAGTACACGTTTCTAGTTCTTAAGCGGTCTTCGTCTGTGTGAAGCCATTATATACCTGCGATATTACTGTGCTGAAGTCTGAAATATCACCATATGTGTGATTGCTATAACATTTGCTAGTATTGCTAGCATATAGTGATTGCTATATACAAGATTTAACTGACTATAAGTCGAGCGATACACAGTATATGGAATAAGACATATTGCAACAAACAAAACTCGCTGGATATGTATGTGTTTTATGAGGAAAAAGCATAAACAAGTCAGCTACACAGCACAAGAATCTTCGAATAATGTATGCGTGTATCACAGACAATTATTTCAACTATCAGTGTTGTGATGCGATCATTGAAATATAAGATTCTAATAATGACTCCCATGAATTGCGTATGATTATTTGGTTCTTCACGTGCTTGCCGCCTATGTGCTAATCATAAAACTCACCTTTGCAACGGAATAACACGCTAACTTTACTACGCCTACACGCAACGAATTGTTTCAGATTATTCACTATGCAATTACTTAAGGCACTCGATTTGGGTTGTTGCAAAGGGTATACCTGTAGGTAAGAAAAGCGACTTTTGGTGTTCAATGTTCCGATTAAATCAGTACTAATGGTCAGTACATCCAGCTATTCCTCACCTATAGCGTTGTTCCTCAAATTCACAGCTTAGCTTTTTTTATTTCCTTCCGTTTTGTACTCTTGTAGCTTCTCTCCGGCGGATTCCTCCGGCGGCCTTAGTTCCTTATGGCGAGCCTTACCCACTACCCTTATAGCTTCAGCCTCATTCCCGACATAGGCTAAGATCCCTTGAGCCGCTCGTTCCTGTCGGAGGCTTCGACCTCTAAGGGTTTGTCTTTTTTAGCGGCGGTACCAACTGCCGCCGGCAGCGCCATGGTTAAATGCCAGTCTTGGTGGCCCGCCTCTGTCAGCAATCTGGCCATTGACCTCATTCATACAGGACGCATGTTTAACTCATTGACCTTGTTCAACTAGTAGTTTACGGTTCTGCAAGCATTGTCAAGAAAGGTTTTTGCTAGATGTAGTATGTTTTAACATGATTACGATCTATTATCTCCTGATTCATTCGAAAAATTTCATGGGATCTAAAAATCAAGGAATGTTACAGTACATATAATAGTTTAGCGTAGTAACTAAGTAACCGCTATAAACAAATCGGCTTTGGAAACGGCTAGATTCACAGGCAAAGCAGAGGTCTGTATAGTTTATACTCACACGAAGAGTGTGTTTGTTTATATGCAACAGCGTATGCGGATCATGCGGAAAACAAGGCTATCGCAACAACTGCTCTCAAGATCTCAGATTATGGACCACTTTATTTACTTAAGTACTCGAATAGATACGACGCCACAACTCTGTGTCTACGATCAGATTTTCAGTTTACTATTTCGCTGTACTAAAGCAGTTATTGATGTATATCTTTACTACTTACTAGCGCTACAGATTATTGATATGTTTTGCTAGCGTATGTCATTACTTCATTGATGATACTGGATTTTAGCAACAAGACGTTATCTATTGGAATATTTAGGGCAAAAATCTATCGTGTGATCGTCTTTGAAGTCGCCACTTGATATTGGTTCAAAAATGGTCAGAATAGCTTTTACTGAACATCCCTGGGTTTTTTTTAGCACAGCATTCATAGGTAGGCAGGGCAACCTCTACAGTGTTCTAATTGTCATGCGGCAGTTCTACTGAGGCTTATCGACTTACATTCAAGATTGCACTAGGTATTAAAGGGTTGCGCTTATGTTTGCCATTCGTTGTTATTACTGACAATTCATCGTAGAAGTAAAACATGTGGAAACCTAGTAAGAACTATTTGCCTCGCAAGCTATTGTTTGCTAATTTTTCTTTGGCAGAAGTTATACGTCTCCATCAAAAAAAAAAGGACGTATCTTCTCTCGAATAACCCATTAATTAACTTCGTCGAAGTTTTTAAGCTCTAGTGCGTGCTACTACTAATGTATCACGCCTTTTTCGACAAGCCTTTTTAAATGCTCTTGGCACACTTTGGTGATTCTTAATTAACACCAAATGAAATGTATTTTCTATTGACTGCAGCGTATGGAAATACGCTTAAGGCCACTTTAGGAGAAGCGGCTGCCAGCTAGAGAAAGGCATAAGAAAGCGCCATAATTGTATCTGAAATGATGATTTCAAATTGATGACGGGGGTCGCTGTGGACAAATATAATAACAGGTAGTCTATTAATTTTTCGATGCGATTGCCCGATTTTACCATACAAGTGATCTGGTTGTCGTTTAATGAAATAACTACCGTTTCCTTAGCTATTAGCAGCTTGAAACAAGATGGCATAGTTTACATCTTCACTTGTGAACCCCAGAAATTCCAAATTAGCAAAAGTGTTTTTTTTTTATTTTAGAATAGATATTCCATTTCAATTTTGTAAGATCGCAGTTAAAAAAAAATACCTCCGCTTTGTCAGAACGCCCACATAAGCGATGAGCTGCAGCTGGTGATTGAACGTTGGAAAGAACTGAAATATTTTGTTTTAACATCGCTAATCTGCAGAGAAATCATAAAGAAGGTCAAGTACCGTTATGAAAATATAATATGCAGCAGGATAATATATACGTAAAACAAAAGCATTGCGTCTATTCCTTATTTCGGCAAAATTATCAAGCCTTACCTTTACAAAGGAATAACCTTACGGTGATAACATTTTGATTTGAGTACGTCCAGTTCTAATGAGAAGACTTGAGCTTATAAAATAGACCTGAAATCCTACGGTGAGTGAATAAATACGCTAAAACGCAAGTTGAAAAATGTTCATTCTAAGTTTAAGGTCGCATGCCCTGTACTATACTTCAAACGCTATGGCTCTAGAAATAGTGCACGCTGTCGACAGCAATGAAATTTTGTAGATCCAGCAATACAGTTTCGTTGCATCTTAGTATATATATACGAAAATGGGTTCTAGCAGTCCCTGCAATCTTTAGTCGTATTATAAATGAGCGACCCACCAAGGCGCCCAAGATCCTCATGTAGGCAAGCTCGTCTAGCCGAATGGGTCTGTTCACTTTAGGGAAGGGGACACATTTAACCGGGTTCTGGCCGGACCATGTGAATAGTTATAATGCTTATTTTTTCGTTTTAGCCTTACGCGTGTACATACAGCAGAATAGATAGGTCAATCATTTTAGAAAGGGGAGTGTAGCGAGTCTTAACCAAGATGCGGTGAAAACACCCGAATCAGACATCACATCATAGCGGGTCTGATTCTGCATCTGGTGCCATTTGCGAATTCGTAACTCTCTCCTAGATTTGGAGGGCGCCATAACCGACCATGGAGGGCATCTATTTGGAGCCTATGGTATCGGATCTAACAAGTGGTGGCGCCTGTCTTGCGTGGATCCCCGAGTAAAGATTTAGCCCCTATCGCATCGCAGAAGCTTTGGAGCATAGAAACCACTTCTGCTGCTTCTCTACGCGTGATTGTTGTGATATTCATGTTCTGTCTGAGTGTGTGTGTGTGTGTGTTTGTGCATGTGTGTGTGTGTGTGTGTGTGTGTGTGTGTGTGTGTGTGCTGTAGTGCAGGGGCAGTTTCAACTCCAGAGCAACTCCAGCTCTTTCATCTTCTACTCTCACAGCTAGCTAGTCAGGCAGCCAGCTCATGAAGCATCGAAAAAGCGGGACTTACAGCATGATGATGATCTGACTGAGCAAACCATTGAATATAGCGACCGATCTGGCACTTGAAGGTATTCCTTAAACAAAACTAATACCAATAATGATTTTGTCCGATGCATTTCTGTTTTCTTCATCGATAAAGTTCATGGGGCCGGTGTTATCGCCTCCGCAGGTACTGTTGCAACGTTAATATTTGCCACCATGGCTGATTGCTACTTGTATTTCTGATTTTACGATTATAGCAATCCGCTGCTTACTTCAATTTTTCGTGGCACAATCGTGCCCCGCAAGACGGAGCTACATGTAATATGCACCATAATATCGGCGCACCCCAATCGGCACTTAATGTGCAGTTAGTGCAAACTTATCACTGTGTTAGCGGTGCCATGATTGGTAAATTTTCGCACTGTAAAGAAGATACTTCTTTGTTGTTCCTGCACGTGTGCTACAGGTTCGACGGAGTCGTTCATAATGCATTAGGATCATTATTTGTTTGGGAAGTAGCTAAGCATTTGTTCATCAAACAGGACGAGAATGAGGACTGTGGCTGGTGACTTCGACGGATTATCTCGTTTTTCTGATAGAGTGTGTATGGTGTATATGTGAGTGTTTGTCTGTGTGTGTACGAGTGCTTGTGCGCGCTATTGTCTGACAACATTGTGCGATATCAAGCAGCTTTTTTGTTTAATGCGCGGCTAAAATAGATGATCGCTTGCCATCCTTAAAAAACTATTCTGCTGCCGTTAACTAACATCTGCCGAGACACGTTGCTACGTTTTACCCAAAGTAGCGGAGAGCGAGCTAACTAGTCTGCTAAAATTTTAGTACATGAAAACAAGTGGACAAAGGCGTGATGTAATAAACTCAAAAGTGTTTTATCTAACCTAAAAGCATCTGGAAGGGAATGAAAAAGTATTTGTTACGGTACGTTCTAATGACGACTGAAATCGACCGCTTTCTGTGATTCATCAGTGACCTTCTCCACTTGAATTCGAAATGATTCGAATTTATGTGCTTCCACCCAAAAGACTCCCTCCGTTAAAGGGGAAATGAGTTGATTTGTTCCGCATGATAATCATGTGTATAAAAAAACAGCCAATCATTATACAAGAAAACCAACAAGTAGCTAGCGTAAGTGTGTGACATTACATAAATATGGAAAATTATAATGCTGTACATAGAGGAACGAAGCTGATCCTAACCGGAATCGAAGTGTACGTGTTCTTATTTACAATCTGTATAAAGGTGTGCAGATTAGAATTTAGTGACACATTTGTACTAACGAACTTATTTCAGGTAAATCCAATCAAGTGAGGTAAACTTACAGACCTCTACATTTTGCTTGTTTCCTATTTATCCGATATTTATCCGACGATGTAATCTCTTCAGTATTTTTCATAGCTGAGTAATCCTTGGAAGCTATATAGTAGTAATTCTTGTTTTAATTAAAATTAATATTGGTGATATCATACGCTAATGAGCAGGCTAAATGGATTTCCGGAGATCATGAAGTGATTATGGATGATAGCAATTGAATCTCGCTGTCTCTAATTTTGGCAAAGCATATTGAGAGATAGAATATTAGGCAATCTACTTACAAGAGTCTTTTCATAGAAAGTTTCAGATCTTTTGCTGGAGTCCCGTGAACGGAGTTGTGTCGCACACCGCCATCACCACCGTTGCATGCCAATTTTCATTCAGAACCTTCTTTCTTGCTTTCGAATGACTTAATCTATTTATTTTCGCTCGGATAGTAGGATTATTTCTAGCTGTTTTTCTACCACACTAAAGGTATGAAATTTTCCTGGAATTTGTCCATCTAAAAATGTGTTTCTGCAGGAGATATGGAGTTGAAGATTCTTCAGCCACTACCAAACTTTCTTCGAATCAACAATCTTACACCAACCGAACAGTTTGCCTTCTGGTCTTCCCTTAGTACTAGGGAGTTGATCGAAAATAATAACAACAGCAGCAATAAAAACATAAACAACAATAATAATATTAATAATGCATCAGACATAGCTGCTAGGAGCAAGAGATTGGGAAAACCGGGCCGGAAACCTGTCCGTGATCTAAATAAGCCTTTTCAGTGCGAAACGTGCGAGTACTCATCGAAGTCCAAGTCAAACTTCACTATCCATATGAGAATTCATACCGGCGAAAAACCGTTTACATGCCCTGAGTGTGACTATGCCACCTCACAAAAAGGCAACCTACGGATTCATCAGGTACTTAAACAGCACTTCTTCTTGGTTTGAGTTAGTAGTCTGTCTAGATCTCTTTTGCAATAGATGAATATATTTTTTGTAGCGGAAGCGAAGTTAATAGCACTTTATAGACTAAGGCTAATCATTGTACCCTACAGGACAGCATTAGAGGCCGCTGGTGTAAAGTGCTCAATGGCAGTTAGTCTGTTAATTATGTGATTATGCTGTCCATGGCAAGACATCGACAATGTAATGCTATTACAGAAGTTGCTATGCCTTTTTGTAGAAAAAGATTTAATATTGTACTAAAAAAGTGTAGAAAAATTAAGCATTTTGGTCACTTAATAGGTAGTAACGGTATGAGAAAATCGAAAAATAAGAAATATAAGACGAATAAGAAAAAATATACCTAGTTACTTTTCTTCTTATTTTCTTGATTGTTTTTATTCTATATTGTTATCAATAATCTTAGTTCTAATTTATTTATTGTTTCTCTGTTTTTAGTCTTAATAATGAGTTTTTATACCGCGTTTTACTATAAATAAAAATCCTCGACGGCGGGTTTTTTTTATACCTATATAATTACTTGAAATAAAATCGGCTTATGTCAAATATTTTGTAGCCTGTGTAAGTGAAATTGAATTTGCACTTACTCCTAAACCTTTTTGTGATATTTCCTAACAATGCTGCGGTGCGTAGGACCTTAAGCTTTTACAAACGTAGCTAGGCTGTACGACAAAAATTATTAAATATTCCCTATCATACATTTTTTTTTGTTCCATCCTGAAATGGTTATGTGAGAACGAATGCAACTTACAGAAGGTTTGATAATTAACGATTTTAATGATTGTGAATTTACAGGAGCGACGCCACGGTCTGGGGAGAGCACCCCGACGTAGCGCACCCCAGGATTTTGCAGTGACGCTAAGCACCCCTCAGTTCAACCGGATGGCGCCAACATCAAGATCTGATGAACTACCAAACTCAACATTGAATGACTCACAATCAGTGCAAGCATCAATGGCCAACACTTTGGCTTACCTGGGCAGTACTCTCGGAGCTTTCAATACCTCTTTAACAGGTCCGGAAACGCCGAGTCGTCAAAGCGAGGCTGCTGATGATCTTCGTGCAGTACCGGGTCCGCGTCAATCTAATAGTCCTGACACAATGTCTGAAACTGCATCCCCACCTTCTCTCTAGCAAGTAATATGTGTAGCGTCATTAGTGTATAACATGACCACTCATTATTGAATAGATGACGGTATCGGAGCTATAAATAAGAAAAAAAATTACATTTAGGAGAACAAGAACATAATGTTTAATTAATGTGCATGCATATTGATACCATAAGGATTTTCACAAAATCGGTGACAATAACTTCTTCGAAACATTGATGTTTTTTCTCAATATGTTGTTGCAAAATATTCGAGCTTATGTGAGTCTAGCCTTCAATGAAAGCAGAAATCGCACACATACAAATGTTACATAGGTGCACTACAAAGATATGAAGTTAAATGTATCAAGTGTGTGGTGTTACTTAAGTGTGTACTGATCGCGCATGTATTAAGTGCATATGTAAATGATATAGTGATAGATCTTTAAGAAATGCCTAAAGAATGTCTACAATGACATCATTGTGTATCTGTCGACCAAAATTTTTTCGACAATACGCCTATACATAGGTGCAAGTATATTATCATGAAAACAATAGAGACTGCTCTTATATGTATATGAGAGAGGAACTACGTCGAGTGTTTTATTATATTGATGTTGTCAATGACCAGCTTTGGTTTCGACAACCATATATTGGGTTGTCGAAGGGTGCCAAAATTTCCCATCCAAGTTCTCTCAATGTTTGCCAAGTAGCTAAAGATGTATGTGGTCCGGCATTGTCATGGTGGAAGACGACGTCCCTTCTGTTCACTAGTTACGGTTGATTTTTTTCAATGGCTTGTTGTAATCTTGTAAGTTGTTGGTAATAGAAATCCGAATCAATCGTTCTGTTGCAACTTGAAATGCATGCACCTTTTCCCATCCCACTAAACGCATAGCGTAATTCTGCCACAGATTTTGGTGTACATTATTGTTATGTGATCCATTTTTTATTAGTTGTGAGTACTCGTTTTAAAAATAGTTAGATTTCGTTACGTTTCCGTAGACTTTTGCCAATGAAAATATAATCGAATGATTTCTTTTGCGTCAATTCGTGTGGCGCTCAAGCATCGAGCTTCTTTTTGTAACCAGTTTTCTTCAAATGGTTTAAAGCTCCTTAGTGGCGGATGTTTCTCGGCGTCGTTATGGCTACACATGTGACAGTCTTGCTCTACTTTTGCAATGATTTTATCAACCTTTTTCGTGATTGGTCTACCATTTTTCACATTGAAACTTCGAACACGGCTGAATTATCTTTAGGCCTTTTCTTTTGGTAACGCATATTGATCACAAAGAGCATTTTTTTACGAGTCTGAAAAGCACTGTGCCTTTGTCGTAATGGGACTGTAGAAAACAGCGAATTTTTATTAATGTTCAAGGCGCTCTACCCTAAGTGTAAATCAAGGTATTCCAACGATATTAAAACATCAACTACTGCCATATCTCAGCTTTAAAATGGCCGACCAGTACCCGACGCGGCTCATATAATCTGAGATATATAATTTGAAAGTCATCTAACTAGAAAAACTTTTTCGACAACCCAATATATATTTTACTTTTTCGACGGAAAATTCCAAGGTTGCGTGGCAAAATGTTTGAATTGGACTAGATTGCCCGCATTTCGACGCCATATTGTAACGAAAACTCGTACCAATTTGCCCACAAAAATGGGATCCAAGTAACTTCGAGCAATCTTGGAGCGTTTCTTCGCTTCTTGAAGTTCGCATGTCCAAGTCCCCTATATATACCAGAACGTGTAGTTTAGAGGCCATAACTCTGCGTTATCTCAATCGATTTTAACAAATTCAACTTCACTGGAAAGACTAAGTAATTAAGACGGATCCTATATCTATTTCTGCGTCTCTATAGAAACCAACTTGAAAAGCTAAACTTCGAAATATCTAAAAAAGTTCTAATTATTTACCAAATCGGCAAGTAGGAAAAAAATGAAATATTACAGCAATCACTAAATAAAAACCATAGTTTCAGGAACTGATTTTTTTCATCCGTATACCATATCGTGTGCGCGTGCGCATCGAAATGATAAACCATGATTTGGAAAGTGCGAGACAGCTTTCTTGAATACTAAGGTGCATATGCTTCTCTGAAAAACCCTTAATTAGCACACTCTAGCGATACTTTGGTAGTACAGGTTTTATCGTCACATAGCATCATGGAATTGAATATGGACAAATGTAAACATGCTTTTAAATTTATTTATTATAGACCAAGTATATTATTTTATTTATCATATAGACACTTTTAAATAACTAATACCTCTTATTTGGTCATCTTATGATATATATATATATATATATATATATATATATATATATATATATATATATATATATATATTTCGTACCTCTAACGCTGCGCAGTATTTCGCGTAAAGTGTATATATATATATATATATATACACTTTACGATCCGTTAAACATTTTTCAGTCTAGCTTGTCATTCCCAAATTTATATTTTGACCAATAAAGAATATGAAATGAAATACTGCGCAGCGTTAGAGGTACGAAATATATATATATATATATATATATACTTTACGATCCGTTAAACATTTTTCAGTCTAGCTTGTCATTCCCAAATTTATATTTTGACCAATAAAGAATATGAAATGAAATACTGCGCAGCGTTAGAGGTACGAAATCATATCTCACTTTGAGTCTGCCGTGATTCTTCTAGATTATTAATATCACTGTAATAATATGGTATCTTTGGCTTTATTACCGCTTTCGCGAAAGCGCAGGCGCCGTCGCCAGGGCCACTGGTAAAAGAATGATCACTTAGCGTTCAGGCAAGACATCCTTGTAAAGTACCATTAAACCAGAGCCACCCACCTTTTAAAAAAAACACGATTTATGAAGAAAATCACTGATGTTACTATTTTCATAAGTAGAATAAACAAATAGAAAATTAATGCGCCGATAACAAAATGTATACTTTTATTGTAATTATAATTGGAAACAACGAACAACGTACGGAAAGATTTTCTCACCCGAACTCTATCGGCAACGCGATACACGACAACATTAAATGTCGAAAGAGATATCCACTATGTGCAAGACTATGCGCTGTTTGTCCTTTATGTAGTAACGCCTGATGTTCTCAAGATATTATTTCAGAAAGTGGACGATTTATAGTCTGTATCGATGTCATATTTCACCTTTTGTAAATGAAACTAGACCCGATTTTACTAATTTTCTGTAATTGTTGTATACTGAGGCGATTCAGTCCAATAATCTTAATGAGCAATTTTTCGCTACATATTTTACAGACCATAAACGGTCATTCATTAACCAAGACGGCGCTAACTTCATGATCTAAAAGGATGTTCGACCGAAGTCGTATCCGGTCTTTCGGGGTCTCAGTCGAGATAGCTTCCATATTTTTTTGCACTAGTCTGCATTGCTTCATCTTTTTACCGGACTGCCTGGTCTGTTTAAAAAACTCAGTACTCCAAGCCCCTATGAAAGATTCGATTTTTTTTTTAACTCGTGGTTAGTTTTAGCCACACTTACAGTCTTACAGACTTTTACCTATTTTGGCACGGAGCGATGATTTATTGAGCCACCGTTTAGCATCTCCAGAGATTTATGTCTGCGAGCGTATCATGTCTGTTCATAGAGAGCTTCGTGGTAAGTCGTTGTCGCTACGGCTTTTCAATTAGTTCACAAGCGACATTATGTCTCGCCGAAAAGATTCGTTAAAGACCAACATTTAGTTAGACGAAGTGTAATAAAATGTGTATAATGAACAAACATTACATAATTACTCTTACTTAAGATGTGGGAACCATACCTGCGCACAAGGGGTCGCCTGATATCAGTAGTTTACATAACTATATTGTAGCATCGTGTCTTTAATGTAATGCCATACTTTGACGTTTCAGTGGTTATAAATACTATAAAAATAGGGAAAAAAATAGCAATATCATTTTATGCGCTTAAACTCTACTGATATCTTCCTTTCGCTTCATTTTCCAATCATTTGATTTTTTCAAATTAGATTTACCATCTGTGCGATGAATTGAAATACACCTTTGTATTTGCTTATATTTAAATCCATTATGTTATACAACGATTTCATTTATCCGGCATTGCTTTTCTAATTTCAGAAAAGAAGTGATTTTCTATATAATTAGGTTCGGGAAAGCTGCATCGAACTTCCATTGTACATTGTAATGTAACTTTTAAAGCTGATATGTCCTTAGGACATCAGATGTTCGTTTGCGAGAACAATTTTGCTATTCTGTGACTTTGCTAATGTTCTATACACTCGCTGCCTTTCCCGGCAATGTGCGATTTTTCTGTGATTTCGGGTTGGGTCCATGCGTCTGCCTACTAAACTTATAGACCACGTGCTTGAAACTCGAAACAGGGACGTAAACTCATGGTCTTCCGTGTTAGAAGTTAATCAATAAACAGTCGTACCGTACGTAAAACATATATTTAAATATTTTGGATTGAAGTTAAACTAGAACGTTGATTTTACGACGGACCTCTGTCAGGTAAAAATCCAGTGGTTGAATTAGACATCGCTAGAGACAATGCTTTCCACCGCAGTTCAGTTTGCTCATATTGATCAAGGTATCGCAAAGCTACAGCCCTTAAATAACATCTCCAGATATCCGAATAAGGAGGAGGAACAGAAGAGGTTCAAGTGTGAAAACTTCGGAGACGTATAGCTTTCCCATTCCTCGGAATTCAAGCTGCATTTTTGATATCTAAATGGACAAGGGCTCCCTTCACTATATATAATTGCAATCAGAAAATACTTTGAGCCTAGTGAAAATATTCGCCGTATAATCTCGGCGACCTTTGTGAGCGAACATTATACGCTATACGATTTTCTGAGGTTTAAATTGTGACGAGATATGAAGGAGGAGATAGAGAAAGAGCATGTAAAGGTGATTGGTAAATCATGAATAGAGTGATGAAAGCGGCAAAGGAGATATTTATTATTTTAACGTTAGTATTTCAACAAGGAACCATGTTTGAGTTTGCAAAATAATTAGTAGCGTAGCAGGGCGAAAAGAGAAGCGTTATGGAAATCTATCTAAAATTATATAAATTAATTTAGAAAAATAATCTAGAACACTTGTAATAACTTGAGTTCTTAACTTCTGTTTGTAAGTTACACTACATTTGACTTCTTCTGATCTCCGAAGTGTGTGCATGACCCTTTTGTCCGCGTTCTTCTTTAACGTTTCCATAGCCTTGCTGATTTGTTTAACAATTGATTCCTCACAACAGTATTAATATCGTTTGTTTTGTAATATAACGTGTTAATGGTTATAACAAACTCGATATTTAATCCTAAAGCTTGATTTCAACTTTTTACTACCTGCATGATCGTATAACGGTCGACCGGATATAAATTCAGGGGCTCATAAAAAGCCGAAAGAACGCATTGTTTAATTGTACAATCAAGAAGAAAATTAATGATCTATGGAGTATATAATTGTTACGAACTTTGGTTATCGCTATTCTTCCTAATGCTTTGTTTGTTGATGTTGCAAGTGTTGTATATTGCAAGAAAACCTTTTCTTTGACTTCAAGAAAAGTAGCATCTAATGCAATAAAACAAATAATAAAAAAATAACACAGAAAATTTTTACAACTTACATACACAGCAATTTTATACATCACGAAATGATAGATTCATGGCTATTTTGATTATTTTTGAGTGCTTCCATGAATTGATTGGTTGAATTTTTGAATATACCGGGCTTACTATGTATACGACCTAGACATGTGGGTCATGTGTCTTCAGACAAAGTGAATTAAATTTTTCCTTTCTCATAACGAATCTTGCGCTGTAAATCAACGTAGTTTATATACCACTGAACGATCAAGGCAATCATCACGCTGAGAGGTCCTGAAAGTAGTACATCGATTATTATTTATAAAGATGTTTCTTCTGCGAAACCTACTGAACCACTTCGCAGTTCACACTTGACTATCAGCCATACATCAATACATACATTTTGTTATTTGACTATCCATTGTTCTTAGAAGGTTCTTAGAATAGCAGACAGTCTCTAAGATGATTTTTTGGAATCATATGCTGCCTCTAGATGCATGTTTAAGTGGTTTAGCTTAAATGTCTCAGCGCACTTAGAGCGATGTTAGAGCAAGATGTAGATCGAATTTTAGAATGATATCTTCCTCATAGAGCAAACAGCAGAACAGTCACTCTTAAGGCTGCAAATTTATTTGCGCACATATCAGTTGGGTCACTTAAAGCAAGGTGAGCAAATGCGGCAGGATACATTCTTCACGTAGCCTAAATTTCGTATAGTAAGTGCGCGGCATTGTCTTTAAATGGCTAGTACTTGGATGACACCCGCGAGGCTCTCTATTTCAATAAGATTTCAATAAGCGAAGGAGATCAATCATTTTTTTTAGAATTCTAAGATACTAGTAGCGTTCCTTTATACAAAACAGGAAAGATAATATATTAACTCTAGTCTATTTTACGTTGAGCTTATTCGAATTAACTCAATGGACTTATAGGACTTAATGGACCAATAGGATGACATCGTATTAAACAACAACGCACCAATAGCTCACATCGAAATCTGCAATAATTAGCATTGTCATTATGAGTAGAACTTGACCGAAGGAAAGCTATTAGTCGACGCACTTTTTGTTGATATTGATATTTTTTCATTGAGTATTTCCACTTCCGTAGAACCTTCGAGGGAGCTTTATTCGTGCGTTGGCCATTAAAATCAAGTGGTATTAAATCTGTTTCCGAAGTCATATCTCGACCCGTTATCTCCTGCGCCAGTTGTATCACTTTTTTCATAACCTCCCCTAATAAAACCTTTCCAGTATTTTTTTGTCCTCTCAATTTCTTTATGCTGTCCAATGACAATCTAGCACACGTTAGTTAAATCTGCATCATGAAAAAACTGTGATGACACGTTCTGAATGTTGTTCAGCAGTGACACGTAGGTATGGTAATAGTTGGATGAAGTAACAGAAAAGTTTAGCCAATGAAGCTAATTCTAAAACAATATTATAAATATCATGATATCGTGAATACAACCCACGCTGCGAGAGAGAACACAACACTCGAGCGATGATCTCAACCGATCACTTTACAAATTAGACAAAACTGGGCCTAGAAGCAGATGACACTGCAAGTTTTAGGCTTTGACGTCCACTTTGACGTTTAGTTTAAGCAGGACTGAGGGGGTCTATCGTCGGTTTGACCTCATTCAACCATCACTCACGTCCAACTCGGATCAATCCATTCTCTTTCCAGCTTTTGCCTCTCACGTGGCATACAGCTCTGAAACAGCTCTCAGATTTCAAGAAGACTCTACGGTAATTCCTTAAATTCTCAAAATTATTTCAGAAGCTTATGCAAACTGGTCCTTGGCAAAGTATTGACCCAGAGTTTCAAGAAACAGTTGCTTGCGGTTGCTGCTCCGGATGAATTACGTTTTTTTTTTTACAAATTTAATGTTATTTAAAATAGACAACAATTCGAATAGTTTCCCGAATGATGCGGCTTAGTTTTCTCACTTTGCTACTGAAATCGAAAGTGAAAATTGCTACTGTCATCGGCACCTGTCAGGGTAGTTGGCTGACTGAAGTCCGATAATACGCAATATCAACCGGCGTTGAAATACATAAGAAACGCATCGATAAGAGACAGTATAGGATGGAACAAGAGGAGTCAATCAATAGAGACAAGACCGAGCAAAAATCGTCTGTTGCAGCTGTAAAAAATGTAATTTTGAGTGAAGACAATGCTTTCTCCCTGTCAAGTGTTCTTAGAGGGCAGCATTGCTATGCCACCGCTGCCACCGTGGGTCGTTTTTTTCTTTGGTGTGGTACTGCGCCCATGGTAGGGGTGTGGGGATGGTTATGGTGATGATGGGTCCTGCTCGCTTATTTTGCCCGCGGCATTTCTCCCTCCATTCTCAACTTACACAGCGACTTTCTTGAGCATTGGCGACAGACTACCTTCGGGGATACATCGCGCGACTTCGAGGAACACATACAGATAGAGAGATGCACATACAAATTTCTATCTATCTTTGCATCAGTGTTCAAAGATTATCGCGTACAGTCAAGCCTATACTTACTACATTCACGTCCTAACCTTGTTTCTGAAAGAATTCAGGCGGACAAGCCATGTCGAATTCCTAACAAGTTTCTTCGTGACACTGAAATCCTGCTTGCTACCAACCAGTGATGCTGGTTCAGAACCGCATATAACAGTAGTCATTTATAATATTACAGTTCTTATCTTCGTACAGCAGATTTACTTTTCTCGATTACCTGTAGACGTCGTTGGCATAACATATGTATCTTCGTCTTTGCATTCAGTGGTAACGTAGTACAGAAATTAATGCTAGACCATCATTGGAAAACGTTTATAAATCTTATCCCGTTCCCGTGATATGTCCCACTTGTTCTTTTTTTAATCTGATTACGTTGTTGTTGAACATTATTCAACACAGCCTGGTCGCGTTTCTGGGTAGCATGTTTGGGCGAATTTGTCAGTTGTCTTCTTGTACCTGTCACGCCTATCACTAACCTGTCCATTTGCAAATGTGTTCGATTCAAATGCAGACTTTTTTTCACTGTTTTTAAGAGCGTCATTCGTTTAATGATTACTGCTAAGAAGCTAAGAGCGGTCGCTATGTGGTAACCAACTGAACCGCACGCAAACCATAAGTCTTCGGAGATATGTTTGGAATTTTTAAAGATGAAACTTCATCTATCAGATATAAATTCTTCATCATACAATGTTCTGACCGACAACAAGTCAATCTGCAAAAAAGACCCTTCGGGGTGATAACGTAATATTCAAAATAATCAAAGCTGTTTTTGAAGTTTTATAAGCCAGTGTAAGTTTCCGATGTATACTTACTCGGTGTAGATATGCTACGCATCATTCTCGCTACATAATTCTTCCCTTTAGGCTAATATTATTTTTAAAGAGGCGGGACAAAAAAATTCAGTCGTTTGTTCGCAAATATAGGCAAGAATGATGCTATATATATATATATATATATATATATAGTAGTATATAGTAATGTAATTTGCAAAAGTATATAGTACAATAGCATATAAGGGTACGTTCCATTGCTACGTCTCATTCTATTGTGTTCGTTATATTGTACCCCTACTACAAAAAACTGTGCCAAGTAAAAAGAACTATCTTGTTGCGCATCTTATAACCACTGGCAAATCTTCGTTCGGTTCAAAAGCACACATTTCTCAGGGGTGGCGTAGTTGTACGCGTTCTGACGAATCGGTCTTTACGGCGCAAATTCTTATAGATGAAAAAATATTTAAAATACTGCAGATGAGATTATTGAAAATAAAATTGGCTGGTGTCAAAATGTATGGCATGAAACAATATTCGTTGTTCATAGAGATGTTTTTATACTAACCGTATGAATGGAATTGGGCCTTTGCACACATTCGATAGAGAAACAGTGCTGCTGAAACACAGGAGGTGATTAGTTCGATTAGAATGAACACAAGTGTTATCTTAAAAAGTCACCATTGGATATGTAGGGCAGTTAGAATTGGGAAACGTTATGGACAACAGTCTAAGCGCTTGAACGATAATGCAATACAAAATAAGCGCCAATTAGGTCAGACCAGTGAATGGTTACTCTTCCGCCTATAATAACGTTCGCCACCGTGATGCCATTGCTGAGTTAGGACAACTAGAACATTTATTGGATACAACACATATAATTAATTCATAATGTAATTTTACTATTAATTTGAATACTCAATGATTACCTTTGTATGCACAGTCTTTATTCAATAAATTTAGTCTCAGGTGACGCAATGTCGTATTGTGTTTACTTGCCGTCATCGAAGCTATCATGAATAGTCGGTACTACACTGAACCGTGTGGACGACCTTAGAAACTTTACGGTTATTTGTTTGATCAAGAATAACTTTTGTATCTGATCGAAGAAAGTTCTTACATCACCAGACACCTGTCATCACTACATTACGCGCTCCTTGGCTTGCTTCAAGCTTTTTCTGGGTGGCATGAATCTTCAAACGCTAATGCCCATTCCTTTTTAGAGGCGCCAACGAAATTGTCTAGAAGTGTATTCTGCTACACCTCCAGTTGGTATTATTCACTAAGTGAATGGCCATTCCAACACAAATTCAATTGCTCGTCACGTTAATAACGCGGGGGGGCATATTACGCCAAGGTAAAAGAACCTCGATACCTAGTCGTCTGAATAATCGATACGAACTCTTCTCGCTTGAAGCTTGCTCGGCTGCTTTGAGACAAAGCAGCGTATCTTATCGATTAATCACCGAATTAAGAGCGTTGAAAATCGCCTATTATTTGTTCTCGCTAGTGAGTAAGTGCTCGTTAAGGTTTCAAGCGCGTACCTTCATTCATGATGTGAGCTTGAACAGTATTACGTGTAAAGGCCATTCACGAACGTTACCCTCAACTGATAATTCGTAAATCCGAAGTCGTTTTGCCATACCAAAATTGACCATTAAACTATTAACAACTAGATAGTGCGGATATAGCGGACTTCTGGATGATTTATTTTCGGCTTGAGCAGCCTAAAACGCATTGCTTGGATTAGTTTTTCATCTTTCCTGGTCGTGACTGATTTGCTGCTTGAACTAACGATAGGGAAGATCCGAGTGCAAACGGCTGAAAGCGTTAGAGAATGATTAAAGAGAACACTTTACTAGAGTAGCACATTATCTCCATACGAACTTGGTTGGTTTCTGTGGGAAATACTGTGACAGCTGCGAAATGAAACTCGAATTGTTCGCCACACGTGCGATCAAGGCCTAGATATTTCTTCCAGAAGGCCGGAAACAAGTTTCTAGTAGGCGACATAAACGATGATGTAGTTCGGTTGTAGTTTATTATTTGACCGTTGTTACGGGGTGTTTTAACAGATACTTCATATGCGCACGTACATATACATCCATAGGAATATGTGCAGCCTTTGATTTGACAAACTTTAGGCACTGAAGCTCCTATCGGGTAGTTATGTTCAGAGGCCACTACGTTTAAGGCAAAGCACTTGGAACTTTTGTTTTGTTGAACAGTTGAGTTCCACTAGGATCTGCTTGCTAGCAGTCGCTTGTTGCTACGCATGCGCATGTTTGTAGATGACTTCTATTATGTTATATGTATTATATAATACCAACATGCATAGGTATGTTGCTCTAGGTACTAAAAATAGAGGTGCGTTATCAAATGATCCGGAGATGGATGAATAAACAAACTCTTTGATCTTTTTTAAGTTCTCGTCATGCCTGGGGCGGGTTACAAAGAAGGCCAATTGCATTACAGGTGTTACAGCTACATTAGATTAAACGCCAGCAATCGATTTTATACCAAGGAATGACAAGACGGGGGTTCTGGATCGCTTCAAATTGGAGCGATATGCAACACATGTTTATGAAAGGAGCGCAAACCAAAGCGGAATTAACCTGACGTCACGCATTACGGTAGTCAGATAGTATACTGTGACAAAATGTTTGCCTAGTACAACCTTGTTTATCAGACATTACCTTAAAACGTAATAGAAACGACATTGATGAGGAATGTCATAGGGGAAGCGCCAGTGATACGTATTGCACAAGCAGGTTTCTGGTTGCGTAAGTATAGTGGGCGGGTGTGTATCGTTAAATACCTGCTCCAAGTTCAATTAGCTTGTTCTTACCAATAGGTTAGGTCGAAAGGAGAAAGCTTTCTCAAGTTTCCGCGTCGATTTCTACCCAATAGAAGACTCGCATTTTCTATTTTTGTAGAAATATGTATCCCTCGTAATGGTATGCCAACAATTTGTTTTTCGCCAGAAATGCTTGAGTATGGTGTTAAAATTTTGTCTATTTAGGTTCTGGGACTCCTTTTAGTGTTAGTTGTGTGTTTCCTAATTTCCTTTTCCAGCAAAAGGGAAAGGTGAAAATCCCTCAGCCCAAGCCTCAAAAAACACGTGGGATGTAGCATTCGAAGTCTAAAAAGACAGCTTTGATGATGTTCTTTGTGTGACCTCGCGTTGTCTTGGGAAAAAAATAATTTGACCTGTCGAGTTCTCTTTCTTGATTATTCTGGTAGGCAAATCTGGATGCAACTGGACGAAGTAAAAGCAAATAAAAACTTCAGACGATAAACTGTCTGATCCGTAGAAAGCAATTTTTAGTAAATCAAGCCAGACGCGTAAACTTTTTTTGGATGAAAACCATCTTGGAACCGTTTGCTCTGGTTTCTGGTTCACCAGTCTTTGCGACTGACCATTTTGTATTTAAGGTGTTGACGATGGTCGAGCGACTCAAGCTTGCCTCCTCGGCTGCTTCCCTAGTTGTTTGTTGGCAGCCCTCTTTCAGAACTGCCTTCAGATTCGAACAATTGATCAGAGCGAGAAGCATCCTATAGATCCGGATCTCGTTTTGGTAAACAAAAATTTTTTAAACGATAGCGTCGTTATCATGAACGGGGCAAATGTGCCGTGCTAACTTAGCAGTGTTTTTTTTTGGTCTCAAGGAAATGTGCTATACAGAACGTGTTGAAAATGCAATTTCCTCTTGAAGCATATATCTTTGAGAAGTTATCTAAGGGAGTTCAACTCGTATTCATGACACAATACCGTTAGTTCAAGAAAAGCCATTTCGAACGGTTTATTCGAAGTAAATAAAGCAGGGCGGAAAGTTTTTCCTTAGAGAGCGCAGAAACTTCCTAATTTCGGCAGAGCCTTCGTATCCGCAAACTATGATTTCTTAATTACGGCGGAATTCATGTTGCAATTGTTCTACATACATTCAGAAAACACAGAGACACTAGGGTACATAGAGCGCGTGTTTGTGTGTGTAACCTGAAAGTGTTTTGCTTCATCCTTTGTCAATTGGACCTATTATTACAGAGGATACGGATGGTTAGTATTAGCATTTGCACCATTATAATAGAACAACTCATGTCTAATAGAAATGAAACGTGCACTATAGCAGTCGTTGAGCTTTTAACTATATTTTAGATATACGGGCATAAAGGTTTCTCACACTTTGCGGAACGAACGATAGGTTTCCTCCCAAAACTGCCAGAAGAGCGTATGAATATAGTTTCTTGAAAAAAGCAAAATTTGAGATAACTAGTGTAGCTCCACCTAGCTTTGCAACCTTCGCCACTTAGCAATTATCTTCCATTTATAGTTAAAATAGATAAATTTTTTATCTTAGCCTATCAACTATGCATATATTGTTGAATAAATGTGTCTACTTTGGATGTTGATGTTCTCCAGAACGATGGGTATTAATTTCGGCTATCTGTTTAACTGCAATCTAATAGACTTTCAACAACTAACAAAATTTCCGTTAACGTTTTTTTCACGAGCCGGCAGAGGTATTCTTGTATGACTGAATGTAAATTTGAGCCGCCATTTGCCTCGATCGCTATTTCGATTCGAGACTTTATATGAGGAATCATTTTAAAAATTTGTTTTCCTGGATCGGCGCCAAACTTCAGTTACGCTCGTGCCTAACTCGATATCCGTAAGCCTAGACTAGTTCAAATATACCAAACACATCCAATAAAATAAACTTCGGCTTGACACCAGGCTGTAAGTTTCGAAAATTCAAGGGCTTTATGTGGACTACTGCTGCTAAAAAAATAATGATAATAGTCTAAAGAACAAGTTATAATTTTTCATAAAATTCTGTGATCTAATTCACCGAAATGTCCAGCAAGGAAATACACGCCAACCTATCGTACCTTTCCATCGAGGGTAGATTCCGATGGGGGCATGCCGTTAGCTGTCTTTTGTACACAAACGGGACCCAATTTCTATTTAATCTTTTTCAGCGCCATCGGCATTTGGCCTGACGACATAACCAAAAAATCTATTTTTGGTTTGTGTGTGTAAACCTACAGTCTAATTAAATCTAGTTATCCGTAGCACAACAGTAAATAGGGTCGTAGAACCCTAATAGAGATGTAACCGAGAAATTAAGATTTGTGGTGAACTCCCTAGCTTTCATATATATAGAATTCCTTGTTAGACTCTTTGTACTTAAATATAAAGAAACCAAATTCAGTTTCTAGTTTGGCGTATGCCGTATAAGCTTTTACATATTTTCAATATCAATGAAATTAAATGTAGCCAGTATCGTAGTGAATTTTTGCTAACAGTTTATTAGAATGTTTATCTGTACGAAATAAGTGAACGGCTATCGAGCACAGCATCAGGTTAGAAAGGTTTTTTTTAAAAGGCAACCATATGTGGAATTATGCAAAAATTATTCTTTGAGTGTAAATAATGCAATGTCCTATAGTTATATAAACTGCATCTGGGCTGGGCTAATAAAAAGCTATAAAGCTTTATTAGCTTTAACCAAGAGCTTTTAAGCGGATAATGTTGATCAGCTTTGTCTATTTTCCAAGGTGACTCTGGCAATTACAGGATCCAGAGTAGTGCCTTTAAGAATAAAGTTCGGTTTATTATTTCACTTGTAAATCTTCTAAATTTTATATCTCGATATTTACGAATGCGAAAGGTCAACGCAGGGATAAACACACGGCTAACTGTGCAATTACTGTATGGCTAAGCCAAACAGGCTGCCTAGCAAATAATAAATTAGGAAAAACACTGAATCTACAATTCTAAATGGAGGGAGGATGTATTATCTACACATATAGTTGTTTTTAAATGGATTGTATGGCATATAACGTGCAGAAAAACATTGCTGTCTCTTAGAAAAATATATTTTCTATTATACTTAAAATATTATATATTACTGAACTCAAGCTTGCCTTTTCCGGTGTGTTAATGCTAGCCTTAAATTTTTGATAGGCAAGGACGTGTTGCCCGTTGGGTCGGGATTGCGAAAATTTAAGAGTGTGCCTGTGGACGATCCAATAGGCTCAATGAATCGAATAGAACTCTCAAGCCAATACTGAGATGTTATTTGCCGACGACCACTAGCGACAGTGCGCGGCTGTCTATCAAGCGGAAGTTATTAGCCAAAATGGTTTACGGCAGTAAAAACGAGCGCCGCAGTGTAAAAGACAAATACTACAGCAAATTCAAAAAATCTTCCAAATCTGATTGTTTGTGGAAAAACATCTTAGTATGTGTGAAAGGATATTTACGGCGCCGTTGTACGCAAGATCTACTTGAATCTATAATGCAATAACAGTAAAAGAAATGTTTCATTTGTATTAAGTGTAGTCAATGTATCTTTTCCGTGTGTTAAAACTAACGCTTGCCTTTTTAGGATAAAACGGAAAATAATCATAAAATTGTGACAGCTTCCATTACTTTCTGCTGGAGCGTCGATTTTCATTGACGTCAAGATTTTGCCGTCGCGATGTGAGCCACGGATTAGACTGATCCCATTTTACGCTGCGTTAGAACAGTGTGTTACCCTAATTAACGACCCCAGGTCTGCTTTAACTAAAGGGGGCCGTCTTTTCGTCCTCATTGTATCAGCTATAACGACGGGAATAATACCGAATGATTTAGCGTACTTGGAGTTTTCCTGTAATGTACACCTTGTCATATTTCTATCCTACCAGTTAACTAACGAAATAGTCTGTACTGCTTCGATTTCTAAGGTAAAGCTTGTAAATCTGCAAGTCATTATCTTTTAGTTTAACCACTGGCAATTTTTTCGCGAAATATTATTGCCATCAAAAGCTTTAGTTATTATATGATAGTATTATATGTTTAAAAAGTGATCTTTTACGACTAGAAAACAGAGTTTCTAGCAGATGAGTTGTGCTTTCAATTCTTGTAATACATAATATTTTTTTGAATGAATAGAAAATCACTGTGCAGCAGGACCAAAAATACTGATCATACGTGTTACCAACAGGAAGTTTGCCATAGGATGGCATGAGTTAGCTACTCGATACGAGCCTGATCCGAAATGATCTGCAGATGATGCTGTCATTACAATTGTAATGTCCATTAGCCGCTCTGATCTAAGCTCGTATGAGCATATCGTTATAGAGAGTTTACACTGCGTCGTAAAAAGAACATCACGGTTAGCATCACTTACGCGCAATCAAGCTTGGGATAATTACAGTGTGATAATATAAGTTTCCGACTAAGTTGGCGTTTTCTATGTTGCTCTTCCGAGAAGAAAGTTTTCCACAAATATTTTTATGTTCTTTTCGCACAGTGGCAGATACGCTTTTCGGATTATGTTCAGAAAGGCTTGAGAGTAGGAAACTAATAGTACTAATGTACATAAATATAATGTCGGCCATTCAAGCCTCGTAGACATCTAAAGCATTTTGGAACTTTTTTAGGTCGGGCATTCTCGTTTGAATCAGGTTTTCATTTGTCGTTGCTGAGTTAAAAGTTGTTGATGCCCGCTCTGCGCTATCGCGTCCCTGAGAGTTCTGGTACGCAGAGGACATTGCGGACAGCACAACCCGATAACCGGGAACTAGTTCGGTGGCATTGCCCGTAACATCTCGCCTGTGTCGTTATCCAGAAAAGAAGCTAACAGCGCCCATCCGCCACCAGGAAACTGAATTTAGCTAGGAAAATTTGCCTGGCTAGGCCGTGGCTCCGAGGGTACTCGATACTCTTGCTGATATGTCCAATTCGATTCGGTTTGAGGTAGTCGGTTACCCATCGCGATGTAAAACAAGTCGCATTATCTATAACAAGGGCGTCGAAACCACCGAAGGAGCACTGCGCGACTTTTAGCGTGCGGACCACAGCTCTGGACGTCGTCCTCCGTCGCTTGGGTGTGGGAGATTAACGTTGCTTTCTCCGAGACCCTGTACGCCAGGTCGAAACATAAGCTCCTTCCTCTCCTGGCAATTGCCGTGTACAAGCAAGGATCCCCCTCTACGCCCAATGCGCCTTGTCTATGTGGGCACCCCCGTTTCGTGCCAACGATACGTTCAGCCGTGACAGATCGTCCTCGTTGGTGTTATAACCTCGAAGCCGTATTCTTGTAGCATCAGGAATTATCGGGTCAGTATGAAGTAGGAATTTGCGACAACCAGTTCGTAGGTCTCCTTCATCTGAGCCAGTACAGCTGTCCACTGGCATGCGTCTGTAACCTCAACTCAAGAAATCGCACAACACTTTTTCGTTATCCTGCAAGACTCCGTCGTGGGCAGACAACGAAGTTTAGTTACAGTGTAGAACAAACTCGCAATACAAGCAATGTACTGTAACAACTGTTAATTGTAGAAAGCAGAATTCCCAAAGCTTCTAGAATCGAGGTCAGTAAAGATGCTTTCTAGTAACGAGATCATTTTAAGTAATCTTTGTTAGCCGTGATCTTGTTGGACCAGATACACCGCTTTCTGAGTCGCAAATATATAGTTCTTTGGCTCGAGCCGCAAGCCGTCGTAGTTGATGTCCGCCGACACCTCCTGCAGATGCGTAATGTAAATGTTTATATCGGGCAAGTAGATGATATCATCGAAATAAACATTTCATATTTCAGGGCCTTGGCAATCTTTTCCATTAGTCTTTGAATACGACGAATGAGGTGTTTTTACGAGGTCAAATGACATGCCCCTTAACCAGGTAAAGGCCGTCGGGCATACAAAATGCTGTCTGGTCTCTGAGATTGTTCCAAGTAATGCCTAAGGGCTTAAGCCCTAGCCTTAGAATACGAAAGACATTCATGTCTCTAAAATGCATGCTAGCCTGCCAGTACACATTAGTCAGGAAGCACTGAAGCAGCGGAAGCCACCAGGGGCATCGATAGCGTTGTGGATTTATGGCGCCGAATATACATTTTGTTTTGTGATATCGTTGTGATACCCCACGGTAGTCGAAACTGGATGATCCGATAATCTCAGATCTTGTTTCATGATCTGTTTCTCGGAGAACGCAACGATAGGCAGTGAGTCATCGGTTCGTATCGTGTGCTAGACAAGATCGGTATATTTGGGTCTGTGTGACAGCTCGAAGATAGAAGAAGGCTGTACCGACCTACGAGGAGCTTTGAGGCAGCCATGTTGTTTGGCCGTTAGCCAGAGGAATACAATCAAAAATTGTTCGTCATTTTCAGCCCGTAGATCTCCATTGGACCTCTGCAATTAGCCAAGAAGGTGCGGTTTTTCACGGACTGAACTGTCTTTAAAATTTGCGAACAGCACTATATATCACGTGTGCACATTTGTGCGCAGATCACTATACTGGAATACATACGCTTTCCTTGGATAACAACTTACGGCTCCACCGGGCTGTGGTACAGTATGTGGATAAAATCATCATGGGATGAATATGCGAAATAATATTACTTCATCTTCTAAAATCCTGAGAGGAATGGCGTCTTCAGAATGAAACTCCTTACAAATTCTTCGATGACGAATTACGTCTTTTTTAGCCCATCGTTGACAACAATTTGTACTTCCATTTCCTGTTCACCAGATAGAAACAAGTCGCACTTATATTCGGCCACAAGTCGTAAGAGCGTTCGACCTCAAGAGTCAACGGTTTATCGGAGCCTTCATCATGCAGTTGATGTACTGGCTCAGGTGAACGGTGAGATATCAGGCCTTGAGTCTCTAGATGTCCCCGTTCCCAGCAGTTAAACATGCGCAGGAAATCGCGGCTCGGAACACGCGACCGCCCATTCAGTGGGTTATAATTGTAAAGTCCATTTGCTGGGCATGGTGTATTACAATCGAAGTATATCGGGTGGAAGAATAGGCGGCGGCATACGATTACTTGGGATAAAAAAACGACGAGAATTTCGACTACGGCATAAGTACCGTCGTGCTCTTATCATTCGTGCCTATATGTTGCCTCGGCTTAGTCGAAATACTGTTTCCAGCCGCAGTTGGCATCGAACCTTGCTATCCACACGTCTGGCTCCTTGGCACCAAGCTGGCTCAAGCCGTTTGGCTGCCACCAAATGTTACAAACATCTAGTTCCGTGTTGGAGGTCAGCTTTCTAAAGCGACGCTTGGCAGCAGTGCCAGTAAAACCCAAAACATTAAATGCTATGAACAAAAAAGCTGCTACGGGTCTTATTGCGGTTTACTCGACATCAGGCAGCCCCTTACATGCTGCTACTGGCAGTAGTTATCTAGAAATTTCCGTATTATTAAAAACCGCTACACGCTTCATCCCAGTATAATTATACACATAACGAACGACCTAGCACGTTTTTAGGCCAACAGAAAAAACTTTTTTAGTTAGCCATTCCTTAGCAGTAGCAGAAACAAATAGATCGCAAACAGATAATCTTATCTATAATCTAAGGATTCCTCCAATTTATTTAGTGAGTCTTTTTATAGCAAGAGCTTCAAAACTCACCGCACCAAGACTTGTGCTAGCTTATTAACCCAGCGGGCTTATTACGATTTGATGTGCGCATTAGCATACCCTCCATATTTCTTTAGAAATAATCTTGTTATAACAGTTTGATGGCCATTTTTAGAGGATTTTGCCGGAATATGGTTGGTTAGCAAGTGTTTCGCACCTTCTGGTAGTCTGAGCTCTGGCCTCTCTGCTGATTTTGTTCCAACCGCCTCCACAATCTCTCCCTGGGTCAACTTTCTGTTGTTGTCCTGTTGAACGTGTTGACTTCAATCACGTACCGTTATTCTCGTCCTTGACGTCTTTCGCTAAGACTTTCCTAATTTCCATAACTCAACTTTTTTCCGCCTTATTTTCCGCCTGTTGGTTATGGTACGTCCCAAAGCTTTTGCAGTCTTGAAAGCGTCCGTCAATATCTCTTTTAGGTTTTCGTGTTCAAGAGAATTTTGCAGCGTACGGCAGTTAGTTGATCGTATCTTTTTAACATAGGCGTGTTCTACTTCCTAAAGTTCAAGTCAGGACTTATCTTCGCTTCCTGTTCAGTGGGAGCTACGTTCAGACGTTATATCTTTTCGACCTAACTCTTACATATTAAATCTCTTTGATCGCCCAAACTCCTCAACTCATCTGCGACGACCGATTCCCTAGCTGCTTCCGTATATTGTTCACCAGTTATGTGCAGGCCTTCTGCCGCTTCTACAGAATATTGCGGGCATTGTCCACCTACTTGAAGGTTTCTTTTAGCCAGCCATTTAAGAAGTGCTGCCCTGGGTGAGGGGCATCTGTCTACAGGTAATCTATGGCATCTTCATTGATTTTGCCAGCGATTATAGTTTTGTCGTATCATTTAGGTTGCTTCCTAGATTGTTAAAGGATCCTTGGAGGCTTTTGTATTAAGCTGTCCTTCGTATATCTGCCATTCGTATATATAATCTCCTAAATCTGGCGAGATAGGCGATGCCGGTCTGTATCCTGTTCTTTAGTTGTAATGATCGGCGAAGTGCATAAGGACCGCCTGAGTGTTTGAGGACTCTAAGTAATGTTTTTTCATTTGAACATTGCCCAACATGTAGAAAATGATTATATAGTTTCTTCATCCTTACTTGGAAAAATCTACAGAAAGGTCTACGAACCGTTAGTGTATACTCTCAGCGAAAATAATATTAGACTGCACCCACTTTCAGTGGTAAGACAAGCAGTTATATATTAATTACGATCTTTCTTCAGGTCAGAAAAACTATACTATAAAATGCTTCAAAATTAGAGATTTGTTAAGGAAATTTGTAGATTTATTTTCAATTTTTTTGTGAGACAGATACGCTTAGAAAATCCATACGCGTGCCTTATTCACAATTTTCGTGTATAACGTCTGTGACACTCCTAAATACACTAGGTTTCTGTGGTATGCATGTAAATAGCTTTCGTTATCAATGTAATTCCGAGTTGTTGGTGGAACCTAGCAGTGACTGGAGAATACTGGTGGCACATATCGAGATTTCTCTTGAAATACGATGTAACCAGTGTAGGAGGTACATATGTGCTGCGTGTATTATCACAGCCGAGACATTCGACGCGAGTCACTGATGGCTTGTTTGTGATTAGCGTTCATTGTTGTTACACGTAGACCGTGATAATGTGATCTATTGTACATACATTGGTCTAATAAAGTATCGTATGTAATAGACAGTAAGCAAGAAACCACCCGAGGCCCATTCGTACCAGACTATCGTGCTTCTTTAATATATTGCTAATTCGTTCGCTAACAAAAAAACAGGTATGTGCCTTACATTATTGTATGCGCACTTAATTTCCTTTAGAATGAATAATGTAACATGTTAAGAGTGTGGCACCATTACTTTCACACTTCATGCCGTCGATTATGTCTGAGCTTAAGTGAAATATAGATTCATCTTGTTACCTGCAGCTATCGTAAATGTGATTATCAAATGGGCCAGGCCGGATGACCATGTCAATTGACTGAAAACCCGCTGATTGGAACCAACAGCACAAATTTAGGAAGCTGTGTAGATGCTGGTCAAGCAGCGTCCACTGCAAGTGGAAGTTAGCTTACGGGCAAAGCCTCTATAGCAGTTTGGAAAAATGTATATTAGATAAATATGAACGGGATCAAGGCCAATAAGCCTTACATCCATGTAAGATGTAAGGCTTATTGACGGTATATATACACACAATGAGGAAGCTTACCAATAATTTAATTACAAGGCGCATAATATACTTGCCATGGAAGGGCAACGTGGGTGAGAGCGTACAAGTGGAATATCCACCACAACCAGATATTGAGATAGCGAACCGCATGGGTATAGAAGATCAAATGGATAAAATTAAGTGTTTTGCAGCAGATCACATAACTAGATTCACTATGAACAGCCTTAATTTCGAAACTTTCGAAGAACATTGGGTTGCGGATTCCACTTTATCAAAAAAAAAACTGATACTCTGGGCGTTCCCGGCTTTTTGTCATTTTCGCCTTACTGTGGCGGTACGTTCGTGTTGGAAGAATCTCGGTAGAAATGTTGTGCGCGAAAATCTAAATGCAAACAAAATGCGACCAACTTGCTATATATATGACTATTATATATTAACTTGCTATATATATGCTATATATGACGAGACGCTACCGTCTTGGCAATTTTAGACGTGGATTCTTCTGGACTGAGAGTCGGTCAACTGTGTATATGTTGTCTCTGCACAATATTTCAAAGTGGGAAAAAAACTGCTCTGTATAGAACTACTAACTATAGTTTCGTTGCTTTTTTTAAAGTACAGGAGGCCAAGAAGTATGTTGGCATTATCTCGAAATATCCGAAGACATGTTTTTGAGACGCGGCTGCTTTGGAAGTTCTGATAACAGTTGAGGTACCAGCCATGTATAGGTAAAACCACAGTAGTTTTTAGCATATTAAATAATGCCAAACCATTTGTTCCTTAATGTTTTAATTTCATAAAATGATAACCAAATGTGACTAAAAGAAGAAGCTCGATTTCACTTTTTTTTTTAATACAGAAGGAGCTTTCGTTTGAATACTCGCGAGAAGTCGTCAGCATAACACGTATATAAACTTCATCTGAAGCTTTTTCTTTCGTTCAATATAGAAAAGAAGAACAATGTATTTTTCTATAAATAATACTCTGATATGATAATTTTTCTATAAATAATACACTGAAATAATGCAGCAATCCTTGCATTGATTGATGTTGCATTTTTTATTTGAATCCGAATTTAACTCTTCCTAAACTAAACCTGATTTAAAAAAAAAAGTCGATAGCTTGCCTGTATTTCGGTGCAGGTATGAAATAAAAGGCGATAAAATCACGAGGCGTTGTAACATAAATAGGCGGCGCTGTTCTTGCTTTTACAAGCTTTGTTATCGTGTCTAGTCGTTATTAAAGTGGGTAACAAATGAAAAAGAATGCTACTTTACTATGAGGACTAAGGTATGACTTTATTAAGCTATGTCCATCACACGCCCGTGAGGTTTCAGTACATCATATATGAATATGTATTGCTACGGATCGTCATTAGTGTGCTAGTTTAACTAGAGTTGTATTCATTACTGAACAGCAACGATATCTAAACGCATTGAAGTGTACGACATTTCTTTGCGCTGTCATTTTCGTGATCGTTAGTGTTATTGCCCATCGGGGCCCGATGCTATGCATCAGCGAGAACTTCATTTGAAGTACATCATACCATTTGAAGCAGTTTATTTTGGTCAATCAGTGTCATTCTGGGCGATAAATCTAGCGATGCATGCAGGTCATCAGTGGCTGTGTAGTAGATAAATGGATCGGCAGCAATGCAATGTGTCCTGTGCGGCCACACCTATCGCCAGCCGCTTTTTTTTTATTTGAATTATTACTTGAAGTCAATGAACTCAGTAGCGCTCACCGGAATCACCCAGACTGCAAAGCCGAACGAAAGAATCAGATGTTAAGAACGAAGTCATGACAGGAAAAACTGTGCCAAGCAAATGTGTGAGGTAAAATACGCCGCTGCTCGAGAGTGAGGGGACATGAGGAGTCGTCTTCGCCTGTTAAAACTGCGCTTCGCTGAAAAACGGTGCTTCTGTTTATGCTGCTACACTGCCCGCGTAAAGATTTTCTCCTAGCCGCCGCAAATATATCAGTGATAATATGAAACTGTTTATGGTAAGTGTGATTGAGTTTATTGTTTTTACTGTGTTAACTGAGCTAGACTGAACTATATATATGTTGCCTTAAAACGTCCTTAACTTTGCTTGTTTTATCTAAAAGTTTCTCCATTTTACAATAGCTGTTACACGATTGCAAATAACTTTCTAAAAATAGGGCTGTATGGATCTATGCTTATGATACATTCATTCAAGATAAAGCTCTTTTGGACCAGACTATCCATGATTTATAGCTTATAGTCTGAGATACGTAGAGCATGGCTTTCCCAGTGTAAAAGTTTGCCTTGTACAGCATCATAATGATGGCCTTATTTGTATTGGCTTTGAGTAAGCTACTTACCATGATTGAACCTATTCTTCGCTGACACTGAGTTGCATCAGTGCTGTCGCTACTTGTTATCTATCCATGTTATCTCAAGAATTTCTATTCACTTGTAGTTTTTTTTTTTTTTTTTTATCAAAAATGTACATCATCAGTGAACTATGCATGTTAACGGAACGCGATCGTTACTTCAGCATCTCGATAGTAAAGCTTAATACCATTTCTCAATTTATTTTGTCTAACACTTAAAATTTTCTCAGAGGATTTATATTGAAATGTAATGCGATTGCTAGCTTTCAAAGTCGGTCAGGCTACGAAACCAATTGGACGGGTCATGTATATGATTGACACGCAGGCGTATCGCACTTACTTTTTTTTAGGAATTTTTTAAAACTATAAAATTATATAAATAAAAGCAGGCTAATTTAATTTTATATGTATGCAAGCTACATTCCTATTTCAAACAGTTAATTAAAACTAACGAATGATAAACAGATCAATTTAAATAAATCGTTTTTTGTGTCGTAAATAGACTACGTTTTTTTTAATTGCACACATAATTGTCTTATTGATTACTCAGCCAAATTGACTAACTCAGGGTTAGACGTTCAGGGATTTACTAATCATGCAAGAGTCAAATAGTTATACTTGATCAATTTGTTTACATTTTTCACTATCCATCCACGTTGCTTCTCTGATTTTCTGCAAAAACTCCTTCCAAAAATCATAATTCATATTAATCTTTACACGTGAACGTTGTTGTGATCTGCGTAATCATGCGTTGATTTCGCAGATCATCTATGTTTGTGCTCTTTGACGCGACAAATATGCACCTGTGTATATTTTCTATATACCGACAATGGTACGGTGATTTTTTGCCTAATCATACATAGCCTTTATGCTTGCATCTATATTTTACAGATATTCTGTGTGGGCGCTTTTGCCCATGCGGCTTCTTTAGGAAGCGGGAGAATTTCTACTTCAGTTATAGCTGATGTCGCTGTGCCAGCTGTAGATCTAAAAAAGGAACTAATTGCTGACCTAAAATCTGAAGCACCGAGAGGTCAGGAGGCGACGCTTCAAAGTCTCAAGAAGAACGTCGAGGAGGATACTGCCGCTGTTGCCGCCACTAACAACGTACAACAGAAGGCTGTAACCCCCAGTTCTGACGACCAAAAAAAAGATACTGAGAAACGATTTTTATTGCCCGGTCAGTAAACTGAGATCGCTAATCAATTACTGTAAATGTAAAGTTCTCGTCTTCAAAGCGAAGTATATATATGTTACTACATTTCGGTATCGTGCTGATTTCAGGATTTGGCGGATATCGTGGGTTGCACGGCGCCCGCGAAAGCTATACTAATGTTGCCGCAGTCAGACACTATGGGGCATTTGGTGGTTATGTTGAGCCCTACGGAAATGGATTTGAAGTACCCGTTGGTGGTCTAAGCGTGGGACCAGCTCTCGGTCTGGCTGTACCTGGAATATTCTATGGGTGATTGCAAATTTTCAGTAAGCTAAATGGAAAGACGTACTAATTTATTCAAAATGAAGACATTCAAACGCAGCAAACTGAAGCGGCACCAGTAAGTGCATGGATACTAAAACGCAGCGGCACCCTTAATAGTTAGGGCCGTGAATTCAGGCAGCAGTAGCAAGACGTATGTAGGGGTCTGTTGATTAGATTTAGAAGTACAGAAACATTTAAGCGGCTGTCGCAGCCATCAAAGAAGATACATGAAAAAGAGTCATAAATTTCGCTTCGATCCGGTGTTTCACTAATACTGAGTGTGTTCATGTGTGTGTTTGTAGGACCCATTATTAAAATTGTATTTATATGACGTAGCAGATGAAGAGCAACAAAGAGTGCATCAATGATGTGTATTTCATCACAAAATGCTATTTTTATTGTTAGCAAATAAATTATATTATTGAAACATGAGAAATGACTAATTCTCACACTTCTTAAAATGCCTCTCTCCGCTTCGTCTGTTCTTGCTACATTGCATCTGCGATAGTATTATCATGTGCTTCTGAATCTATGCTCCACATACCACTCTCCATAACCCGGGCTGTAATAATTACAATAGGAATAATCCATGATTAGCTTTAGGATTATGTTTTTTTTATTACTTTCAACTTTTTCTTATATATTATATAATTGATAGGTGTTTTCAGGACCGTTATGTTAATCTTGCATGAATTCTAGAATTCCGTTATGTAATCACTCCCTGTCAGTATAACTAAACATTGCCTATAATACAACAGTATGTTTAATGAGACTTCGTCCCGTCGTTGAAGCACAGCGGCAGCACTAAAGGCTAGAGATGTTTTAACCTTTGCTTTTCCTTACTCCCCAGTGATTGTTTTCATCATAACCGTCATCATTGTCATTAATTAATTTTTCGCTATCCTATTTCAAGGCCGACAGTGATCACCAATATCTCGGCCTTATGATACGCGCCATGAAATCGCCGTTCTGTAACTGCTCTTTTCCGCGTTGCTAAGCTGGTAGTTTTTGGTTGCCAACTGTGACTTATCGTCCGATAGCGTGATACTTTGAATAAATGCCAATGGCCTGTAGTCTCCTGCCACTAATACACACTAACGGTATCTATTTGTCACAGTATTGATTTGATCTCCAGGAGCTCCTTTAGTGCTTTTCCATTATTTGTAACTAAAAGCTTTATATGTTACAGTTGATTTTGCAAATTTAGAAGACTACATTTTCTCCGATAACGTAGTTTCATTGTTCACAATTGACTATTCCTGAGTTCCACTGCTAAAATCCCCACATGCAATCAGTGCACTTAAGAAGATGGACGGTCCTGAAAATTTAATTCGCTATTTTTCCCCTCATTTTTGTTGTCGTCGTGCTTCGTTCTTAGTTCGTGTAGACAGAACAAGCACGTCATGGGTAGAACTTAGTAGATTTAAGGATCACCCGCGAAGTCTTGACACAACACCTTTCTGCGGCCCTTCCTTACGTGACGTTTGCCTCTAGTTTGTCGAACGCTCTGAAACTACCTGAACATATTCTAAACCAAGTTTCGCTCTTCTACGGGGGCAAACTTTCGATACTCAATGGAAGGTTGTCACGACTGACCGACTCAGGGTTGGCCTTCTGTGGCCACAGGATGGCCAGAACCCAACAATCGAGCCAGATCAGTCCTTGCACATCATATATATATATATATATATATATATATATATATATATATGTGTGTGTTCTTCTAAATAGTGATTTAAATCTGATATTTTCAAGTGCACTGTGTGTGTATCCTACAATGGCTATAACAAAATATAAAAAAGAAAACTAGTATATCCAACGCATATATCTTTGCTAAAGCTAGCTAGCTAGCATCATCTTCGCTTACTTGACTTGTTTAAACGACACGGAAGTTGTCTTGACTTCGTTTGTGTTTAACAGCTCGTTGCTATGTTTTTCGTCACGTTGACTCTAAATTCGTTGTTTAACTAAACACTAAATGGCCGTCAAGCAAAGCATAGAGGCACCTCTTGGCTGTTATGCACCAGTTGTGCAGAATACGGTCTTTTTTTTTTGGTTTGGGCACTTACTACTTTCTGCTCTTAAACTGCAGCCCCTATAGCTATCTCAATTCAACATTTATTTCTTATTATGTTGAATATTTTCTAATGACCCACATCTCTCTTATGCGCTGACCCACATGTCTCTTTTTCATAGTTCACTCTTTGTAAAAGATTCTCGACGCCCGAGGCGAACTTCGATATTTTTTTCTGATTCACTGCAGTACGACTGCATGGGATTGATTCTTTCAGATAGATCACCGGCCGCAAGCCTTCTAGGGCATTTTGTATTTTCGGAGGTATGAAGCGGGCACGTATCCCTGTTTACCATAGCGATCTTCAACAAACCACCACTCAGAGTTGTTTTCAAGGTCGCATGTGAAGATCACAAGCACCACTTGACCTTGTGCAAGTGGAAGCTGACCAGGTCCGACTTCATCGAGCTTATAGAGAGCGTAATAATACTGCAAGCAAAGCAACGAGATCGAAAATACAATTGGGTTTATTGGTCAAGATCAAAATAGGCAAGTGTAAGGGTGTATTAATGTACGACAGACACTTATTTTTATATATGTATTATTTATTATTATTTACGTAAGAACTTGAGCCGTCAGTCTACCCTTGAAAGCCGACTGATTCGAATCATGTGTATCAACTCATGAATCCTACTGGTACATAAGCAAAGAATATTAAACTGTAACAAGGACCTGCAACGTATTCGATCATTCGCACAATCCTAGGAACAGTGGGAAGTTTGACTTCTCTAGGATAACCTTCCGTATATTTATTTCTATTGTTATATTGATACGTTATAATAGCGTACGTTTGAAAACGTACGAGATTGTTTCGGAGAATTTTTTCGGAGAAATTTCGGAGTGTAGTGTGCTTCTGAGATTGCTTTGTTGGCATGGATGGCTTCGCCAAGCCACGAGGCCAATCGGACAGATTATGTGTATGGTTGCTACATTTGCTTATTGCAACACTTGTTATCAATTTTTGGTGGAACTCCTTTATAAATATCATATGTGGTGGACATATGCGAGGTAATTCAATTTTACGTATACGCACTCTATATTTCTATTTGAAACAGTGTATCTAAACAGCAAAACGTCAGTCGATGTGACACCAACCTCTTCGAGCCTCTGACGAACATCGATCAGTGAATGTGGATCGTGCTTAGGTTGCTGCATTTGTTGTCGTCGTTCCTGTTGCGGCTGTATATCACAGTTGTCGAGTGCATCCAGGTTTGAATACACGTTGTCCTGTTCTTTCACGGGTAAAGCCGGTAAAGGCTTATGGAGCCGTTTTGTACCGACGGCCTGAGAGGCGGATGTTTGAGACGTGGGTGCATTGGTGGCGGGAATATTTGGCCCCCCGCTCTGGTTACTGCGATTAGGCAAATTACTGATTACCGGATTCACTACGCGTTTCGAAGGCTGCAAAGGCAGTTGCGATGGGTAGATTGACAGCACCTGTGAAGTAATAGATGGTGAAAGTGTACCTAGAAGCTAGAATAAAACCTGCAGAATTAATTTTTATTGCATACGTATCTGTCACTGCACGACAGCAACTCTTTGGCAATGAACACAACAACAAGGCCGTATCGATTTAATCTCAGCGAATATTTTGGCCATATAGCGTATATAATATATCGTATATTCGTGACTCACGATGTTTACGATACGTTTACCATATTTTAATGTAGTGATGTTCTACGATGATGCAGTCTGTGTGAAAAAAGGCTATATTATCGTTACATACTTTCGTTAAATGTCGATGTCATAAAGGTTACATGTACTTCATTCTTGAGGATGTTGCGATGAGTTGTTCTGTTTTATTTAACAGATGTCATTTTTATAAATTTTCTGTTGAAACGCTCTCGTGTCACTTTAGGCTAGTGCAGCCTATCGGCATAGGCTTAAAGCCTAGCTTCTGGATTTTATGTCTTAATTGTACAAAGTAAGCTCTAAGGAAAGCGAAATATAATGAACAAAACTAGCTATTTTATTTAGCATAATTGAACAGAATGATTTTTAGCATCGGCGAAGCTCTCGCGTGAGGATACAGAGCTGTAGGTCGCGAAACCAAAAACATCATAGGTTGGAGCAGGAAAAGAGGATCATGGAGAAAAACATTAAATAACTCACGCACCTTGACACCCTCACCATTGACGGCCGCTAAGGTCCGGGCGTTCCGTTCGCTCTGTCGTTGAAGTGACTGCGCCTCGACGGACGCCCGGGGTGCGACATCGCTAAGGCCGAGCGCAGATTCTACGTTACCGTATAATGCATTTCCGTTTGAATAGGTTTTGACATTGTTACCAGCAGATACCGCTGAAATGTTGGCCGCGCCAGAAACGCCATCGGCGGAAGCACCGACAGCGTTGTTGAACAGGGTACTGAGTTCCGCTTGGTGCTTATTTACGCTGTTTCCCAACGCTATTGGCGCTGCGATTCCTGCGGATGCTGCCGGAGTAGGAGCAGTAACAGATGTGCCATTGCTCGTCAGTGATGTGGGTCTCACTGGTGTGGCTCGATTTGTCGCGAACGAACCTGAGGTCGGCCGCGCAGCTCCGCCATTGGCCGAGGTCACTCCGGGAACAGCCATCACCATCGAAGCGTTCGCAACCGCAGTCGAATAAGTGAAACTGCTACCGCTGCTGGACACTGCGTGTCCACCACTCGTGACCACTCGGTTATGGCCGTCCCTGAGAAGGTGTTTACTTGCAATAAGACCTTTGCAGCGACCATTATCGACAAACCAACGCATCGGGTTTCCAGACGGGTCTGCCGAACGGAGCAGTCCAACGAGATCGCCTAGTGACAGAGAATGCGGCACAAAACCCGACAGACGATTAGATAAAGGTATTGATAATTAAAATGTACGACACGGATAGTGATGCCATATGGTCAAAATAGTGCATGAAGCTATTCGCGCTTTGTCGTAAAGATTAGGTCTCATGCGTCATATACGTGACATGTTGGGGGATGTACCTAATTAACCACGTTTGAATAAAAGAAATGCAAAGTGTAGCTTGTTCGTTCGGAGTTAATTCATAGATTCTGTGGTGTAAGTAGGTTTCAATATGCATCCTATGCTACATTTAACCATTCAATAATCGATACACATAATATACACATAATCATATATCCGTTTAGTTCCTGATGCGGAAGGCTTGTTTTTCGCAAAACAGGGAATATTAGGCGAATGTATAGAAGAAATAAATCGGTGCCAGAAACGTTAGTAGAGTATAGGACGAGTACGATGTGTGTAAAGCAATGACAAACTTTGAGTTGTCTTACTCAATCAAAGGAGTTAAGGACAATGGTGATTAATATAGATTAAAGAACGCTTATGAGTACAAAACGACCACCATTTGAAGCAGGCTTTGCGATAAAAGATTGTAGCATTATAAAGGACGGAAGTTGTTTCACATGTATGTAAACATTTGATAGCTGGTAAATGCAAGTATTAAGTTATGCATTCGAAACATTACGATTGACCTGCTCATGATAAGGTCATTGTGCTCACCTTTGTTAAGAGATATCTCATTAGGATCACTCGTTTGTATTGTTAGAGCGACGGTGTACACATTGTCCCCGTACTCCTGCTTTAGCCACTGTCGGTGGGCGTCAGTCTGTGGAACGAGGTCTAGAGCCACCCCATGTTTGTCGTTGAACGACTTCCTGAGAAAATTGCTTCCCTTGGTAAATGAGTCCATCTTGAAGGGGTTGCCGGAAAGATTAGGTTGTAGCATTGAGAAAGCGCTAAACGTTTGCAAAGCGGCACGGTGTTTATGCTCAAACGTATCAAGCACGTCACTCGGTGAATCCTTCACTCCGGTCAGTTCGCAAAGTTCAAGCAGTTGGCTTGTGATTCGGCCGATAAGTAGTTTGCGTGCACGAAGGAACGAATCTACACAGCTGCCCAATAGATCACTACTGAGGCTGCAGAGCCGTGGCAGTTCGTCGAGTAGTTGGCTATTAAGAGCATTGTAAGTGTTCCGCGCACTTTGTTCTTCCTCTTCGAAAGCCTTGTGTCTTGTCGCATCTCGGTTCTTCTCGGTGCGGGCTGTACAGGCCGCCAGATCCAAGAGTTTGTGTTCGCGTTTTGCGATGATCTTGTGTGGAGCTGCCAGCATTTCGAGTGCACTCTGCAGAATTTCGACAACATGCTTTTCGATGTTTCGAATAAATTCCGTCCAATATTCGGCATAAATAGCGTGCTGCGCCATCCGGAACCCGTCTACTTCGGGCAGATTGCAACGTTCGGCATGAAAGTCACAAATATCTTCGGCCAGTTGAAGTCCAACTTTCAAACACTCTTGCAGTTGGTCACAAAACGTCCGCATACTCTTAAGAAAGTTCTTGATGCTTTTTTCTACCAAAATAAATCGATGCTCTTCGCGCTCAAAATCTTCGTCACGTACAACAGTGGTGAAGCCAAGTGAGCTGGACATTTTAACTGTGAGTCGTGTAGACTTCTTCATCACAGAATGAAGGTTCAATTTGGACAACCTTTGACTGAGGCTGGCCTCAGGGTTCGAACGGTACTTCGAAACAAGATCCTTTCGGCGCTTCACTTCGTTGATATCGGTTGCCACCTGTACAAAAAAATAGAAGCCATTATGATATTTTGCCAATAGTTAAGTCTGCTAATGAGCATTAACACACATTGTTGCAACTGCAAATGTATCACCGAATAAGATTTACTAATCCAATGGGAAAAAACGTACAGCTAAACCTCTCGAACCTATATAAATATAAATTTGATAAAAGCACTAAACAAAAGTTGTGCACACATGTTGTTGAAGCGGCGTAGTTTTCAAAGATTATATCAGAGATCAATAAACAAACAGTCACATTAAGGATAAAATAAAGCTAAATCAACAGCCGAATCCGGTTCGAGGCACACGACATTTGCTGTTACGGCAAATCTAGGTGAAGAATGCTACTGGTTGTAAACAATCGTGTGTGTATTCTACAACAGCGTCGATGCACACAGAAAACTTTTAACAAGAATATTATATTATATATATAATAACGAACAAACAATAGTTTCCGTGAAATTTAGTTGTTGAAAAATACATGAAGTGGCCTGTGGGGTAACTAGTGTAATGGCTTTTCGTATTCGCTTCCAGAAAAGTGTGACAACAATAAAATGAAGATAATTTGATTTTGTTAGGTAGTACCACCTTCCAGAGTTCGACACAAATGTGTTTTCTATTATCTAAAATTTGTTTTAATTTTTTTTGACTAATTCGAATCTTTTTTTCGTACTTTCTTCCGATGTTTGACCATTACTATTTCTATGTACGTTCACCATAGAACTGTTACTACCGCTGAACTGAATAAGTCTTTCCAGAAAAAATCAGATATTCTTCTGATAAATGACCGTTTTTTTTCTTCGAGCTTTTGGAATATATCTAATGTATGTTATTTGTCACGTTCAGTAAATATATCATTACAGAAGATTTTTCATTTCGTTATGTTTTTCGCTTCGTATTTTAGTCCGTAGAGTTATGAATGCAAGCACAGTCATAGCTATATAGTGATTACACTTTGGGAAGATTATGGAATTGTCTGCGAACATACTTCCATAAAATAGGATCAATTTCTAGTAAACTGCAATACTTAGACAAAAAAATTATCTGTATTTGCTTGCCAATTAATTTTCATGTCTTTTTCGCAAAGCTACCACCTTGGAAGAGTGAAAAATATTATGAAAATATATGAAAGCATAGCCGTGTTGCCAGTACGATGCTCGCTTTTAACGTGCATACCCTTGCCATGTCGTCCATTGCTTGCAATAACAGCTGTTTGTCTGGATGAGCGTCCTCAGTAGCTTTCTCGAGTTCATTAATTAGCAGTGGATATTTAAGGATGCGTTGCACAGGTTTGATGAGAACCGATGCCAGATCAAAACAGTTGTTTGTACGTTGCATTTCGCTGATACCTGCAGAATAACAAACACACGATGACACATTGTTAAAAAGCTTTGCTGAGGATTTTTAAAAACAATACCACACGCTAAGGAACTTGATAAAGACGTACTAAAAAAATCGTCTTACGAATTCCAAATTCATCGAGTTTCATTCCCGTAACCGTCGGTAGGAATTATATCGAAATATGTTTGTTACAGTACTTGTGACGGTAATCCTTTGCTGGAATCGTGAGGTAAGCGAAAACGAGGAATATAGGAACTCATAACGCGAACTAACATAAACAACTCCTTATGATTACTGTAGACTGTCGGTCGTTCTCCTAGTCAGTATCTAAATACATGTAGATATTTATGCTTGGCCAGATTCATTTGAAACAATGTTCAACTAAATGGGAACCATTATATATAGCTGATGAAAGGGAGCTATAAGCTAATAATAAGTTAGAGACTAGTAGATAATACTACTTTTTTTTTTTTTTTTTTATACTTGGGATTTTTACTTATACTTGTAAAACGAGAGTAACATTATAACTGTTTTACAAAGACTTTAGACTTTCAAACTAAAAGTGACACGTATGCTAAGCTTGGGTTCAAGATGCGTTCAAATGTGCACTTTATTCACTATACTACATATTTGCAGCGTTCTTGTTATTGAATTCAAATATATTTTATAGAGGTTACCGTAGGGACACATCGAGAACCTAGTGTAGCAGTAACAGAGCCTACTACAACCTTAGAGTGTTTCGCGCGCTCTTAGTGCAAAAGCCGCCGGATAAACACTTGTGTTAGACCGGAAATGTTCGTTGAGCTTAAGTCGGAATAACTAGGCTTGACATCTAACTTGCGAGCTCATAGTTAGCATAAATCCACCAACATGAGTGGCACAATCGCCTTCACGTAAGCATTTTACAAAGTCGTTTTCCATTTAGTTTGTGCGAGAGATAATTCCGTGGGTTGACAAGTGTTGGGTGGAGCCGTTGTCGGGAGGGGGCACGGGATTCGGTTGGCGCATAATGACGAGCCTTTCCTGATAAGTGTCCCGAAAGTGGCCTACATCGTAGCGTCAGGTGGACATAAAGGGACTGAGGCTTGGTACGCGGCTACGAAGTATATGGGAGCTACACTAAGAATCATCACCAAAAAAAAACCGTTAAGGTTACTGTGAAAACTTCTATTTCATGACAGTACATTGCGAAAACATTGTACTTTCACAAATCAATACGAGTGCAAAGATTTGAGAAAAAAGCTTGTACCTGGAAGGTACGCTCTCTTCAACTGTATAATATATTCACTAAAGATGGTCGCTAGTTTATACTGATTTTTTATTGCAGTCGATCATGTTCAGCAAACTGCGAACCCCGTTTAGCTATTATAGTGTTTAGAAGAAAAATATAAATATAGTAAGATACGACATTTCTACTAACAACTCAATGACTCAACGGCAGGGAGCTACGTTTTCGATTTGAATGCTAAAACTTCGCAAGGTTGCAAAAAAATGGAAGGGCAAGTGGAATGTTTCTAAATAAACTGTCTACTTGCCCTTGCGAAACTCAGACAAGACCCTTACTGAAGTCGCTTTTTTACCACTGCTGCACAAAAAATCACCTTATCACTCATAATTCAACCACCTGATCTCAAGCATGTTTGACAAAACCGCTTTAGTCCAAGTTTTCAGTGTTCAGGCTAAATACATGCTAATATAACTATCATATTGACTCAATATTTATTTAAATGCCTGTGTCGAAGGGTAAAATCGGAGAAGCCCTCTCCCACAGGGGAAAAATGCTAGACTGCTTTATACCATGCTTTGTACACTTCTACGAAGGCGACACCGGGCCGTTTTTCATTCTATTGTGGTATTTTTAAAACTAAGTCTTCATTTTATGTGTCTGTTTCGAAATTGCCTGACGTCGTCTTCAAACATTCGCTAAAGGTATAATTCTTTGTCACTACTTCGAAAATGACTACCCTGAAGCAGGGTTCAATTGCCTCATTGTTGTATACCGTTAAATAATCACTTGCTAAGTCATTAAATAATTGAAATTGTCTATAAAATAAGCTGTTCATTTCAATATTTTGGTACTGTTGGACATATCTATCGCTTAGATGGCGGCCGCAGATATTTCGCGTTGATTGACTGACTGTTCCAATTTGAATTCAAATAAGTAACAAACAGACATTGTTATTACTATGAGACGAATGTTAGATCCCACGTTTTTCCGGTGCGAGCAACCGTCTCGAATGGGAAGCACTATAATAACAGAAAGGTATAGCCTTTCATCATGAGCTAACTTTAGGTCTTGCACAGCGTTTTATCATGAACAAGTTTTTCCTAAACGACTGCTGCGTCAGCGCATAACAGACCAAAATCAATCAGTCAATATATAGTATCGTTTTATGTCATGTTTTAAACAATCCCTCTGAATTACACAAACGTACTCTAAAAGCGTACTCACGTAACGCTGGTTTTTCCCTACATGCCTGAATTCGAATTAGGTAAACAGAACAGACTATGGCGTGCGAACAGATTTCCACCTGCACCTTCAGCCATACACACGATATTCATTCCAGAGCAAAGTTTGCTGGTAGATCTAATAAAGCAAAAATTACGAATCATATATTTCACCGTTCAAATAGATGATTTTAATATAAGTTAATGTACTCATTTATACCAGTTTAATGAATGATCTCTCTTAAAATGGCTTACATTTTACTTCAGCTTTTTGCGCCATCAGGTAGGTTATTGGTCACACGTCTTAGCTTACTGATTCAGTAGTTACGTTGAAAAAACTAGTTAAAGTTTGCTTTTTTTCCCCATTTACTCTTATGCAAACAGGTGCAAACAAAAAGGTACCTCGTTCTGACTCTATAATAAACAAACGTAGAGCCGATTTTTTCGTTTAATTAATTACACTTAGTCCCTTCCTCAATAACATATAATCTAGGCTACACTAGAACCGTGTATGTTAGTATCTATCGAGCTCACTTAAAAGTAAATTAATCAAATACGAGGGTAGCCAGCGATCAGCCTACTACTGCGCCTATTAAACTTATCATGAGTATTAAAAACAAGAAATTTATTTGAAAACTATATAATTTTTTGGCAATGTTTAGTAGGAGCCAATGCGATGGATGCTGACTACGTGTTCGTTCTTACCGCCGCTCCCGTAAACGGTTTTTTTTCGCTTACACACAGTTTCCTTAGGACTAAACCATGACTCACAAATTCAGAAGCGATATGCTGAAATGAACTGTACAGCAAGGCGCAAAAAAACGTAAAACAATTTTACATCGCAAACCACAAAATCATCGCTTCTTTTTTCTTCGAGGCTGAGAGTCTAATAACTCTTGCTCGGATTATTCATCGAGTCTTCAGTTCTACGTAAGACATCAGGTGGACATAATACACAATCCGTCGGCACAACGTTTTAAGTTGTTTAATAATAAAAGTATATTTATTGGGTGAGCGGAAAGTCATCGAACAAGTGCTCCTATTACAAATGTGTTGCCCAGCAAGATGCGCCCTTATGTCGCGTGTCGCCCATTACTTTATTTGAGATTTTTCAGTTGTCGAGAGACTTTCTCTTGCAACTGGTGCGTACCATCCAGATTTTTGCCGGAAACCCGCTAGCTTTCAAAGCTAGTAAAAAAAACTAATGTCATACTGACTGTTTCACTACGCTTTGACCATTTTATATTTCGAACCATGACAGAAATGTTCTCTTATGCAACTGTATCAATTTGGCTGGTGGCATTGAATTAGAGATTTAATATAAACAAAATCACTGGTTTAGAGGACCACTATCGGAAAGATTCCAAGTACTTAAATACAACAGCTAATTTTCTAGAGGTGAGCTAAAAAACATACTGACAGTGACTTTTACTAGACAAAAAAATAGCTTTAAACGCATATTGACCCAAGAAAGTGTAAGTGATCACCAGAGAAATGTAGTACTTATGACAATAGCGTTGGTGCAATCAGCTCATCCAGTTTTGCTTTATAGCTCACGAAACCTAGGTTTTTGTTGAATGTGAAAAAATGACGAGCTTGTCAGTTTTAGTTTCAGCCATATTAACATTATTAACGGAACATTCGTCAGAAAAACCGAATGATTATTTGTATGTTTATGTAGTTTTATTGTGGTAATTGTTCGATAGAAATGCCGCTATGTTGACTAGTTTGGCTAAAAATAGCTTTTCGACTGGTTTCACATAACCTTTGGCTTTCCGAATCATTTCTACCATCACCCCATTTGTTAATCCTATGAAATTCTATAGGAGCATTAACGATAAAATTAGGCAAACGCAAGCGTCCTTTTCTGTTGTTATTCAACAGTGGTGACACACAGATATACTAAAATAGTGAAAAAAAACCTCGTGTAAAGTATATCTTACCATTTTGAAGAAACCGATTGATGTCGGCGTCTCGCTCGTACCTGGCCAGCAGGCCGGATACATCATCGTGATTTCGACAATAGTGTGAATAGATGTCTTGAAGGCGGGCAACGAGTTCACCAAAGCAGGCTCCTACACGCTGTTCATCCTCCATTCGTTTTTGCTCTGTTTCCATTCGGGCTAGTAACTGAGATGAGACCTCAATAACTTCGTCTAGATTTCCAAATAATGTTACCGTGTCTATGCCTGAATGAAAAACAACATTGAAAACAAAGATATAAATAATTAATAACAACGTTAGAACGTTTTGGGATTGAGCAGAATCAGTACTTACTTAAAATAACTCTGTCTGATACAACCCCGTCACACGTACGTTGCATAGCGAAGCTTGAACTAGTCTAGCAAGCTCTTCACCTCACTTGCTAGCTGCTGAGAATATTAGCATGTAAAAATTTAGTGCGCTTCTCAGCCATTCTTGACTCTCAGTCTCTAAAAACCCTTAGAAATAACACGGACATACTGCCTTTTAATGCACAAATACTGCGCAGAAAGTTAAGTTGATTTGTTGTTATCTAGAAAGTAGAGCGAGTTTTAACAGCGGCACAACCACCATGTGTGTGTGAGTGCGTCAGTGTTCGCATACCTGCACGTATATAAACCGTCACATTCTGGACTTTGCTTATGTGCGCCTATGGAAATAAACTGCAACCGATTTGTTGTTTTAGCAATGTCAGGAGATCAGCTTAAGGTATTTTAGCATGTCCAAGTTGCCGGCCTTTGGATGAGTAAACAAAGTTGGCTCAACAATATGCCCTTTTTCTTTATCCCTGTCCATATAGATTCGATTTCAGATGTTCATCTACCCTGTTCTCTAATGCAGTTACAATGACCGATAATAGTAGTGATGTAGGGCACGATGCACACGAGATACTGCATCGTCTGGCATCTATCTCTGCGTACCATGCCTGCAGCACACTTCGCTACCGATGTTTTCCGTAGCAAATCGTTTGACCGCTCGGGAATCTGCTTCCGCTGAAGGTTAATCTCTGCAGTCGATTACATTCCCAAATTCCTAATTGGAAATTCCGTTCAACGTGCAATCTGTTCGGAAGGGCCATGCAACTCAGCTCGTCAAGCGAAACTAAGACTATACGTACGTACGCACGTCTGCAGGACTTAAGGATAACATGTCCTTCAGAAGTATGTGTACATGAACTACGTCGCATAGCCTGAGGTCGAGTTCGCCAATTTCCAGGTCAGTGCCTAATGGATTGCAAGCGAACGAGGGATGCCATATAGTCATTCATAAGAAAATTTTCTGCGGCTGTTTTTGATGTAACAGGTCTAAACTTTGCTGAAAGTAGATGCATCCCTCCTAAAATACTGTACCCTTTAAAATTCTCATGAATTAGACTAACATTGTAAAAGAGACGATGAATACGTTAAAGGCAATATATCAGGAAATTTTTCACAGCCATAGAAGCTGCTTTCAAAGAGAACAATACAAATACCAAACACATGAGTTGCGCGTATACTCAACGATCCTTCTTCAGTTTTAGTTCACTTTTCGATGCTTCGACTTAACGGTAATGACCTAAGTTAGGTTTGTGATTTGTCCATTGCAAAGTTGTGCATTAAATGAAATTTCAAGAAAAATCTCGCATACAAAATAGATATATTTTCTAATAAACATATAAATATAAGAACAGTCTAACTTATCAGCCATTCAGCATGGTGTTATTTGGTGATGATGCTCTGTAGCACACAATGTCCTGCAACAAACCGGGCTGTACTGTAGCCATTGACACATCTTTTCCAGTATTTGTTTAGAAATAAATCTATTTTTAAAAACAATACTAAACCTCTAACAATGAAATTACATACTCGTTATTCTAGTATACAACTCCCTTTAATTTTCGCTTACGATAATTATTTTCAACTCTAAGTGGTCTTTGAAGTATATAACTGTTAGTATCTAAATTTGTACAAGTTATTGCATCATCAGTATAAATACAATAGGCTTGTCCCATTTCCTGAATAAAGGGCTTTGCATTTTTTTTTGCTTTTGCAAAAGGTTCAGCATCCAATCAGGCTGACTAATATATTTGTTATTTAGGATAGAATAGTATTATCGTAGTTTAGTAGACAACTAAAATCGGTTTCAGGCTTTACTCGACATGTGTGTATATACACCAGCTCTTTTTTTAACGAGGTTCTCTCTTCGATAAATTTTTTCATGTTCGGTAACATGATTAACCTTTCCGGTACTTGCTTTCTTCGTTGTACTTTTACTATTGGAAACGGTACTGGCCTTTTTGAGTAATTTGTAAAGCAATAATTTTTCTGCAAGTAATAGTTTTTTCGAGAGTAGCACTTCTAAGCTATCTTGAATGCCACACATCTTTCTACTTGTACTCCATAGACAGCCCTTTTAAATTTTCCTCTAAGTACATCAGATGTCTAAACCGGACACTTTTGACCCGAACTCTTTCACCCATGTACTTTGACCATTCTAAAATTTTCGTCCATGACCTTGTAGAGCCCAATGGCCCCAATGTTGCTTTAGTAGTCTTTGTCTTCTTTTCGTGATCTAAGACCACTAAGACATCAAAGGGAAATCGCAAACCTTATTTTGATTTTTCAGTTATTCGTGGGAGTTTTTTTTAATTCTTTTTAATATAGACGGACTTTTGGCCCACCCATTAAATTGGTAATGGTGTAGAATGGTTTAATGTTCTATTTCAATTGACCTGACGAACTTGGTAAATGTTGGCACAGTAATTTGTAACCCATGGTCACTTTATAGCATTTTGGGATAAGTAAAACATGCGAATGCTGTAAAAGTCGTAGTCATTTTCGTCATGGCTGGGTTTTTAGCTTCGTTTTTATTATTCAGTACCCGAATTTATATTGGATTTTGTGCTACCATAAATGCGAAGTATGTAGTTCTTCCCATAATTCCGGCTGTGAAAAAATTGGTGTTACAATACGATTACTTAACTTGATACATCTTTTTTTTAGACTAATAAGAACTTGCGTAGTTATAATAAGTCAAAAATAATAAGTCATGATCTTTTTTACTTTGTGGCTCTTGCCCTGTTTCAAAGTATATAATTACATCTTGAAGAGTCAAGTCACTTTCAATTCCCTATCGTATATTTTCCAGTGTTACTGACAGAGAGTATGCTGTTTTTAGAATGAAATATTGAGAGTCCTTGTAATCTCTACGACGTTTCAGTATCTGATAAGTTCACCGGTTAGCTATAAGCCGCGCTAAAGCATCAGCAGCACCTAACTCGCTAGTGTTTTTGTATTCTATCTTAAACTGATATCCCAGCAGAAGAGTCGTTTATTTCTTAATCTTTTCCCTTTTTTGCCGAACATAGTTAGGAGAGACTTAGAAGCTATTTTGTTTTTTCTTGGGGATATACTTTACCGATCGTTGATGCGCAGATACAATAGTTAGAGCTTTTTTCCTATCTGTGCGTGTTTGTGCTCAGCTTATCCAATGATTAACTGGCGCTGTGCATCGCTTTTTCATAACTGTCGGGTGTGACGCGAGATAACTGCCCCAACGCTGTATTCACCGGCATTAACAGCAACAAATAGAGAAATGAAGGGTTATAATGTTTTAGAGGTAAATTTGATTTCATCATTATTTGCGACACAACGTTCCTTGAAACATTCAAACATAGCTCCTTTCTGAGCCAATTTATCCAACCAACTCCAAAACCTTTGACTCATTCAAACAATTTTGGGTTTGTAAGAACGCTCCTGGATAATAGAACCAGTCAATATCGCATTACCTAAACGAACTAATACTTTTGCCAAACCCGTAATGGGCTTGTCCAGGATTTTCTGAAATCAGAAGTAGCGACCTTGGTTCCGATTGGAAATCAAACGATTGTACCGATATAAACGTTTGGATGTGTTCAATGCAGCAATGCTTTGGATCGTATTTCCACTCCTATTTATGTATGAGCTTTGTATCGAGTATGTATGTATGTATGTATAGGAAAATATTGGCCATCATCTAAGATCACTAAAATATAATCTGGCATCGATAGTGATCTTCAAAAGTTTACACAGACCTTTCAAGGTATTCGTACACAATTTTGTCGCGCTTATCTTTTTCGATGAAGATTACTGCAATCGTAAATAGAGCAGTTGATGTAACTCCCTGATAAAATCGTTCTGCCTCGCTCGCTCGCTTTTAAGTATTGACAGGACACGATCAGAAACTGGACGGACCTTTGCAAGGATTTTTATCGTAATACTAATTTAAAGCCAAGAAAAAAAATACATTTGCCCAAGATATTTGTATTGATCAAAGTCGTATACTAATTTCCCTTTGGTATTTTTAGGGATCGATTTACCTTCAACTTCGAGTAGTTCGTCTGGTATCCTTCACCATCGCTTACCTATCCTTATAGATCAACAGTCCTAGTAATAACATGTCGCAGTATTTATCACGATGTTATTCTCTAGATAGTTGAAAAGCAATAGCAAAATACAGTAAAGTTGCTGCATATGTGAAAGGCTTTCCAAGTATCTTTATCAGTGGGTAACGTATTTGTCTGCTAATTTTAGAGACGCGTTGTTTTAAGCAGGGCATAAGTAGATGCAGGGAGCCAGCCTAACGGCAATGCCGGACGTAAAACTCGAAACATACAGGTATGTTTATTGTTATAATAACCCCCCATATTTCCGGTATATTGGCAAAAAATAATAATTTTATTCTGTATAAAGACAGTTCTGAGAATCCTATTGTTCTGTTCCGGTTAAGTGTTTAACAGATTACGTCTAGTGTATTAAATAACTTCAGAATTTTTAAAGTTCTCCGATTCGAAACAGATTGTCCTGACCTGCTCATCGTGAGAGAGTAATCTATGCTCTAGTATAAGTATTTTGAATTTTCACAGAAAAACCAAGAATATTAAATATTTTAGTTTTGCCTATGCGGAACCACCTTTAGGTCAAAGCCCTTCAGCCTCCAACCAGAAATACAACGTTTTTTTTTCCAACACAAGTAACTATCGGCCAAGTCGTCGCGCCTCTGCTGGTTTGGATAAAACTTTTTTTGACTGCTGTTATAAAACCTTGTTCTCACAGCCTGTTGACGGGGCATTTCCTCGTTGTTGCTAATGTTTGCTTAAATTATTGAGTGTCTAATAAATAACGTAGAAACAAAATGAAGATTTTCGTTTGTCGTGCACTGATATTGGTACAAGTTCCATTTATTCGATCAATAGCTAGAGTTATTGTTACGAAAAAGTATACATAATTGTTAAGCCTGCCATTTTGTCGCTTGCATTAGTACGTAGCAGGGCGAGTTGTTAGTTGATTCCTATGGAACAGCTAATTTCAATTTGCTAAGATGCTGGAATATCCATTTCCAGGATCTGTTCAAAGACTACGAACTGTTATATTAATGCTAAGTTAGGTCAAAGTGTGATTTGTTGGGAAGATGCATCTAAGTGGAGCTGTAGATTTTCTTATATTAATGGCACGGAAATGTATTAATAGCTTTTAGCAGTTTTTTATTTATGGAACAAAATATACAATTATCTGACATTTTAATCAATGCAGGGTAAGTTGAATGCCACATGTTGCAAAAGCTTTGAACTCTCAGAGCGGAGATCGGGGCGACACAAAGTCGGACATTCAACGACCTATATATATTCAGTTCAGTCTAAATTAACCTATTATAACTTCCGAACTCAGGATACACACCGCACATTCAGGATAGTCACTAAAAACGAAAAATTTCGCCAAGCTTTACTTATTGTACTCCAAGACAAATTTGTGCGGAAATTATAGCTCGATCACCAACATGATAATGTCCTCTACAATAATTATATCTTTTAATAATACTAAAAATAGGTGTCTAATTTGTTTCTATCAACAGCACTGACCGAGCCGCCTCGCTTGCATGGGGTCCTTGAGGAACGTGTCAAAACACAGCCGCAGATCTTGGTTGTAGTCCCTTTCTGTTTGAATCATTTCAGTAATGACGCACTGCCGCTGTTCCCGTTGCTTCCGAACGCGATTATCTTCTCGATGCTGTTGCTCAAGAAGTGCACGAGCCGCTGTCTGGGCAGCATTGTCAGATGGGTCAACGCAGTTCTCGTAACGGCTTGAAACTGTCATCGGCACCGGTGGAGCAGGCCTGTATGGCATGAATAAACAGCGAAGAAGGTGAACAATAACAAGGACTATACTTAGTGTCATAAGCCTTCTCTATTTCAGTTCCATAAATAACAGGTTATAGGCAGTAATCCATCATATGCACGGAAAAGGCTTACGTTGATGCTATTTAGTACTTATCAAAAGTACCTAACTGACGACTGTTTAGCAGGTCTTTGTAGCCTCTACAACACTGCATTGAATCAGAAGTGTAAAAATCACCTCGCGCGCTGCTGCAACAACTGAAGATTAGTATTTCTAAATATAGCTAGTTTTATCGATTTTTTACAATTATGCGATCTGTCCGATATCGATTCCAATTCGCATTTTTTTGTTCAGTATTTTAAAACTGGCGGAATGGGTATGTCCGTACTTTGCTTTTGTGTTATCTATCATGATCATGGGCAGTTGCCGAGTAACTTCCACGCCCAACGCGATTCTGGACGATTTCCGTACATATTAAACGACGATTTGAATGGCACATGTTCCAGCACGCGTACATTATAAGTACGGAAATTCCTAAAACCGATAATACGTTTTATTGACGGAAAAATGCATTTTAAAAAAGTTCACGAACTTGAAGACGGCCTTCAACCCGGCGCTCGTTCTAATCGGCATAGAAGAAATGTCACCGGATTCCGACAAATATGCGAAATACATTTTAACGCTTTAGATACACACGGCTGTTGCTTCGGTGACCATTACTTATTCTTGTGAGCAAGTTTAGACATGACACAAAAGTATTCACCATTACAAATCATTTTAAATGGCTGACCCTTAAAGCACGTACTTGAGAATATTTTTCGAACACTACTCAGCACACATTTTTTTTTGTATTCATAAATCGTTCTGATGTTGTTTTGGTAACTTTGACAACAAATTGATATCACTATATGACACCGTTAAGGCAGATTTAATCCCTACTGTACCAGTATTGATCTTTCAGATAGCATCGTCATGCCAAAAGCCTTATACCAACGGTGACAGTATTTGTCTGATTGACATCTCAGGAGCCTTACATATCGTCTCGTAATAAGTCAACGATCAGCTACTAGCGGCCCGTAGAGGAATGACTTACGACCACCGATAACCCTTCCTCAATTCGCATATGAGTGTGTATCTAGCTTATCACTTGTTGGAGACTCATCTTAGATTGTTACATTTGCAAGAATTACCTTTGTGGTGCATGTTGTTGGCTATCGGCCAAAGCGACCTTTGCCAGAGAAGCTGCAGCAATGTCTGATTGTTTCCCTGCGCCAGTCGGCATTGGAGGAGTCGGAGGAGGGGGTGGCGGGCGCGCCGGAACTAACTGCGGCGGCTTTGTTTTATCACCCACAGAATCGGCGGGACTTAATAACAGCTCTGCAGTTCCAAGTGGCAAAGATTGCGCGGTTTTACCGCTAACAACAGGAACCGCAGGCACGAGAGGCACAAGTGGTGTAAAGCTAACCAGCGATGGCCGCCCTGCAAGATGTCGATGGGGTTCGTAATTCTCGTGATCAGGCGAACCAAAATCCCATGAAAAATCTTCCTCCTCAGGGGTGGACGCCTGCGAACGAACTTCCCGTTCTCGTTGATCCCCCCCTCGATCTTTGCCGTCTTTGTCTCGACGCTCCTTTCTTTCCTTTAGTGCGCCGGTGGTCGCTGTCACCGACTTTGGATCTCCTCCTGAAAATGAGTCACGTACAGCAGAAGACAAATGTTTTTATTTAATTTGTCATTATCATGGGCTTCTAAGGCCTTTTCCATAAAGAGTCGTTCCCAGCAGCTTTGCCATTGTCTGTTTTGCTCTATTATCTTTTCTTCTTCTTTGCCTAAATTAATTTACCAGCTATCAACATATTTTCATTCACCATTAATTTCGCAAAAGTTATGATTGCTGCTCCTGTAAGTCGACTGTACAGGGAAGTCAGGTAAGTCCCGTAGGTTTGAACAAATACCGAACGTTTAAAAGGACGGAGCTTCACTGGAGTCATTTAAAAACTCAATAGTTACCCCCTCCCTCCCTCCCCTCCCCTCCCCTCCCTCCATAATAAGAAAATATAAGGTGAGCCGACCACTTTGAAGTGCCGCAGGAAAATTGCTCTACTGTGTTTTATATTTATGTGTTAGACATGAACGGCATAATTCGAAATCAATCACATACTTATGCGGGTTTAGAAAACTTATGCGGATTGTACTGCTTGTTCAACAGTGGTGATAAGCTGTGCCTTACAAAAAACAATAAACGCATTTCCTAAATTTTGCATTAAAATTTACGTCTAAATGCGGTCTGTCTACTGGTCATTCTATCTGGTCAATTTACTCCTTGGTGCAGGAGAACGACCGTTCGGCAGGCGTTTATCCTTTGAAGTAAAATTTCTAAACGAATACAGCTTTTTATCAGACAAAGCAAATTGCCAAGCATGTGTGTGAACTGCTAATTTTGACAGAAAGATGAGGCAACGTATTTTCTTTACCTGCTGCGAGGGTAAATAGATGACCCACCGACACAAAGAATAATAAATTTCGTAGGTGTAATGTCAAGAGGTACCAATTGACCATGTAATAATACTTGGGTAAATATATATATATATACGTGTAGGGTAGTCGGAGAGTCAAGCAACCCTGTAGCAAATGAATCAAGGTTAAACTAATTATATGAAAACTGATCCACTGTTTATTTTATCTTTTAGTAAATACGCTTCTAAATCGTACCTCAAAATGAAAAGGGAAGGAAAGCATAAATAAAATACCAAAAGAAAAGTCACTAAACATTTAACGCCTTATTCAAACATATATGTCATACGACTGAACTTTTCATTATGGTTTTTATTCGCTGTTTGTTTTCAAATCTACGAATATGAACCTACACAAAACAGAACAAAGATCATTGCACCAGTCGAACTTTGATTAAACTTTCCTAGCGTGAATAGCGTGAGATTCAGAGCATTTTAGTAACTATAGTGCCATACTACTGTAGTGGTAAACGCTTTCGTATTTATGAAAAAATATTTTCATTTGCCTACCAATATATCATTCCGGCTTGTAATTTTACCCCATTATTATTATTATACATATATTGTTATATACATTACTATAACGAAAGAAAACGGAAATACATCCCAGTGTGTGCGCATGTGCAATATGATGTACATCAAATGGGTCTAAACTGAATTATGGGCAAGAGCTCCATGCGCGAACCAATCGTTTGCTTGAACGATTCCGGATGATAAGTTTTTGCCGAAAAATGTGTTATAACAGTGAGCTGACCATATCGATAAGTAAAAAGCATACTTCGTTATGTGCTACTTCTACATGTACGGCCTGAACGTCGGCAGTGTTCAACCCGGTTGGCACTATGCACTTTTCAGATAGGCCTTAAATGAACCAGCATGTGCTCATCAGACATTCTTTATGTGGACCTACACTTTGAACGAACGAGCGAGCTGTGCAGAGAAAAGGTTTTTTACGGACCGATCGCTTCGGGGGCCTTCATTTTTGACCTAAATGAGTAATACATTTAACAATAACCGCCGAAGGACGAACGCCCAGCAAGAAATATTTTTACACAATGAGATTGTCTTGTGTTGTATGCATTTGCTATAGAAGTATACCAGTGGACTTAATTCTCAGCAAACCTTCCCAAAATAGCATGCGTGAAACCCACCAAAATAACAAGTCGAGGAAAATTTTTAGCTTTATGCAAAATCGATATTTACACTACTTTAATTGCTTCAGTATCATTAGTAATACCACAATAACGTGTACCAATGCGTGACGTTCATCGTCTATAATACTAACGAAATCTCGTTCGTACCCTGTATTACTAACGAATTAAAACTAGTACTTTGTTGCAATGGCGGCATCCTTAGAGTGCAATGATTCAGAAACGTGCATACTACAACGTAAACAATTGAAAGATTGTCCAGAAAAAATACTAAATAAATGACTAATATCAGGACCAAATAGCAGTAGTCACTCTGCTTGAATGGTCAGAAACTGTACTTTATTCAGAAAGCCCTCGGTAAATGAAAACTTAAGATAGCGTCTGCCCAGTTTCGTCTAAAGAGGACCAGGCTTATGTATTTATTATCTTACGATCGTTTATTTTCTGGTCTTGTTGCACTAGCCACTTATGACTTTCCCGTTCTAACTACAACCTTCCGTCCGTCGTTATCTTGTCAGCTGCCGTGTTTTCGATGCAGCCCTCGCGTCATCTCTCCTAGCGGTTTGAGTAAACAACTCAAGATCTGAATCGTGTCATTGCAGCGCCATGTCAGCATCCGATCACATGCATGCTTCAATAATTCCGCTTGTCGTCGGTCCTTTTTCGTAATCATCCTTAGACTGTGTTGGCAGATGCAAAGCCCCCTGTGTCGATCATCCCATGGTCCCATAGCAATTGAATCGTTGATTTTACCCTTTTGCAGTCATTTTGCTATATCATGATAAAGAGATTTTCATTTTCCGAGTGTCATATCAACATTAGATCTAGTTAATGGTCAAGAGACCAAACAGTGTGAACATCGGTTGCTTGCTAGGGCATTATGAGTCCATTCCGTTCAAAAAGCAATATAACAACAGTCTTCATAACAACAAATTAATCAATTAAAAAAAAACAAGTTGGTAGGCTTATAAAATATAATAACCATAATAATAATAACGTTATTTACTAACATTATATATTATTTATAACCGTATATTTTCAAAAACTTTACTTTCTTTTGGAAGTTCATTGTAGATTGATACTGCCCATTGGGATATGAATCATTTATTAGTGAATGAGAAAAGAACAAAGAGTCGTTTAAAATTTTCTCGAGATTTTTAGTCATGGAAGTTTTTCTGAAGGATGATGACACGCTGAATAATAACAGACATAATCGGGATTCCCCAAATAGGGTGGATGTGATCTTCTAGCGAACTCTAAAACGTCCGTTTAAAGGAGACATACTCACTAGAGTAGCTACTTTTCTGAAAAATTGTAGGAAATTTTGGCATACTTTTAGGCTGGCTATCACGTTGTGGTAGCGTAGACGAAATTAAGATCTTGCACAGAGAAAAAAACATACTTAAATCGTTTAAGTGTGCTCTTATGTCTATCCGGTATATCTATTTATTTTTTATATACTGTGCTTATTTTCGGTTGTCGTAACGTGTTAGTACAGTTCAACAGTTGTCTGTGATGTTAATCCAAGTGCTTTCCGTGGTTTCGACCTGACGCATGTAATGTTTAATTATATTTAAATTTATAAAGCTCTGATAACGTTTTACTGCACTGTCGACATTCGTATATATATCCTACCTACTTATCTTTCAATTCTTTGTTTAATAAATTAAGCCAAACGCTAGCTAGGATAATCCAATAGAGTTAAATAGCACCCACCGTATGATTATCTCAGCTAGCGATCTTTGTCGTTACGACTTTTTCTTTCCTTCGATAGCGCTCTCGATCTTTCTCTGTCCTTCTAAATACTTTTGTTAATTTAGCCTTATCGACGCCCACATCAATCCATTTCTAGTTCTCGGTATCGATAATTCGCCATTAGCAGGGCTATTTACTAAATTTTATCATTACTATTCAAGTTACAGGTGACCCCCAACCAAGGACATATGCCGCAGCTGCAGTCGAATATGGGGCAAGCATGATTTGCATAGAACGCATCGCTCCAGGTTTTTTGTCCAAAGCGAAACAGATTATATACCGTTCTAGCGCCACTAGCTATTTTTAGGGACAAGGAGAGCTCATCCTCGTGAGCTATATCACACACTGGAAAGGGAGGATCTGCGTAGTTTTGCAGGTTTTCTTTACAGCGATGTAACGACTGTTCGACTCTGCAGTGTGAAACAATCTTTATATCAAGCACACAGACATGGCATGTCGTTTCATTGTGCCTCGTTTATCCTATATGCTACGCTTAGACAGCCGAAAACGAAAGCGGACACTACAGAGAAGATACTGGAGGACTTTAAGGACGCTTAAATGATCCAAGAAACCATTCTGTGTGTATGTGCGCGTATCTCAGATATTTGAAATTCTTCTCGGCCGAACCCGACAGGAACCAAAAGGCTGAGAAAACCAGTTCACTTTGCGACGACATATAAAAGCGCGTGGCGATCCTACCTAGAACGAGCCAACGACACAGAATTTGCCTCAGGTTTCGACTAGATACGGTAAACTTTGACTGGGCAGAAGTACAAAGCAAGCGGTGAACAAGACACAAAAATTGGACAGAGTATTGCTTCATGGAAGCGAAGATGTTCTCTTTCTCTAGGTAGATAGTTTTTTCACGTCGGAGAACTTCATTGCAAGTTACGTGGTAACTTCATTGCAGTATCACTACGATATGAGGCCAGAACGCAGCAACAATATTCAGGATACTGCGATTATTCTACAATTCGTTCCTAGAATATTAAGCAGAAAACAACGTGCAATTTTATAAGTTTTTTTTTGCTTGCCCTTAGTTTTTCCTTGCCTTAGTTGCACATTGCATTTCATCGGGGCATTTCTGCAACGTGTACTAGTAGGCAGTGTAGTAGGATATCTTCGAATATTGCGAGTACCGCGCCGCGAGTGCATAACTGATACGTTACGTCCGCGTTTCCAGATCACCATTGCCTTAGTGAACCTTTCTTTTGCAGACAAATATTTAAGGGCGCCAACTCTCTATTTAAGGCTTTGTCAGTTCACTTCTTTGAAGGAGCGCGCGCGCGCTAATGACAATGGCGAAGTATCAAGCATCATGAAAAACGCCGTCGCAACTGTTGCCACACATGTCGCTGTCACTGTCGTTGTCTGCGCTTCCCGCAATAGCTGCAAACAACCGGTGAAGAATTGCCTTGCAAGTCCAGCTAAAAACCACCCCACAAAAGCATGTTTATTCGAGTCCCCGTTCAAAGGCACATGGTGCTTTGCCGCCGTAAAAAACCATATAGAGGAATAAGATTTACTTAGAAAGCCGAAGAGTGAAGCCATTGTATAAATAGACGAGAAAAGCAATGTAATAGTTTTCTTTCTCGTTCACTTTAGTTATCGTCATCTTCATCCCTCGCATACCGTTCTCGTTGATAGTTCCTCATAAAGGAAAAGACCTCGGGGGCAGTAAAGCTTCTTCTAGTATCTAATAAGGTATGCCACTGTAGAATAGGCAATCCTAGAAACGACAGTAATAAAGCAAAATAAAGGACCATCATAAGTCTTCGGTAATGCCACCTCAAATTTTTCGATTTTATCTGTATTTAAGTATATGTTATTCGATGCAATAGGGTACTGCGTGTAACCGGTTGCTCACGTCACTTATGCATGAAAAGAGATAAATGTTTTTGAAAGCAACATAATTTAACGCGTTAACGTTGTCATTTAGATCATATAATTGTGTCACTTATTTTTAATTTAAGGTCCATCCAACTACTATTAAACTCTATAGTAATAACAGTCTGTAATAACATGAAAACCCAAATAAAACTTCTACGAAAGTGAAATTAATATAATGATAATAATAACAATAATATAGTAATCCTTTTTCCTGTTCAGTGTTTCCAAATAGCTTATACTTTTAGAGCGGCGCACCCTAACAAATCCTTAAAGTAATACTTAGTAATAGTAACTAAGTAAATAATAGTACAGAGATTTATTGCAAAAGGAACAGTTGACGGCCAGCTGTGAGGATATTTGGGCGCAATGATGTCTTCATAGCTTTGGGAGTATTTTCTATTTTTGGCTGTAACTTTTCAGTTTTCTATCTTGCGAAAATCGAGGATGCATCTATACATCACCTAATGAATAAATATATACACTAACAAGCGTGACTAGAGTAAATAATGGGAAGTCAGAGTGACAGTGCTCAGTCTACTGAATTACGGTTAGGTAAAAGACGGTTGCTACGACAGCCATAGGAATCCCTTCGCAACCAGACATTCAGCGATTCTCACGAGTATTTTGAGCGATTAGAATCAATTTATAGTGCAGTTGCATTTGGCCAGCCTGAATATCTTCGACCCATAATACATTTGGAACTCTTTGCTGCTACGGGGCTAGCATATCACCTAAAGACGACCGTGAGGAAGACAAAGTGAATACGCGAAAAAAAATTAGGGAGCTGATCGCGTACAACCGTGTGAGCTATGCGTAGCTCTATTTTATCTGCCCTAGATTTTGCCTTTATCGTACAGCGTTTAATACACACTATACGTCGTCTCTCCAAAACACCTCTTCTCGAGTTCTTACCGACATGTGCAGATCGTCCGGAACCTGTCCAACAAATCCGCTCTACATGTACAAGCGCACACCTAGACATCCCAGAGATAAACAAACATGTATGATTCTTCGCCGGTAGCTAGCACGCCTATACAAGGACATGTGGCTAACCTTCGTATCAGACGACAACTCGGAGGCTACAGCTCTCGGCTCTGCCACTAGCCGATCCAGCTTCACCGTATTTCCATGTGAGAATACACAAAACGATTTCCAAGTGCCCCAGTCATTTGTATTTTGTGTTTAGACGACGGTGCGATGCTATTCAGACCAAGGTATATCTACACATGCCCCACCACCGCCGGTCTCGAGTTGCCACCGAGAACTTGAGTATTAAACATTCGTCATCCCACTGTTGTATATTTCGTGTGAGCTTTGTTTCGCTTACGCAGAAAATGCCCACCCGCATTTAGAGCTAAAAGCCTTTGACCGGTGTGATATTGTATAGATAAAATATTTAGTTTCATTTATCGATATGGATTCTGTTTGGGCTAATATCTTGTTTACGCTACATTAATTCGTAGTAGCGAATGTACCCGAAATAGAGCACCAACAATGACAATAGTAAATCTCAGTTACCAACAACCAGACACCGCGAATAGCAGCCTCAGCGGCGACAACGACTATAACTCTCCTATTTAATGGGAAAACAGCATGGAACGACGCAGTGACGAGGCTTACTACCTCGTAGGACATCCGCCAACCCGTCAGCTCACTCCAACCATATTCTATCACTGGCTGCTAAAGCCTAGCTCGTCCCGGGGACCAGAGCAATACAAAATGTCTCCTTGTTTGTCAATAAGTTGAGTCTACCCGTTGAGTCGGACCTCGTTAGAAGTAACGCGTGGCGGAAGAGTTGTGAAGACACCACAAGAACTCATTAGCAGGCAGGGTCTGCCAGTAAAGGCCAAAGGTAATAACTTATAGGGAACGCTGTCGACAGGCGACGTGCGCAGGCACTCGCATTCAAAAGTAGCCCTCACATGGAATAACCATATGACACGCGGCCAGCGCATCGGCAGCCGCCGATTGCAGAGAAAGATGGGGGCAAAGGCAAAATCTAATGGCAGGAGACGGTCCAGTCTCAAAGGGAAGGTCTGACAGCTTACGTAGCCCAGTATTAGTTAGTCACTTATTATATAAACGCCTTGGAATGTCTTGACAAACATCTTTTTGGAAGTAACGTGTGCAAAGTAAACTATGGTTCATACGTATACACATAAAGGCGAACGCACAAACGTTAATGAAATGCAGAGCACAAGTAAAACTGCGAATACATATCACTGTTAAATAAAACAAAAAAAGAAATATTTAAAATAGCTGAATTAAATCATGTTTTTAAATCTAACAAGCGAAAAATAATAAACATAACTAGGAACTTATACAATTTCTCTTGGATTATCTTTGTGATTAAATTTTGGAATAACTTAACACAGATTGACTCAGTGTTGACTCGAAATCCTTTGCGTGCTGTTAATGACAGCTGGAGTTTTAATTGAAAACAAATCGGTTCTTTACAGTTGGAAGTCCTTCGGTTAAACGTTAAACGAGACGAGTACTGCGTTACAGGTTTAGAATCGCGGAGATCTTAACGATCAACAAAAGTTAGCTCTCTTGAGCTAACTTGAGAAACCTGAGAAAGTTTGTAGCCTGTATACACGACTGAGAAAACTAGGTCCGATAAAATGTGTAACACATTTAGACCACTTACCTATGGTAAATTCAAATCAAGGTACAAATTAATTGAAAACCGAGCTACCTAACTTAGTTGCAATAGCCAGACTGAAATGATAAAATGATCGAAAATGCATCCTGTCTGTAGAAAATACATATCAACCACTAAGTTTCGGACTTATGAACCACTCGTTTTTAAAAATGAGTGAACAAATGAATGTGACAGACAATCGGCCCTACTGTTATTTATAAGACCTTGAGTACGCTAAATAAATGTTTTTATCATGTTCTTTAAATAGATTACTTGCAGCGTTTAAAATAGCCAAGTGCAGTAGCTGTTCAAAAATATAACCAGATTTGACCGAAACCAGCGAACCTATTTTTGGAATGCAAACACAACTCTAATTTGATCAATAAAAAGATTGTTTATTAATTCAATATAACTGTAATTGTAGGAAGATTTATGTATATAAAACCCGTCAAGATTCGAACAAATTTTGTTGGGCCATTTGTTCTTTTTTTTTAGGTATTAGGAAAAAGGAAAAAGCCAGTCTTTTTAAACAAAACGACTCACTTATCACGGCGAAAGTAGAAGATATGCCTCTGGAATATGAGCAAAAGTTACCGATTGTCTAATGTGATAAGAACTCCTGTGCTAGCCCGAAACTTACAGTCTACGTTACGTCTAAGTTTCCGTTCGAGTTCTAAAAATCCCGAGACTTTCATGAGATAACGGAAAATCGGAGATTTAAACGCATCGAGATGCGGTTAAAATGGCACAGAGAACAACCTCTGATAATTCGAGCTTTTTGATACGAAAAATCAAGATGATACATTGCCGATTCAACTGTGCAGAGAAACTTTTGCGAGTAATCTTTTTCATACCTTTCCGGCTCTCTTGAACACTTGCTATCAACGAAAAAGGTCATTTCATTAAGTGTGAGTAGTAAGCTTAGCATTTATAGCAATAAACGTCACACTTTTAACATGTGTAATACGTTTCATTTGAACCATTAACCATAAAAGATAGTTATAAGAACTATTACAAGTAAATAAAAGAAACAATAAAAGAACTTCATCGTATATAAATACGAAACATTTTCGTTGTTGTCCTCAACGTTACAGCCAAAACAAAATTCTACAGGGATAACTTTTTGAGCTTTGGTACTTCGAACAGGATACGTTCACTTAAATGAGTCGACCACCGTACACCGTCACACCCATAGTGTACATTAACTAAAGTAAATCAATATTTTTTAGTATAATCTAGGTGTTGTCCCTTACGAGCTACATATTTGAACCTAAAGCATCTCCTAGCCTGAGTGCTGCCCATAGTAGCATATAGCTGATATTTTGCATCGTCGTCGACTAGCACTAGCATCACTCAGCTACAGACACGCGTTAATCGAGTAGAATTCAGATCATTGTTTTAAACATGCCACAGTATTAGTACCGATCGTTACTATTCAAAGAAGGTACTGGAAAAATCGCTTTGGCGTGGAACAGTCTCCCAATATAATAGTATATTGAAGGACACGCGCACGGTTAAGCTCAATAATGAGTTTAGTAAAACATTTTTTTGTTCTGTAGACAGTATATGAAAACATACTTTTGTAGAATTAATGCGCAATGCGCAGTCATATTGCCTCACGTCAACGTTTACAGTGTGGCTTGACCAAATCAGCACTTTCTTATACTACTTATTATTTACCAGTCCTACTCGAGGAGAGCTCATTAATAAGAAAGACGTAAAGTTGCAGTTGTAGAGCAAAACAGCGCGTCGTCGTCGAAAGCATCTAATATCCTACCACTTTATGTGACGAGCCCCCACCAGAGTTGCTGATTGTTTCCAAACGGGCTCGGAAAAGTCCAACGAAGATTTTCTTAGGCCATGCCGGAAAACCTTGAGTGGATTTAGATTTGATAAGTTTAAAATAATGGCTCAAAAATCATATCTGATATTATTGAATTTTTGACACCTGTATCAGCGATCATTCGAGTACTAAATAATTTATTACCAACAGTTTGTTTTTTTTGTACTATTTGAACCTTTATAGCTGGAGACTTTTAGCCAATTAGCGGCCTAAATTTTATTTGGCTAGATTTTTTTTCACTGAAATATAGTTGAACATCAGTTTCAAGAGCCTCGTGATAGCTTAGTAGGCATTAAATTTGCCTGCTAATTTTAGGGGCACGTTGTAGTCTAGCTTCATAGCCAGGTATCGCCAGACTTTGCTTCGTGCTGGGAGCTATCTGACGGAATGCCTGACGGCGATAGCGAACGCGAAACAGGGAATTTTAAAAGACGCTTGTCAAAATCGTTCGGCATGCAGTAACAATCATCTGAGGGCAAAAAAGATTATTTTGAATATTACTAGCGAGTCGTAGTTCGGGTTTTTACTAAAGATGTAATCGAACCAACATGAATAACGCTTTTTAGCACATTCTTCATTCAAATATATGTCTCCGACTTAGATACAGCGTTTCGAAGCAATGCATATACCAAACCCCCCAGTCTTATGGGGCTGCCCTGTACGGTTAAATCCTGTGTAGTTGAAAATCTTATTGCCTTCCTGTCAATGGCACAAATTTAGCACAAACACCTTCTACTTGAAGCTTCGCTTGACGCGTTCGGCTGTCTCCATAGGCCTTTTTATAGGTGACATAACTGTCACATCCCGTGATAGTATGCAAATTCGGCTAATATTAGATCATTTGTTCTGCGGTCTACACCAAGTTTCCTACACTTCCTATGACAAAAATGTAACGTCTGCAATCTCTGGCCTATATCTATTCTGAAGTGGGAAAAGGTGGATAAAAAAAAAGGCTTATATTCTATTCGAACGCCTCCAATGTCAAAAACGATGTTCTGTGCAGCCCAAGGGTTTTAATTTGTTCTACATATGGAAAATAATATTAGCTAGATATCTTCCTAGAGACCGCTTTTGATCTGTTTCAGGTAATATTGAACCACGGCTCTGTATAGTTCAACATCAATTTCACCACTATGGTGTTTCAGACCCTGAACTGTTTTCATGTTCAATACGCATTACCAATCATATAGCACCGCAGGAAAAGATTTGAAAAAAATGTTTACAAGGTCGAAACGGCCATTCGGCGTTACGGAACGAAATCAGTTGGCCTGAAAATATAGTTCCATTTTGCTGGAACCAAATGTTTTTTCATCCTATATCCCCATATTGATCGACGGAAACGCTCACAATCAGGAAAAGATAGCGTTCGCCATCGACGATTGCTGTCATTCCGTTGTTCGTGTTACACTGTGAACCTTCGCAAGTGAAGTCGTTGTCCAACACCTATCTCCAATTGCTCTAAGCCCAAGATGCGGCAATTTTTGTTTACTCATGTGGACATTTAGCTGAAAACGAGTTTCATCAGAGAAGATAATGTGATCAAAGAAGTTACTAGAACGTGCCCTGCGATCAGTAAATCAACGAAACCTGTGTTCGTGTCGGAGATGTAATTGTTGAATCAACTGTACCCCGTAGATATGAAGTTGCAATTTTTGTTTAACAGAGTGCTCCTTGATAAACTGTTGTTGATCGAGACGTTAAGCGCGACGTCGTTTTGAGGACGTTGGATAGGCAGACACACTCTTCCGTGCTGCAGCGATGTTATGGCTTGTTGATCCGCCTAGTGGTCTCCCTAGCCCTATTTAATTCGCGCGTGAACCCAAGTTCTTCATATATCTTGATCCATGTTACCTTCGTCAGATGAGAAATATCGTCCATGCTCTATGCTAGACTTTCACCACCGTACCACCGTAATCGGCTGCTTATATCGATAATAGATTTTTATGAAGAGCAAACGCTGTTCGATCCTGTCGAGCTTCAACATCATAAACCCCGAACGCTGCTGTGTTTATTGCTAGACAATCTGGTAGTTTTTAGTTTTTCACAAACACTACACCCTTATATATCTTGCTGTAACGGAATCATCCGATACTTGTACAGATATGGTAGTTATTTTAGAGCTAAACCTATTTGTTATATTTAAATTTGTCTTACTTTTGCCAGAGGGATCCGCGTCCTGTTCACTAGTATGAAAACTAATGAGCAATAAATAATCACTATTGATGATACGTTTGCAAATCTTGGTATTAAATCTGGCTTGATGGAACTTTGAGGAACTTGAAGGAACTTTCCTATTGATTTTTTTATAAGCAAATAATAATTGTACATCTGCATTTTGAGAAATACCAGTTTTAGGTAATGGATAAGCCTATAATATAGTAAAAACCAAGAGCTCTCCCTTTTTACTATATCCGTACGTCAGTTGTACAGCCTGAGGTAAAGTCTCTTTCTCGACCTCCGTTGATATAAAAAAATGCTTTGCTTATATCTATGGCATTCCATTTGTTACTTTAAGCAAATAAACGAATCATATTTGGATATGATAGGAACTGTGCTAAGCAGGTACTACCTATATAACATTCGCGCTTTTATACTTTTATACAGGTGCGTTTATAAACAGTGTTATTAACTTTCCTATTAAGAGAGTTAACATAAATCTTCATCCCCGGATAAGGATCAAGCTGACTATACTATTGAAATTGACAAACGACAAAAAATTAAGAAGATAGAGCAGTTCTTTTATAATGCATGTCACGTTTAAACGCTCTTCTGTGATCAATTATTTGTTCTATGCAAAGCTTCCAGCACGATATTCATTGCAATCATGTTGATACCTATTAAAGTAGAAAATGATTTTGTTATTGGCATCAAAAGATAGCAGTGGATGAAAACACTGACCGCAGTCAGTGTTTTCTGCTATGAAAAAGAATATATCTATGACGAAATAAGTACAAAGACGTACAAGATATCCTGGTATTGACATTATAGCTAATCAGCTCAATGTGTTAAATAACGCAGTAACTAAACAATGCTTATAATTTTATCTGATAACTTTACGAGCAGCCTGGTTAAGCGGTATGTGGTGCCAAAAAGAGCACTATTGCGTAAGCTTGTTACCTATATAGAGTGGCATATTTGTTCATTTTTTTCATAACATAAAAAGCCATACTTCTTGGAAGCGCCGTATCTACTATTGTTGAGTGTGCGAGCTATCTATACCACATGTACGGTCCTGATCCCTTTACTTTGCAGTAAGGTTTTCTGATAGTAAAACAGTCATAAGAGTCTGTCAGCTAGGTAAGAATCTGCAAAAATGTCAAACTAACCCAAGAATGGCCAGCCAGTACATTGAAACAACTAGCAGCTTCCAGTTATCGTGAGGTGCTTGTTGTGCCAATAGGGACACGGCTACTACCAATGGCTGTCGCTACGAAGTGCATGCCGACAAAATACAATCACACTGTACCGCAATGTGAATATATCTTGTATTTGTGTATCATGTCCAGTGTAAAAAAGAACACGCTAGAATCCACATGGCTAAATGTAAAATATCTATTTTAATACATATAAAAAATTAACAACAAGGTTAAGTAGTATGCTGGGAATACTAATAGACGTAGATTGCATTTTGTGAACGCATCAGAAAAGTCCAAAGAAACACACACACTTTCTTCCACTGGTAGCAACATAACCTGACGTTGTAAGCAGCATACCTCCACATGGATCTAGGCCCTTTTAGCATGAGAAGCCGTAAACTAGCTTTCTTTTAACGAAGTTTCGGTGTGCTTGCTACGACTTTTTCCTAGACGTTTATCAAATCGTAAGGACATCCAGGAAAGCTTGAAAATCTCTCTGCAAAAACTGTATCCCGATATAAAATAGTATATTCGCATTAGCTTACACCGACAACAACAACAACAATAACAAATAACATAGAATAACCTAATTCAGAGCAATGTTACCTGAGTCCGAGCTAACAACCGACGGCGCCGCTGGCGGGCTTGATGTGGCGAGCCATGAAATGACATGCTGTTGTCCAAGTGACGTTATGGCCTCGAGAGGCAGTGAAGCTGATGTTAAACCGCCAGCTGTTGTCGTAGATGCCACTGCCCCAAGCGATGTCAACGCTGGTGGAACTATGGCAACTGAATCAATTTCCTGAAACGGGTAAACTAGGATTTATGGCAACATTTTACAATGGGCCGATTACAAATCAGTATAACATGGAGCGCCAATATAAACACATGCACGCATGGCATACCATTGACAGCAAGAATAACAGTAACAACATAAAACAATCAGTCGTAGCCGCCCCAAAAAAGGCGTCTTTTCAGCTTAAATACATTGCACTTAACCGCCCATAATCGGTTACAGCAGTAATGAGAGTATCTAAGTCACAAGCAGGAAAAAATACCTCAATGACTAAGATTGAAATTAGCTGAACCAAGCAATGTTCGTTATTCACAAACAAAGGCATTGTAAGAAACCTAGTTCTCTGTTTTCATCGTCTGATTGGACGACAGGAACAGGACCACAATTAAATAATTTAGTGTATGTTAACACTTAAGGCAACCATAATAACTAACTTCCTTAACTGGTTGTCATTTTATATAGAGTACGATAAGAGCAAACCAATCTGCTGTATATTTTATGTAAGAAGTAAAATTTATGAATACATATATATATACATATTTTTAATTTGAATTTTATTCATGCGGCATTGAAAAGGCTCTCTTAAACCGTTTTCGACTGTCAATATTGCCAATTTATACAAACATACAGACGTACCTAAGCACATTTAGTTTTCTTAAATTTGTAAGATTGGCAATAGGAAATAAATTTAAAAAAGGTCTTTCAATGCTGCATCAGTAAGATACATATATATATATATCGTAATAATAGTAGGTGCGCGCGTTCATGCTCGTCCGTGAGCTAAGTTTATCTAATAAATCGAACAGCATTGACTCCACGATCAACCCTTATACCTTCAGAAAACCTTTAACCATATACCAATGAATGCAGGGTGAGGCCGACAGATATATCTAGTCGGCATACAAAAAACGTACGTCAAGAGCAATAGGTCGAAAGATCTGGACGTGTGACAAATTACTATCGGAAAAAGTGACTAAAAAAATTAAGGTTCTTGTTTTGAACTACCAGGGTGTTGACTAAGGAAATATGTTAGCACCTACTCCTAATGCCACAATCTGATCTGTTTAAATAGTTTTAACATTCAAAAAGACATTTCTATATCATTTACAAGCACTTGTTACTGTTTCTGTAAAAGTATCAATGTAAATATAATTTCTAACCATATCACTTGATATAAGACTAATATATTTATGTAATACCTGTTTATAGGAGGACTAAGCGTAATTCTACACAAAAGTTTTATTTTTTCAAAAAAAGATGTATGTATCTTGAACTTAGTGAAATAACTTCACTTGAGGAGGAATAGCCAGGTCTTCCGCTTGCTGACCGTTCATAAAGTAACAGAACCTAATAATATTACGTTGTTCCCTGCTTTTTGCTATTCTTAAATGAATCTAGACTAGTTGCATTATGAAGTGCCGCTGTTCTTCAAAAATAATCAAAATATATCGAGTTTATTGATTTACAAGACCTCTTTGTCAGAGGAATATTTTTTTTAAGCATCTACTCAAATTGCTCTCACTAAAGTATTTCCCGTCTAATCATAGTAACTAAGCTCACACTTGAAGGGTTACTATAATCTCGCCTGCTGCTGAACTTAAAAATAGACTTTGTTATCTTAGCGTAAAAAATGTTTTACCTTTGTTTGAAAACTGTTAGTTGTTACCATTATTGGAGATAATTTGCTGGGCTCACTTTCAGTGACTTGAGTATTTTGGCTCAGGTAATGTGCCCTGGACAGGGCTATAATTTTTTATCATCTTTGGTGTTATTCGCCATAATGGTAAGATGTCATCTTCAAAGCGTACCACAAGATTTTATATTTCAAAACAGCTGCTTGGCCTAAGCGGCTTGCTTAATCGTATTAGGGTAAAATCTACTGTACATAAAGACAAGAACCCTAGGAAATTAACGAGATTGAGATTTTATTCATAGCTTGTACTAAGAAAGCGTGGAACAATTTTACGGGAATTGCTTCGACGAGGAAATCATGCTAGTCTTGTTTTATAAGGATCATCTGAACCTTAGTAGCCAGTTATACAGTACTTCAATGTTTTGTACATGTGACAACTCTCTATTGATTACGTTGATTAGAAAACCGTTTACGCGACTGTCTAACAATTAAAAGCTTATCGAAATAATCAATAAGGTATTATGTGGACGCCATAATCATAACGTTGGGGCGCAGTTGAGAGCAAGTAAGCGCGCCCAACACTCCAATGAAGCTCATCGTCTTTTCTGTTCTTTTGTGATTTGTATGCGGTGCCGCCCTTACGTGTAAAACATTTTTCAGTGGGACTGATTCATTGACACGCGTCTGTCTTTATATCAAACAGAAACTTTAGCAAATAAATTAGAATTTTTGGATAAGGAATTTCTGTGGAAATCCTACTGCACGCTTAATTTGAAATCCAACATTTTAAATTACATATAGAATACTTTCTGTAATACCGAGAACACCTCTTCAGATTTCTTCTTTCTAAAACTCTGGATGGTATCGTTCTGAAAATCTGTGATTTTAGGTTATTTAGCAACGACACCCGTGGCAGAGACTGAGACCTCTTGACTCGCATCTGGTCTCAATATGTTGGCAGCCGCTGACTTCGTGTTCAAGGGTTTGTCAGCTGAAATTTTTCATCTAAAGAAATTCGTACCCCAAGTATTCCTATTGTGTATTGAAGTCTGTACTCAACGACTATTTTATAGTCATACGCTGAGCTTTTATGCACATGAAGTTCGTCTGTGCAAGGTAGTTGCTATTAGGGTTCTAATGATACGTTTGCTGTATACAATACTTGCTAGTACATTATTATAAAGCACAAACGAAGCTAGTATCTGTGACACAATTCTATTCGGTGTATCACCCAAGTCCAGTGACAGGAACTCAAGCATCATTGCAAACAAATGTGAAACAGTAACGCCTTTTGTAATGCACTGTTTACTATTGCAAATAATAGCAGCAAATGTGTGATGATAATATAGAAAGCATAATCTGTGCTTACTACTGCTATGCCTGTATGTAGTTGTAAGCTGCGGTCAAGAAGATAATTTTTCGTAAACGAAATCGGCTTCGTTAATTTACCCTATACATTTATAGAAAAAAAAATGGCGTCTGTTTGTTGCGTCTATCGACGAAAATAAATTACTGACTGTGCCACGTATTACCCTGTTTATTGGCCCACGTTTAATAATGGACAATTGCATATTAAAGTACCTGGCCTGCGTAAAGGCTGAGGTTTATGTAGCATTATAAATGTCTAACACAATTCGACAAATTAAATTACCGAACTGGAGAGTAGAGCACAGTCCTTTACTGTAGAAATCAAATTCCTGCTGACGATAAAACCTACACACTTTTATTAGGCCTTTTCACGCTTTTAGAGACTGGCTAGGGAAGGTTCGATATGCTTCCATAGCCCATCAGCGCACATATACTAGAAAATATATTTTGCATCATACATGCAAAAGAACATACTAAAGGACACTTCGTTCACCGATCGAAGGTTTTCACAAAACATACACCGACACACATTGTCAGCAAGATTTGAACATGCTGCTGAATGGGTCGTTCAAATTTTCACCTTACTCGATGATTCATGTCTGCAGTAGCAAGAAGAACATGAAACCTGCTATACAGAGGTAAAAATTAATAGCAACTTGATGCAGTTGCCAATGTGCCGGTGAAGTGGCTCTAGGTTTATGTATTAGGCATTCTGCGATTTTTCCTAAAAAAAGAAGCGAACGTACATAGAGTGAAAAATAGAACTGATCGCATAGACACCCCGCAAATGTTACAGAATGCCAATGGAAAGCAGACACTGATAAAATCTTAGGTAAATGGGTTGTTTAGACGTCAAAAAAACAAAAAGATAAGAACTGTGGCACCTGGGTCCTCCCTCACGACGATTCACTGGCCCACACTTTACTACTCGTATACCACTTAAAAAAGTTTTACACCTTCATGTACGCGTTGCCAACCGTTATATTACCGGAGCTAGTTTTTTATGACTTTTCTTATTTCCGAAACTGTGAAAAAATCTAAAGGGAAAGCGTTTTGACACGATACAAAGAATTATAATAATGATAAGAATGAAAAATCGATGACCGAGTTGAAGGTTCTTTCAATGATCGGGTTTAAAAAGTGATTTGAACAGTGGAAAAATCGCTGGCATAAGTGTACCGTATCCAACGTAGATTATTTCAAAGGACACAGCTTAAAACGGAACGATTAAATAAGTACTTATGAATCTAGAACAAACTACTCAATCATTTTTAAACAAAGAATAAGAGTAGGAATTATCAGCCAGAGAGATAACTAGGCTATACCTTTATACTGTTTCGGCAACAACAGTGTACTGCCTTTTTCTTTTTTGCTCATAGATAAGCGTTACAGTTGAAAGATTTCTGTTCAGCTTGTGCCGTTGGACCACGCATCAATGCCTTGATGTCGGGCTCGAAAAATGTATGCCGAGAAACAAGAAACAGCATTTTAGACTTATTCATCTTTTATTGAAATCAAAAAGCTGCAAAAAAGCAAGAATGACGTCTACGACAAGGAGCTATGCGTCCTACTTAAGCGTAGCGCGCTGAAAATGCACTCCAATCGATTTTTCAAACCATTTTTGGAGGAGGGCAATCGCTATATAAGCTTATATATCTTAGCCATTAGGTCCTCATCATACGTAGAGCGTCGTTAGTTTTCAGACACTGGAACAAATGCTAAATAGAAGGTTCAAATGCTGTCTTTTGCTAATCGCTATACTTACCTTTGGAATCCGAAGTTAAGACAAAGCTTTCTAACTTCACCAAGAAGAAAATAACAACCTCGAAAGACAAAAAAATATTTTCGAGTGTATAAGATTTAACTATCAGCAAATGAAATATAAAAAGGCTAGCAGTAAACAAAATCTGAAAAACATAATCGTAGAGCTAACCTGCACATAGTTAACTGGGCAAATGCCGATATCTCCTTGGGAGTTTCTCGCCTTGTACCAGTCATCGCTGATCTTATCCAATATAACCACAACCTCGCCCTCCTGCAATATGTATAAAATCGTTTGTAGCACAATATGTTATAGTTGCATTAACCTTCAGAATAATGATACATTAGGTTTTCACTTTAATGAAAGGTGCAACGAATTCACTCTCTATTTATTTGCCATACAATCTTTTACCATCTTTCAACCAATTTACTTATAGAGTGTAGTCAGAAGTGTTTAGGCTCAGTGTTCAGAAACCCATCGAATGTCGATTCTGTTCATTGTCAGACGTGCTGTCATGAATCTTACCTACCACCTATTGGATTTGAAGGATATGCCGGATGCAAAAAAGTTTCCGCTCCGGTTTTTAGATGACAGCTCTTACATGACATTGTCGTAGCAAATGATTTTGCTTTGGTCTCCTCTGCTGGATAGTTTACCCGATGCAATTGGATCGTACGCAGAATTTCATCCAACGCCCAGCTTTTTTTCCAAGCATTTCCCAAAGTATAAAATACCTCCACATTAAACGCAAGTCATGGTCTATTCCACATAAAAAACTTTCATGATTTCGGGCCCCAGGGTATTTTTCGGAGCCAGCCACTTCTATTGTTTATAATGACGTCGAGAGAGAGAGAGACCTGCTCTTGTCACTTGTAGCAATTTTGTGCAGGACTTTGCGCGTTCCTCTGCGCCAGGCTGTACGTTGAGCAGCAATAAAGAGTCACGATCTCTCACCACGTAGTCATCATTTTGTCTATGCCACGTCAAACCTTTACGTCTTAATTAAATCCCATGAGTTACTAAAATCTTCCAGATCTAAAATTCCATTTTTGCACTTGACAAATTACCTTTAAGCAGTTCTTTTGGAGCTGCTTTGTGCTTCTTTATTTTAACCTCGGCAAGGAACGGAACATAGTCGATGTGCAATGTACACTTTTCCTTCACGAACGTTTTTGGAGCATGAACTCGAGTTAAAACTTCGGCGTTTATCATAGGACGAAATTCCGACGGTAGTATAGAAGCGAGAGCGCTCAAGTAAACGAATAATAAATTACGAAAGGGCAAAGCAAACAAAATGTTATTATTTATGACCAACCAATGCCACTTCTTAAACATGTTATCAAAAAAAAACACGTTTATTTGCAAAAATATTTTAGGCTGTGCCTGACGTTTTTTGCCAGTTATGAAACGGAAGACTAAATAACTCTCACATTTAAATTTCTCAGGGATTTTTAACTGCTGTATTATCGTAGACAATAACTGCTATTTCATATGCTCACGGGACGACATACATATTTTGGCATTATAATGTTAAGATAATCTAAGGTCCAAAATAAATACTAATAAAAGCCATTAGTGCAAGGCTTTATATTTTTTCATTATGTATGTTTTATAATTATATTATATATTATGCATCAAGGTTTTATTTCTCAAAACAACTTTTTTCGCTTACAACAGTTGAGACTTTGCGGGTTGTTGCTATACTTCATCTTAACAAGTCGATCACATTTTTACAAATATATAGCAATACATATATATCGAACTTAAAGTTCGATATATTTTCTAACTATTCTGTAACTGCTCAGTTGCTTGCAGTTATGGTTCCGCTCCCAGGGGGCATACAGACAAGAGTCGCCACTTAGAAATTAAAGCAAAATCAGCACAACTTCAATTCGTTAGGTATTTCAAATGCTTGGTCGTTGCGAATTTTAAAAACGTGACCACGTGGATACATATATAGATAACCGTGCGCCAAATTAATCCTATTTCTTTGTTTACCTGGAATTTGGCTTTTGGTGGTACATGACAGGTGCAAATATCTAAGCCGTTTTTCTACTGTCTACTTAAAAGTTGCTTTGAACCTTTTTTTATAGATATATTTATAGGCAATCGTTGAGTTGATAATGAGAATCTCTCCTACAGCTATCAATTCTACAACATACCAAAAGTCGGCACCTATGATCCCTGATTCAATCAATATAGGAAGGTTCTTGTCTGTGTCTGTTACACCGTATTGGTAGCCAGTTACATCTATGATAGAAAAAAAAAAAACTAGAATATCGAAACATTAAAAAAGATCAACAAATAAATAGTGCTTTCACAAGAAAGGCAGCAAAAAAATCTTTCCGACTTTAAACGCTATTACCCTTGGCTTATGTAAAGGACTAATCAAGCTGGTAGAAGCGCGGACTGCTTCTTCTGTAATAAAGATCGGCAGGCATAGACATGAGCGAACTAAACTTTAAAGGACAAAATCAGTTTAGAAGAAATAAAGATAGTTTTAGATTCAGTTTGGTTCATATTGCGTGTAATACGTATTTTAGTGTAATTAGCTTTATGTTAGGCTGACATGTTGATCACCATAATAAGTTGTGTAGCTTCACTGCCTAACTGACAGAAGGAAATCGCTGGAAGGTCGAACCTAACAGTATGCGAGCGAGCTTTTTAAATTTTACGTCCAGATCGTACTAAGCATTCTCCTTGACAGTTCCTTTGATCTCTAGAGAAACAAACTGTGTCCACGGGCTGACTGAAATTCAAATAATCAAACAATTGTTTTCGGAGAATAAACAAGAATACTTCTGCTAGACTGTCACGAATACTAACTGTGGAAAAACTCGGCTGCGACTACCATATGCGAAATTATGAACCAAGCAGATGCATATGAAGGTTTTATTTTTGATATCCCAAATTCGGGATTTATTACACCAACACAAATGCTTTCGTGAGTTTGGGATTGAAGTTTCGCTAGCCAATACGGCCATTTTGTGTTCATACTTAAATGAACTGTCTACGTTAAATAACAACTTTGATCATCAGATAATCGCTTTAATACAATAATTACAGATAAGTTTACAACACACTAAAAACAAATTCCAATAAAAAAAATCATACAAGATAAATAAATTTGGTGTTGACATAAACATACCTTTAAATGAAGATCTCCTACTACTCCGCTATCAAAGTCATAAAGCGCTTTAGCTAACGTCCCTGCAATCGACGGTAAGTCGTGCGCTACGTCGACAATGATGTCCACGTATTCAGTGGGGAATAACCCCACCTGTCCCTTGTGTTCTCCCTCAGTCCACTCGTCATCTACATGCCGTATTAATTGCACAATTTGTCCTACATCGAACGACAGCTCGTTTGGATACTGAGAGGTAAACTTGTATTTAGTTCTCGCATACGGTTGGATACCGTTTGCACCTCCGTACCCTTCGCCTTCATCTGCTTCAACTAAGACCTCCCTTAGGTTTTGGTATGTAGTATCTGTCGAGGATTCTTGGTGGACCATTTGGCACGTCTTCCCGGCAATCTCAGAAGCTACAACTGCACTTGTCCTTGTCTGCCCTTCCTCTTCCTCTGCTCCTCCTCCGTCCATTTTTTGCTGTTGACCCGACTGTTTTTGATGCTGCTTTGTGGACAAAGATGAGACTTTTAACTGCTTGGAGTCGTTCGATTGTTGAGATTGATGTGATGCTTGAGATTTAGGTGACTGTACGCATTCTTCGAATGAAGGCGGCTGATCTTCGCTAGGGGTCTCCGCCACGCGCTCCTCCAGGAGCGTCACAAAGCCCTTGGGGAAGCGACCCTGGCACCCTGAGTCATTTTCTCCTGAAATATAACAGTGGTGAAAAAGTAAAGAAGGATGTGATTAGCCACTGTGGGGTACAGCGTGAATGAGGTACCTCTTTGTTTTTAATATTAATTAGTTAGAAATCAGCAGTTCCACGGAGGGACTGTGAATCTCAAAATGAATGCTAATTCATTATTACAACAATTATTTACAATTAATTTTATGAAATGCAAGCAGATCTATACTTGTTATTAATTTCGCAAATAGGCGCAACATTGTTAGTTTACGTAGGATTTCACTAATCTCACATAAGTCTCCAGTCCATAATTTTAATGGCCTCTCTCCGTCACTGTTATTTCTGCAGTATATCATCGTGCCTCCTGTAGATCTTGGAGGCACACACTTCTAGTTTCATACTTTTATTTTCGCGACATTGTTTATCAATAATGGGTAAACCAGTGCCGCTGCAAAGGAGCTCACAAAAGGCGGCCCATTACAAAAGGCAACGACAGCATGGAGTACTTCGTGTTCGGTTGCAAATAACAAAAAAAACCAGACACAGAAATCGCTGTCGGGTCAAAATCCCTAGGCCAAGAAACTTGTTATTATGTATGTAGCACGTTGGTACAGACAAGAAAGACTTCATCGGTTTAGTCTACACATAAACCCCATGGAGGTCGGAAACATGAAGAGCATTAGTACTCCAGTATAAGAAGCTTACGCTGAAGTCGAAATGTCAATTGGAAAAGAGCCACGAGTCGACGGTGAAATTTTTGAGACTATTTACCTAGTCTGCTAATTAGGCCCCTCACTAGTTAGTCCCAAAACTAGAATAACAATCAACCGAACGTGTCGGTCTCCGTCGAAGTGGAGACGTAAAACGATGGTTGAAATGCGATTTAGATATGCAGTATTTTCTGTGATGATCTGAGTAGATTATTGAATAAATAACGAAGTTTAAGCTATTTTTGAACGCAATTTTATGCGTTTAATTCGCTAACGAAATTTTATTTCAGAAGTTAGAGAGATCAACGTCAGCTGTCTATTCCCTAGAGCAAGAAGAAACTAAGAGTAGTGACTGTATGTTACGATCGGTGCCGCATGTTATCTATTACATTTCCCGTCGTGTACTGCTGCTTCCATCAGTAAACCAGCCCTACGTAGCCACTTCGGTAAAATCCGTTTCTAACTTTTCATGACTCACCCATTCTCAGTTGCAATTTGATTCTCATGGACAGAAGGCCAGACAAAAACACACATCAGATCTGACGATAAGGCCAGGTCCTTACTCTTCACAAAATTCGAAAACCAAGCAAGATCGCAGAGTAAAACAAACTACCCCGAATCGTCCACAGGCAGTTATACATGTTCTCGATTTTCTCGAAAAACAACGTCTTTTGCCCGGCTAATAACTTCTTGCCAAGAGGGCACCCAAGAGCGTTGTGGGGTGTTACATCGCATTAGCTCAAAAAGTTACCTCCTTGTTTTTCTTACTTTTTTTTTGCTATTCCCCTACAGATCTATATATTGTGCTTATTGCCCATATTCTTGTTTATGATCCTCCATAGTAGATGTCACGGGCACTTATCGCATGTTCATAAGAGAGAAGCTGCAGAATCACGACGATGCTTTCAATCTATTTTTCTTAATTCGGGTTCCTTGACTATAAATCAATAGCGTTAAGAGATATATGACATATATTGATGACTAAATTAAATTAAAGAAGTGAAGAGAGCTTGCAAGCAGGAGTTATACGCATATGAAAATGTGTATACGTAACTATTGTTGTATTATGTATGTAGCATGTTGGTACAGAAGAAAGACTTCGCCGGTTTAGTCTACACATTTCTTATATATCATATGTTGCATGAATTTATAACATGACCCTACTTTAGCTCGAATATAGAAAATTATAATGGCATTACTACTGCAAAACCCAGTTATTTCTAAACTCGCACGCCTTCACATTTACGCGCCCCTTCACGCCTACGCTACAGCACAAGGCTGCCGTGTACAACTACCTTACCTTCTTTTTTGTAAATTACGCATGTTTAAATTCGTTTATGGATATCGAGGCTTATTTCTAGGTGTTTACCACAATACAGTGGAGTTTTCAACAGCCTTTCTTTAACTACAGTCTGTATTAAATTCGCACTCTTTTTTGTGCACAATCGTAATCCGTAACGTTTTAAACGTACTTCGACTTTAGAAGAATGCTCTTTTTCATATGACGCGGGGCTAGAGAAAAATGTACCCTCTCCCGGTGCTTTCTTTAGTTTTATTATAACTTAAGCTTCATAACCTTCGTCACGTACTCACTGTCCAATGTTTTTTTAGCTCGAAGCATTTAATGTACCACGGCGTCTGTTCTAAATGTATGCGGTTGTTTTCTCTCCCTCGAAGAGTGTGTAGTGCCCCTGCGAGTGAGCAGTTACAAAGATCAGCATCGCAGGTAATGCATTTTTTAATTCTACCAACATACTTTTGGAAACGTCGTTGGGCTGTGAGGATCTGTATATTTTTTTAGATTTCCGCTATCAACCTTTTAGTCCAAGAAGCTAAGAAGCGGCAGTTGTTGTGCATGCCTATTCGTGCTGCAACTCCTTGTGCATGTTTTTCAAACCTTCTCTAGAGTAATCGCCCCAACCCAATACGTTTCCCGACCATGGTATACTATGGTATTTATGTACTCTAGATCATAGAGGAGAACATCGAAGTAGCTCAAAGTATGATCAAATATGATCTACTTATACGCGCTGCTCTCTTCTTACGTGACATTCGTTTTTTTTTTTTGATTTCATTGCTTTTTTTTTACTGGAAAGAAGTTTCTGCACAGAGCATTATGATCTACCAGTGAAACAAGTAATGCCCTTCTTTTCTCACCCAGCTCCGTGATCCTCGCTTTTTTTTAGGCTTTGCATCGCGAAGACCGCCTCCTCACTATCCTATTAGGTTCTGACTAAGCCTTGTTTTTAGATACAAAAGCACCCGTTTCGGTTAGACTGTGTGTTCCTTCAGGATTATATTAAGGTTTCCGGACCTTTCCCGCCAATCAATAGTGTGGCTTTTGTCTTTTCAAATGCTAGCTTCAGCCAATGTATACTCACTCTTTCTGCTACATTGTCTAGGGCCGTGTTTGTTCTATTCTCCAGTTCTCTCTCGGTCCTAATAGTGATCGCATTCTTAAGCACTCCATGACAGACGAGGTTCGGTCGAATCAATTTTAGGTTGCAACCCTGTGCCATCTCTGGCGTGACGTTATACGTAGCGCTACCCTCTGCTAGAATTTTCCGGTTCTTGCTTATATACCTACCGATAAGCAATCAGAGGTATAGAGATATCTCGTTTGCCTTTGGTCTCTTTTAAGATTTTATTTTACCTCGTCGAGTTTAAGGGCATTTCTATCATGGCACATACGGCGCTTGCTGGGGGAACATTTTGGCAGAGATCCTGCGTTTGGGCCCAGGTTTAGAGGATGCATGGGGGATATGCCTTTGCCCAGAAAATCAGCGAATCTGCAGCAGGGAATCTGGTGAAGCGAAAAACCTAACCTGTCTGATGATCTAAGAACGCTAGTCACTCTCTCCGGTCAGCCTATAGCACTGTCAAACGAAACTGTCGACTTGACCAAGTGGTTTAGCACCTTAGGATCAATAGAGTGGTTCCATTAAAACCATCCTTATGATTCTGGTACGTTTGCTTTACGCTCTGCTACAGGTTTTTCAGGGGTTATAGTCAAAAGGCTAAGTTGGCTTCCTTACAACGAATCTAAATAAAGTGCTTCTCAACTTGATCAGCAGCGATCACTCTACACTTATAACAAATGACCATACTTTTATAGTAATCTATCGGCTTGTCATTCTTTGCTTGTTCTTATGTCAATCTATTACTGTATTACTTGCTTTTAAAAAAATCGAATATTTTTTGACATCAATAACGTTGGTTCACTCATATTAAAGTCATTAAAGCGCCTTCAGCTAGCCTTAAATTCAGCTCTAACGGTGGTCTCTCAGAAAAGAGCCTCACTAATACTTCATGAACTTCTTTTACTTTCAAGAAGAGATCTCCCCTTTTTGTTTGGAAAGTGTTCTTACCTAGGCTTCCTCGTAGTCTGTCTCGATAACATGTTTTTTTTATGCAGTTTTCTCTCAGCGTCTACTTTTCTATACAATGAACCCCTCTGATTTTGAACCGTGTGGTATTAGTACGGGGATTATCCAGGCGGGGGCCAGCGACATGACTGGACCTACCTCAGTTCTTTTGCTAAAATTTGCGAAGAGCGGGCTTAGACCGCGGAGTGCCACCCCAATATAGAGCGCCAATTTAAGTTCCATGTTACTTTTCATCGGTTGTTGGCTATCTGGTCTGTTGCATCAATAAGATATAAACCCATAAGGCCTATACCCCCTATGGACAAAGGGACATGCAAGATATCTTGTTTGTTGCTATGGCTGCAAACGCTGCCATTACCATACTAGTGAGATAAGAAGCCAACGAAGTGTTCATACAAAATATCTAGCGTAACGTTTTGCAACTCGTCTATGTAGATGCCGTTCCCTAACATTCGTACGGCTCGTGAGTTTTTTGCCGCTTTAGTCTAATCACCGCTTCTACCTCTTCCTGTGCACAAAGTTGCCCGGTCTCAAAAAAGACGTGCCCCCTTCGTTTTGCCTTCGTTATCATTTGGCATAACTTCGAATTCGAGAGCTTCGCTACCTCATCACATTTTTCGACAACAATGAATCTTCCCTGAAATTCTCTCATGTGTCGTTTCTATCTTTGTGTGTGCATTCTCCAGCCACTCTTTCTTGACCAGAGATGCCATGTACTCGTTAATGACTGCCTTTTCTTTTTGTCCTCCTAGATTTCAAATCTGTCTTCTCACCAATCGTCCTGATCGGCAACGAATAAAGAACGGTGCCACCTCTTCTGCCTAGCTTTCGCATCTCAATGCTGTTCCCTTCTTCCTTGTTTTGGTCCTGCGTTCACATTCTTTTACCGCAATGTTTGCCATCTTTTTGGCATTTTCTCGTGCTTCCTTTATGCCTTTTGAATCGTTGAGACCTTCACCGTGGCAAAGTTGTGAAACCTCTCGACCAGTATGTGGACCTTTTCGCGGGTCAACCTTTTCCGGACTACTCAGTAAGTATGGAGATCCATGCTTTCCTTTCTCGGTTTAGTTTCCATGTTTCTGGACAGCATCTTTTCCTTCCTTTTCCTCGTACCTCTTATCGTGGTGCGCGTTACAAGTCAATGTTGTAAGCGGCACGATAATCCACCGGTCTCGGTTGCAAATACTGCACAGCTGCGGGGGCCATAAAAATACAAACCGTTCAGTAAAAATTGAGATCCGGTGTTGTCGTCTAAGCACTGAGCCATTATATAGTGAGGAACTTGCCCGAAAGTTGAGCTTGATCTGATACTAAGGCAATTAGTTGTTCGTCGTTGTCACCAAAAACCAATTTTTCTACTAATCAGGTTTTACGCTCCAGGCTTTCTGCCTGGAGGATCGATACCCTCCGTGCTTCTCACCTGGTAAATTTTTAGGGTTTTCGATTATTTTAAATACACTGTTTAGGCGCGATACATTGAAGGATCAACGGGACTGACTCCGAATATATTTTAATTTGCCTCTCACAAATTATAAACTTTGATTTTCAAGCGCATGTTTTCATTTGTTTTAGATCTTTTGTTCGTTTTGCACACTACTTCTATTCATACAATTGGCTGGATACAGACCGCTCGATCGATCCTTACGGGACACCTTTTAAGCACGTCACCACAAACGATGAGACAAACCAAAAAGCTACTGTTGGTTATCAAGTATTTATCTTTGGTCGTAGAGAACATCTGACCAACACACTTCGTATGTCACGTTGTAGGTCATTCTAGATCCATTGCCAACCTTACCCGTTCAATTTGTTGCCTAATATTTGCCAACAATAGTTCTCCTAATAAAGGTTACTCGTTAAGTAAATTTGTCCATTTACACATATTCGTGAGCATATGCTTCCACGCTGCAGCACGCTATAAACTGACGATCTGCTAAGCCTTTACTTCCGGGTTGCCGAAGACAACAACGAGGATGGAAATTGTAGGTAGAAAACAAAACGTTCGAAGTATTCGGGTATGGGCAGAACACGCACAAACTACGGCTCACCTATAACTATAAACACACATGTAGGTGAGAAGTATTCGATTATTAATGTCTTGCAGCCATTGCCGTATAGAGTATTATTGCTGCTCCTAGTAAATGTTGATTTGAAAAGTCTGCATTTCGCCGCATTTGCAGGTGACCTTAAACGTACTTCTTGAGAAAGCCCCTGGAAACGGGGTGAGTTTGGCGTTCGAATGCCGGCATATTTCGATTATGTTCAATTGACAGTTCACTGAGTTCGGCAGAATCGACCAGCTATGCAGCTGATGTTCGACTTTGTCCTGAACGAGACTAGATCTGCAAAGGAGGTTATCCTTTAGACTAAGACAATTATATAAGATATTGCCTCCGCAATTTCAATACTTTCGACACGCTACATAAAATCAGTCGTAAAATTTTTAGTGAAAAACACCTGACCATCGTTTATCCAAAATTAGTGCTACTTCATTGCTGATATAGGTTTACAGAGTTAGTACTCAAATGTCGCTATGGTGTCCCTGAACAGTCAGCTCTTGAAATACGAATATGAAATGAACACTACAAAGGAAGTTTGTCAATTGCAATATTGATTTTTTACGGATAACTAAGTCTCAATCAGTATTAGGGTAGCACAATTAGGGTTGCGAATTGTTTTTTTTTTTTACCTTTATTCATGTTCAATGACTCGCTAGGATATAGAGCAAAACGTTCAATTCGAAACCTATGAGCCTTGTGAGGATTACCCATTAGCAACACAAGCGTATAATGCTCCATCTAGTTAAACGACCTTTTAGCTAGAACATTATTTCTGGTTTTATCAGAGAAGGCGATAGTGATACACTCATTAAAGGTCAAATAACACTTACTGTTTTCATGCTCATTACCCTGTCTATCGTTCGGTGAGGTATACTGAAAAAGCGTAGAAATCATTCAACTGAGAAATAGGATTGGGTGCATCAATTCTCTACGGTAAGCCCGATATTTTCTTCATGCTGTTACACTACTAACTAGTCCTCACAACGATACACGTCTATCACGCGCAACTAGTTTTCTAGTTAGTCATTGTTTTCGAGATTACTTTTAACATTATGAATTTGGTCAAATTTTAAAAATGAATATCTTCACATTTGCGATGCATCGCTGACCAAATATTATTGGATTCCAGCTATCTATAAAAACTGGAGTATTTAGATTAGCAGGCTCTTTCTTTCAATCTACGGAACTAAAATCTTTGATCCTCGTCGTAACCTCCACAGACGGGTCGCTGAGGTTTTGATGGACTCCCTAAGTAATCACCTGTTTAGTGTTGTTTGCTACACGACTTATCTAGAACTGTGACAATAAAATTTAGGTATAAACAAGATTTGTTTCTATTCTCGACGAATATCCTTTAGCGAGAGAAACCTTTCGATATTTATGGCTGCTAGCGTAAATGCCTTATACTTCAGTTAATACTTCAGCTAAAAGCTTCTTCCAATTTACATAATAGATCAGTCCATCAGTTGCAGGACCTACAGTGTTGTCGTCCACTCTGTTCCCCTTGGACATCAAAATCTTCTTACTTAGATCTTTGGCATATAGGGTCACCCGGTGCCTTCACGAGATCCGATGAAGCTTATACTTTCAGCAATTAGCAAAGAACTTCAACAATGGACTGATCTGAAACCAACAAAAACTTGACAAGATCCTAATTGCTGTAAAAGTCCTGCAGCCGATCTAGATAAGCCATTTGGTGTGTTTATTCGAAAACTATACGCCTGCTAACGGTAGTATATCAGCTGTGCGTACGTCTAAGTGGCCAGTTTTCATTTAAAATCTTCATACTATTACCAATAGTCCAAACATCGTCATTATTGTAAGCTTTTAATGATATAGCTAGTAATCTAGCAAGTGATAATCTTTCTTAATCAGAATATGTTTGCATTTGTTTTCAGCTTAGCTCGTCAATGATTTTCTTACAATTTCCACTTTGGTAATGCTTACCCCAATACCAGTCGCGATCGATGATCCTTCGAACAGTAACGATCTCATCTTTAACGAGGTCTAATTCGTCGCCGAGTTGAGCGGTCATTGTCAGGATCACACGCGCGCGCCGGTTAACTTTAGCATCCTCCTCCTTAGGTAGACGCTGAGTATCGATTGGCCAGACGTGCGATACCGGTACAATACCATGTCGCCCATCCGAATTTTCGGCACGCCACCAGTTTGAGTCCAGTTTTTCCTTACCAATCAACAAATCCCCTGCAATGTGACAAATGTTACCCATGTATCATGCTGTCTATCTGCGGAAATCGCCAAAACTGTAAAGACGATCTCAGATCGCACTGACTTCATAGATTTGCTATGCCGCAATTCCTTGTCTATGTGAGGTTTCTCAATGGATATTTTCAAACTGAAATGGAATGTTTGATCAATTTCAATTTCAGCTTTTCCTCTTCTGAATCAGATTTTAACGTTTATCTTTGATAGTTAGAGCACCTGAATTTAGATAAAAGAGCCAAGTGCTTAAAGCAGAAACCAGTAAAGAGGAAATCAACCAGTCTCAATTCTATGAAGCCGTTTTGGAAAATAAATATGCGATGGCTGTAAAGTATAGTAATATCAAGATCATATCACTAATTATATTACAAATCTCCTATTTATTTCTAAACTGGTCGGAAGATTAGTAGTTTCACGAAACGGCGCTCGGCAGTTTTACCTGGTGTTTGTCCCTTTAGTTACGGTAGGTAACGACTATGGGTAATTAAAGTTCTAATTTGGCGATTTTCGCATAATTGGTGATGACTTCTCAGATTTCCATGTAAAAGTTCATTCATTTTTAGTTTTATACATGACTATGTGAATTTTATAAGTATGAGCAACAATATCCCCTTTACTAATTACGTACATATATATTTTTTGCTGAGGTTAAGAATTTTTGTAAATTTAGAAAACAATCGAACAGTTTAAAACTAGAAACATAGTGTTAATACAAAATAGTGTTCTTTGAAGCAGATGTACTTTCATGAGCAAGTTCGTCTATGATAAACTATAAAAACCACCTCCGCGTTTGCCAAGGATAGGATAGGCAGCTTAAAGAGCACGGTTAGTAGACAACTTAATCTGGATTTTGGGTAAGCTTACCCACTGGTATCGAACTGTGGCTAATAATGAGCTGAATAAACTATTGTAAACCCTGTAGGTAGACGTCATGTAAGCACATCTCATATGGTGAAAAATATAAACCACCTGGTGTGGAGTCAGTTGCAACGTCGCTTTGTTCAGGTAAGGTGGAACTCGAGAGTACGACATGGCAATCAGCTCGAAGCCTGCTTGTTTCGTATTTTGCATACAAACATCTAAAGCCAAAAGTTACCTAGCAGAGTAACCTGTCGGAGACACTGCCGGCGTAGCTGATCGAAACGAAGGAAACGATAAAGCCTAGTTAACTCGAAAAAAGTTTGGATTGTAACGAAACGGTCACCACTCGTTTTGTAACTGGTCGCCAGAAGCATTATTCGCGCCCAAACACTGCCTCTTCTGTCGATTTTTTCTCATTTCTTATTAATCAGTTTGAAAGCAGTAAACACTCACGTTCGTTCATCGACAATACCAATACTGTGAGCGTGTTATCCTCACCAGGTATCATCTGAAGATCAACAGGCTTTAGCGGGAGCTTGTAAACCCCAGTGAAGAGACTACAAGAGTAGCCGCACCTATCCGTTCGGATTAACCAATTAGCTCGGTTATCTGTTTTTAGAAGCTGTGGGGGAGATTGGTAGGCCCCCAGAACCTTGAAGAACCAGCGTAATCAAATGGTTGAAATCATTCACGACATGTATAGATATGCTAGAGATAGTATATTTTTTAAATCGAATGACCTCGGTCTTTGAAAGAAAATGAAGCATTCATTTCTATGCACTGTTTACAAATCTTCTAGTAAAGGCTGAAAATGCGATTCTGTAAAAATACGAGATTTGTCAACAAAGCCGACTTCTCGTTGATTATTCATTCAACAGGGGATCTAGGATGCAAGATACTATCACAGAGACCAGATTTAGTTGCAACCCAAAACGATAGTTCAGACGATAAAGTTTCCTTACAGGTACCCCTGAGGATTCATACTCTGTTTTAAATAGAGCAGAATATGAATTTAAATAAACTCATATTGACCACCATAGTTAGCTAGGACATAGTCTAAGTCCATACACATATTTAACGATCGAACAATGATTCTTAATATTGTTACAAAATTTACCATGCCTGGATCATGAATGTACGTAGACCATAGGAATACCTGAAGAGTAAACAGTAGCGAACTTCAAACTGCGGTGACGGTAGTGCATGTACACAAGTTCCAAGTTAATAACAGCGCCAAGCAAGAACGCGGGCGATTCGTCAAGCAAATCATGCGACAATCTGGATAAAAGACGAATTGCGTTTTGTGTGAATAAAAGCGGGAGTAAATTTTCGCAAAGCTTCGTCGTCTCTTCAGGAGCTGAACACCGAGTGCTGCTCACATCACGTTCGGCACAATACTGTACAAAGAAACAGTGCACTATGGCTATAGTTATTGCACAGAATTGGAGAGTCCACCGTGACCATTCCTCTATGATGTGTTGTATATTACGTTCTTTTTTCCACTAGCCCTGTAACACACTTATGCTATAGTGGTGTCGCTTACACATCAAGCGGATCACTTGCGCGCCCACGTAGGCTACCGATGTGAGTACACCCGCCGAAGCAAACACGCGCTCAAATCAATACCGGCCACAGTAAGAGGAACAGAGTAGACCCCGCAGGCCAGCCACACAGACAGATCGACTAACCGGCCCGTAGTAGCCGCAGTAACAGTGGGATCTGTGGCTTGGCTACTAGCAGAGGGTGCCAGATTGCCAGCAGCGCGAGAGTGCGCTTGACTGGCTTTATAGAGCGACGGCATGGGCCATCGTTCCTTGGCCCTTATGGCCCAAGATACTCCAGCTCAACAACCACAGGCGTCAAAGAATGGATAACAACTGGAAAAAACATCCCATTCGGACCAGTCATTCAACCTAGAGGCCTAGATGACGGGACGATAATGGACAGGAAGGAATGAGGAGGGCGACTGATTTTGCCTGGTAGGGGATCGAAATATTTCCTTTTCCTCACTGCACCCCTTTAAAGGTATGCTGCCAACTGGAAACTACGGCGCCGAAGCAGATTTACGAGCTCTCTATTTTTCTACGAGTACTGCTAAAACCCTTTTGGTAGCGGGCTTCGTCTGCCACCCATCTGCCACCTCAATAACACCCAAAGGCCCCGTCGACTTTTGGGTCACAGACGCCTTCAAAGTGACCAGCATCTTTCAGGACCACAGCGACGTTTTAAAGCCCCTTGTCGAACAATCTCTATCCGACTCATCATGGCCGAAATAACCCATTTTTGTGCGATTTCGGTCATAGTGTCCGAGACCCAGTTGTAGCAATTGCAAAGCTCTCGGCAAGTGATCAAGCAGACTGAAGTCGGCGAAACCGAGAAACAAAAGTGGCCTCGGGTGAGGAGATACGAACTCAATAAAGAAGAAACGAAACCCTTCACCAAAAAACTTCCTAGAAACTTATCTAAGCTAGTTATCTCCTAAGAGCCACTTTCTTCCTGAAGAGGACGTACGCTATTTAAAAATGTAGGTATTTACCATAATGATATGTCCTGAGTCCTCATTTATAGCCGTTAATGTCGGTTTCGCTCCGGGTATTCGATTAACGGGTACATTTTCACAAAATAGTTAAAGTGCCCTACCGCATTAATTTCTTTCACAATAGCTCCCCCTAATATATCTGTTATCGTTAGGCCTGTTATTTCATACGCTATTAAGGCTTCGCATTTAATCCATTTTGTTTATATATCTCAATTTTAGTGAGAAAGATTATTCGATATTTAGAAAACATTTTCCAGCATAACTATCAGAATTGGCTATTGGTAGTAAATAATAATGCTACATGCGGCCAGTAACTCGTCGGCGAGCAAATGGTTGTATATTTTAATAGTTTGGCGATTTTATTCAAAGCTTCAAATATATACATTTATGAAGTCACCGAGTTCCATTTCTGCTTGGAGTAACTCTCATGCAGTCAAATATTATCACATTTTGCTTAATATGGTTAAAGTTATATATCATCTAAATACATGACTGTATAAATGTACTGGTATCCGAGCACGATATTAGTGTACGTCAGCAAAAACGGTTCTGATTATACCTTTGCTGAACCCCAGATCGCCGTCCTCTGTCGCAGCAAAATCGGCCAGAGCTGCAAAAAGGCGCCAGGTTTGATTTTGCGCACGGAGTCCCCATGATGCTGGTAACGATTTCTCGCGTACGTAGCTACGTGGAAACTTGCCCTTGGCTCCGTTGCATTCACCGCGAAACCAAAGTTTGTCTATTATCTCTCGAATCTGTACGATGTCACCGGCGAACAACGAGAGCTCCTCTTCGAGCTCTGAGATGAAGTCTTGCGTGACGATCACCAGCGAGCCGACGTCCATTTGCTGCTTTAGTCACCCCTTAACAAGCAGGCAGCCCGTCTAGCCTTTGTACCCTATAAAACGAAAAATGAAATTTGTATTACAGGAATAAGCGGAACAATGTAAGCTGTCATTTAAACAAACAGGGTACAACTATCTTCATTTAGCAGTGATAGGTACACGAGCGTCTTTGAACTGAACTAGGCGCAAGCAAACGCTATGAATCACTATATAAGTTCATAGACAAATCATCGATATCGCCTTCTCATGTCATCTATCTATAATCTTCATTCTATATATATATATATATATTTCACTCGATAATCTACCTCGAAACACCCTCCAGACTACCTCGAAAATGATTTTGACATTTTTCGAGATTTTCGTGACAGACAGTCTTGATTTGATGAGAAACTACGGTGGTAAAAACAACATTGCAAAAAAAAATCTGAGTTATGGTTAAAAAATTAAACCTTCTCGATAAATACTAGCGCTCTTACAACTCGTTGCTGTCGTAAGTTGACTAACTAGCGCTGGTTAGGACCTTTAACGCTGCTGAATCCCCTGGTTTCCGGATGTCTAACGGAGCTAGCCACTGGGTTGCCTCATGAGTATTTGCTTTTCACCCTATAAACACTTTTTAAGCACCCTGTATTATGTTCGCTCTTCAGCGAAGACGCTACGATACTTCTGGTACTAACGAAGTTTAAAGCTGGAGCGCTTCTTGAAATGGTGTAGATGTCATTATGTAAATTTGCACAGTTGCACGATACAATGTTAATGGACTGTAGCTGTGCCAGTACCACAGTCCACTGAAGTTATACCGCAAAATAGATCGGTATTGTGTATTTACCGATTATTGAGTCTTATAAAAAAGCAGGTATTTACTAGAAGTTATCCGTTTCTACGGCATTTTGCTGTTCAAAGGATATTGTGGATATCTTGAATAACTAATTGGGTAATATTATTTATCAAGAGTACTTTATTGCACAAACGACGTGAAAAACGGTTCTGTTTTTGTGTTGTTGTCAAATATGTATTATAAAAAACGGCTCGGAAACATCGTCTTTCCTGTCTAGGTCCAGCAGAAGCAAGCTAACTCTTTCTAGTCCTTGAGGCGGATTTAATGCTGTATCCATTGTTTATATTGCTATAGCGGACGACTCAAGCAATCCACGTAAACATATGTAGGTTATTAACATAACCTTGAATTTGGTCGCACCGCAAATACAGAGTACATGCTGAGGAAAGGAGTAAGCTGAAGAGGGGATTAAGGACAAAATATAAATAAAATAACATTTCAATAAAACTAGCAGAAATGCTCAGTCGACGAACAACGATGGCAAATTGGTGGGCATAAAGGTAAAGACATTGCTCGTCTCTATTACTGTTTTCGTCTTCACTTCGATCGCTATTTTATTCAAGGCTCATTCGAAAATAGTATAACTCCAAGCCATGCGTTCAGTTTTCTTTGTTTTTTACTGACGTATTTGTTTTTCAGGCCCACATCTTTTTTTGTGAAAATAATGATTATGACTTTCCTGATACGTCATGGTTCCCGAAGGAACGGTAGTGAATACCTGACATCGTGGGTTATCGAAGCCCTGCCGGCATCATTTCAGTCACCTACGCTACGAGTAGTTCAGCAGTTTTCGCTGAGTCTGCGACACCTATGTCAAGGCGTTATGGCGTATTTTGTGAACAACCTTTCGCCCGTCTTCGTGATTTGAGACAGCCTAACATCCAACGAACCACGCCCGTCCGCAAGTCGAAGATTGGAACTAGCGTGCTGCGAGCTTAGATTAATGCAGCGTAGGTGGGAGTATGATGGAATATTTAGTTTGTCATTATTGCCAGCCAGCTGCCTCGAGAACTTAATACCCACACTCTTGCCGGTTGCCCAAGATTCAGTAGTAAGCATGGCGTTGGTGCAGAGCACGCAAAAGGATGTATTCGATGATGGACTTCTGAGAGAAACAAATGGTTCGCCGAACAGTGACACTTACATTGCTTTTTGTGTCCTTACATCCGTTCGTGTTTATTTTTGCGAGCAAACATTCTTGGCCTTCTCCGAAAGATCGAATACGATACTCGCCCAAAACCTGTTATTCATGGAAAATATAACCAAGATCAGTAAAACACGAATACACTCACAACTCTTAATGATTTCATAATCACAATCGTAATGATTTTGATTTGTAGTTCGCTGTTGAAGGCAGCTTTTCTTAGCTATGCTTGCAATGTCCCGGGTTCCCCCTTATATTTTTTTTTTTTTTTAGAAAAATGCAAGTTCGAATAGTTTTCGATGCGTCAATCGTTTGTAAAAATAACTTATGAAATTAGTGACAAAGAAAACAGAGAAAAGCAATGCCTCGGTTAAGCCTAATCGCACCAGAATATAAAAAAAAGCAGAGTAATTATTTCTATCTCATTTCACTTTTTACTGTTTTTTGAATAAAATGAATGAAAATACTTACTGCGCTGTAAATTGAGCAAATTTTCATCTCCACTCTAAGGTAGACATTATTCTAACGTATCTTTAGGAAAAGGATTTTTAATGCCGGTACTGACAGGTGGCGACCATTTGACTTATTGGCCTAAATAGACCACAACCGTTTATCACCTAATAGTGATGAAAAATTCAAGTCCGATGCTTGTCATTTACTGTGTTATTAATGTATGTTATTGCATGCGCTTGATAGAAGAATAAGTACCAAAGGAGTAATGCGTATTTTTGTTAGGAGTGTTGCTTATTCTGCTTATATTAAGGTCTAAGAAAGACAAAAATAAATACCTATGCAATGCAACATTTCTAGACAGCCACCACAAACGATTTATTTTCAATGCACCATAATGGCACGCAAGACTCCAATACTCAGCGTTGTAAATTAGTTCTCGCTAAAAACCTTGTTTGTTAGGTTGAACAAATAACATAGACGCATGTCACATGCGACATGTTTCTCAGAAAAAAACAGTGAGCGACAACTTTACCTGGCCGAACGCGGTCGACCTTATTGGTGGGAACGGTAAATAGCGTAGGAAAGCCGCACAGACGGGCCACGACTGAAACAAACCAACGTGGATAGGCAAGGCAAGGCAAGGCAGTCAGTTACAGATATCGCAGCTGACAAAAGCCGTGTGAGGAAAGAACATGATAAGACAGATTAGATACATAACAATGCCTGGTAAAACCCAGAATTTCAAGTCCATTAAGGAGCATAACCACGAGTGTGTCGTCGGCGACCTAGGAGAAACTCCACAAGGCATCCTCCGTTCTAGCAAAGTCAGGCTAAACGGTACTGCAAATGCAATTGCGGGGGTAGTACACCAATAATTGCACCAGCCATCCTTATATAACGTGACTATTATCTGATTGTTATAGATAGTTGGCAAAGCATGTAGACGACATATATATATATATATATATAGCATATATATATATATATGCATATAGAAGAAGTTTTGTAATGGTGGCGATCCTGACGCGGCAGGAAGTTGCGGTTAATTCAGTGCAAAGAAATGAAGGGGAAGCAACCCACAAAACTTCCACACGCTTTCGCTTTGTTCTCCTTTTTGGTGATTCCTAGCAAGTGATTTCTCTGCCTTATTGTCATGACAATGACGGCCTAATGCAATGTCTTATGGGATGGCGCAAAATCGTTCTGAGTGCTGCAAGCTTTAGACGACCTTAACCTTATGCTCGCTAGTCAGACGACGCGCATGGACACTATCAGCAGAAGCGAATAGACGTTGCTGTAGCAATGGTTAATTAAATAGACATGAAGCTTGGAACACAAAATGGTAACGCTGTATAAGAGAGAAGAGGACACTAGTCGACTCAGTGTTAATAGTGAAAGGTGAGTAGGCGGTTTGCGATGAGGCAATAATAGAGAAAAAGAATCTGGCCCAAAAGATCAGAAGGACAGTTGTGCCGCCGACTGTCCAACTCATGAAACAACGACGGCAATGTAGGTAGAAGAAAATAGGCAGAAACAGCCTGAAGGAGAGGACCACATATCGCCACCTCGTCCCTTGTGTATCGATATACGCAAGGGACGAGATGGCTTTCGATAAAGTTGTCTGAGTTGAGCCGACGACAAAAAGGGCAAAGATGCTAGGGACGAGGGTGCCAGCAAACAAGCAACAGCCACAGTGATCAATCACAGCCTTATATGGCTTCGCTAAATTTGTGGTAACGCCACTATTCTATCATAGTGTGCTTCGATAGAAATAGAGTATCGAACAACTAAAGTATAGAAAACTATTCGGTCAGTCTAAAAGTAGCCAAGTTTGAAAATAATGCCTGCATGTGCTGCGACATGATAAGAAAGCTCAACCAACGCTAACGCATAAATGGAGTGCAAGAAATATTTCCAAACTCATGAGGCATTCCTTGAATGCAGTAGAAGGCTGTGGTATATAGAAGTGCGTATGAGAGGTGTGGAGCCAGGTGTGGTGTGTCACGGACCGATGAACGGTTTGCCGCACAGAGTATCTATATTCAGCTGCAGCGTGACCTGAACAACATTTTACTTTTCGAAGTACTCAGTCATTGCCCGAGTTGTTGTGCACAGGTCCTAAAGAAGAAGACTTCGGTAGAACTCAAAACAGCGCTAGCCTCAGCAACCCTTTCACCAATATGGGTCCTTTGAGCTATTGAGAGTATTCGGCACATTTCTTTCTGGCTTTCTAGCAACTCGAATTACAAATACGTCGGACCCATTTTGACTCCACGTTGAAAATATCAGCAGCAGAGAGATTATACCGGCTAAAACAGTTTCAAGCAAAAGCCGCTATGGAATCATGACACAAACCTTACGCTTCTTCAGTAAAACGTATCGCTGTCAATGATCACATGGGTTTGGTCCCTCAGTCACTCCGACAGCTGTTCAGCCCTATAGGTCAATAATTAGCCTGTAATGGTTCATACACCTGGCCAGAACTGTGTAATATATATTACCGTACTTCTTCAAATTGGAACTACTATAGTGTGTGCTTGCGAAAAACGTGATCTAACTTAGAAATATCGAAGTAGCCTGTTTTAGGACTACTTATAGGTAGAAAAAGCAAAGGGGGATCCATAAAAGTCACTCGGTTTGAGCTGTACGATATTACTCTTAGGGTACTATACATTAGCGGTTGTTCATATAACATGCCAGCGCGCTTAAATTTGATGTTTCATTGTAGAGGCCATGCCGGCAAAGGACGGTGAGGCGTAACCTGAACACGATGCGATATGAACGACGATGGTCAGTCTCAAAGCGTAGCAGTAGGACAAAGAGAGGAAATGCAGAGACAGAGAGCGCATTGGCATTTTGTTTTCCCTTTCCAAGTCGAAAACAGGGCACACAGTAGCTCACTTCAACTTAATTGCCTCTCATATATCACTGGCAGCAATTAAAGTCCAGCCTTACCGAAGCTGCCGTTGTCGTTGTTGTTTTGCTGTGGCGTCCTCCGTTGCCGCTTTGGGCAAGGACACTGACGCATAACAGTTATTTTCGTATTTACCATGTAGTTTGGACAAACGTATGGAAAAGAAACTGATAAAGGTGGAACGAGTATGCTGCCTTCTACATAGATTGTTATTCTTTATTCTTATATTATTATGGTTTAGATCGAAAGCTTTGTCTGTTTGTTGGAATTTCGCTCATTCAATCGGCAGTGTACAAATATTGACTCAAAGAAACAAAAAAAGAATTTCTTGTCGTGTTTTCTGTACGGAAATATCTACTGGGTTTCTTTATCTACGCCTATTTTTGAAATAAATGCCCTTCGCAAGAAATGGCAGTTTCGTGTCATTTTAAAAGTACTGTTCTTGACTGTAATGCTTTATAGACGATGTCAGTAATCGTGGTCCATCGCTTGGCCATGTAACTTTAGCTTTTTTTTCCAATCAAGGAGGTCTGTATCGTATGTAATGATATTAACCAAAATACTTTTAGATGATACTAGATATTTTCGAAAATGCTATGATCATTATCTGTCCCGTGAACCAGGCCTCATTCCATTCACTAAGATCTCATCCACTCTGTTTACATTGTCACTATATAAATAGAACTCTATATCAATTCATCTTTTTGTTCGATCCGTTCGAGTATAGCGGGCATATTTTTTTGTTGCGTTGCCAAAGAAAACACTTGCGTAGAATATAAAGTCAATTAGATGAATGCCTTTAACCCTAGATGAAAAACTTTTGTTTTCTCTCATAGAACGTAATTTTGATCCAGCGAATTTACCGGATACGACAGAAAATTCTGGCGCTGATAGATGGACAAAACCCAACATTGAGAGCAATAACACATACACACATACGATTCGTAGACTACTCCGTTATATTATGCTATAGTAAAAAACGCATTTTTAACATTGTTTCGGATTTTTGTTAGCTAGTTCTTACACAGAAACTGTATTCAAGTTGGGTTTATGGAAATGCGTTTTGTCAGTAAATGTACTGAGTTTAAAATAACGTTATGCGCCCAAGTTTTGCAACGTGATAATTTGAGAGATATCGTATTACGTAAAAAAGTATGTTTAATCTGCATGACGTACTGCATACAAGCTATTCGGTTCTTTACTGATAAAAAATGTACCCTAATGACTCGCCCCGGAACCCCAAACCGGTCGTCAAAAATGGCCGCCTAAAACAATCGAAACGCCGGGAAGGAGAAGGGACCTGCCGAACCTTAAGAAGCAGATCGCGAGAGACAGCAAAGTTTTAAGCAAAGCTTAGCAGAAGATACCAAATCGGGATAGCTTATGACGAAAGACCCAAAAAACCTCCGTAGACTTCTGTTATATGCAAGGATCAATTAAGCTAAATAACAATTACATGCAGTACTGAACGAACTCATTATACATTAGAAACACACCATTAGCAAAATCTGTTCTAAAAATACCGGGTAATATACTCTGATTTCAAATGTCTGCCATTAGGGAGTGCCGTCTTTTTGGAAAAGCGTTTAATCTATTAGGAATTACACAAGGTGCTGTTTCCCACATAATTAAATTACTGATGCCAAAAGACAATAGAAAGTGACAATTTCTCCAAGTTATGTATGGATATAAGAAAACAATAAATGCCGTTTATATATTATTAACCGTCTACAACTCCGTGCCATCGTTTAAACCTAGGAAAAAGCACTTTAAACCCTATCATAGACTAGCCAACACTTTGCAGACAATTTCAAAATCACATCGCTCGTTTGACTGCCTTTAGCAGGTACTACTATTCCCCTAAAGGTAACGATGAATAGTCGTAAGCTGCACACAACATAGAAAAACCGCACCGTGATATTAAGCATATTCAATCCTGAGTCATGAAGGTGAATACAATTTAGTCCTGCGAGCAGGCCGTTTCATTTAACCGGGGTACCTGGTCCACATAGTTGCTAAGATTAGTCTGATAACCTATCCTATATACAAAATAATTGAAAATATCGGGTACACTGCGTATAGGAAGCTCAGTGGCGCCATAAACAACAAAAACGAGCTCGCACACATTGAAGGACGTTCCACTCGAGTAAGTTCATTCGAAGGCGAACAGAGATAATATCAGAACGCTGGCAGGGTGTCATAATGTACATTTGCTCGTATGGAAATGTCACTTGTCACTATCCTCAACTGTGACGTGCAATGCACAACAACTGGCAAGATCTAAGTTACCTCACTAAAGATTGAATTAGGACCATTTCAATTATATTTATCATAAAACGTCGTATGAAGAAATTTGTAAGAACTCTCACATGTCCACACTCGACTGTGACTCCACGGCTTACTTTCAACACAGCCGACCAAATTCCAAATTCGATGGTGCAGGTCTGTACAGGTGCAAGGTTTCGGGTTAGGTATATTACCAACAAGCTAGAAGAAGGCACCTTTACAACAGCTGTAGTTAGAAGAGGAAATGCATCCAAAATATTTTTAGTCTGTAAACTACTCCGTCTAATCCAAGTCGACCGTACAAAATGGCTTTTTACGGCAACACTGGCACAAAGCGAAGCCTGCGGGTATATTTTTTCGGTATATGAAAGGCGATCTAGATTTGTAAACATACTCGCCTCGTCTAAAGAAATACTAGCACCGTAAACTCGGAAATATTTACTATAAATAGCGTTCACGTATATAACCGTCTATCAGTGTGTTTGTTGGCGTAACTTCTGGCCGGTAAGAAATCAGTGTGAGCAGCAACTAAATTACTAGTTCATATCTTAATTCGATTCGCGTAGCGTAGTAATTCACAACGGTATCGATTATCGCTTTTGTATATAACAACTTATAGCTCCTGATTGTTTTTGTGTATTAATCCTGTTCTGAACTATCACCAGCGGTCAAAGGTTTTTGTGGATGATGAATACTCCAAGCTAAAAATATTTTCCCGTGTTCCTCTAAAAATTATGTCAGGAAATTTCATTTTAACTTTCCAATTGCCGCTAGCTTAAAAAAATTTCATCCGATTGTTTCTTGGGTAGACTGAATCGATACGAAAACCGTATCGGTCTTCACCATTTTCACTCAAGAATATCAATTTTTAATACAGATGTGTATCGTATTTTAAGCTAGCTTATCAAGAACGATTCATTGGCATTAAGGTAAGCTTCTTTTACAATAAATACCGAAAATTTTTCAACCGCCCAAATGGCAATTTCGATACGACAAGTGAAATTCAGATACATAAATACGCATTGCACTTTAATTCTGCTAATTGCGAGTTTTCGCTTGGTACCAATAACGACCTACTACTAGGCTGCGATATAAACAATCGGCTATCGTCTTATCAGAAGAACAAAACTGACACCAAATTACGTAGCCCCTACATCTTTCTCATAGACATGTATAAGAGATTTGTATAATTTTGCAAATTAAACAAATTAGCATTTCATTATCCTATGGGAGAAAGAACGTGGCCCTTGAAAAAGGTATTCGAACACTTTAAGGTTTTTACTATTTTATCCCTGAATCTTATGCGTTGCAATGACTGCTTTACCGAATTTTCAAATCTATCATCAGTTTTCAAAAATTATTCAATAAATCCTAAAGTGGTTCAAATTAACACTCTACAAAAAAAAACTCTCTCCCATAAAAAGGTGTTAATCTGATCGGCTCCATCTTACACCGGGCTCTTTTCAGAATGAAACCCTAGCACCTCAGAAAAATCAATCTCTAACCTGATTACTTTATGGAGAAGATCTAGATCGAACAAAAAAGTCACTCGCTCAAAAGTCTATACATTATAGTATTTTTATCACTCTAGTAATGGCTAAGTCCAAGCCGAAGCCGCGGCTGAGGTAACAAATGCTGACATGTACTGGTTACTAGCTGATACCTCAGTAGGAGTGAGATTATAGAAAATCTCGCTCCTACTGAAGACAGGATTATTTTTCGGCTCTCTAGCTTGCCTGTCCACACCCCAATCTAAATCGACCCTTAGATAGGTCTTTTCGTGGTATAAAAGCCGTGCCACTATATGTGAAACTCGTCTTCAAGCAATTGCTTTGTGCTTTCTGAAATAATTCTTAATAAATTAGTCTCATGAGGAGAAAAGAGGAAAGGGAAGTGTTTGGAATAGACGCAAGATAGATTATGTCGCGGCGTATCTTAGACCCTTGGGCTTACAGTTATCTCGTTACTTCCAAAGGTTCTCCTACAAGGCAGAGGAAGGATTTCCGTCGTTCCTCTTTTTTCGAGCATTTTTCATACTCGTAGGTACTTTCCTACTATAACGTGTCTCATTACATATCGGAATCTGCCCAGTCGTATTGTATAATTGGAACTTATATACAGAGTATGGCATCTAAATTCGAACTTTCAATGCTTTGCTCTTAAAACTATCTATTTAGATAGTCTTAACCACATCTCCTTTGTTTACATGCACTAAAAGTCTCACTCCTGACGGCGATGGCTGTGAAGTAAAACGACTACTCACCGCGATAGCAGCTCCAATTGGAATTCCAAGGCCCTCACAGGCTTTTTTTCCCGTTGTAGTTCTGTGAACGCCTCGATAGTCCAAATGAGCTGGTCGACGATCGTCAGATCAATACTTGTCAGACTCGCTAAGTAACGTTCCATACATAATAATTCAACAGGTTCAAATCTGGGCTCGTCCCAGAACATGCTTGTATTGTCATCATTCAGCCCTATATTAATCGGTGTGTATGCGTCTGTGCACTATCGTGTTGAAAGGATGTAACATCTCCGTTACTGTTACGCCATACTTAGAACATGGATATGAACCTTGCTTCTAGCTACCACAAACATTTTCTGGATTGTGAGCAACTCAGTGATTATTGCTATTGTTCATTTTTGCATCGAAGGTGCTTCGCGACGGAAAAATCGTTTTTTGAGAAAATCGAGTCTACAACTTTGCACTATTATCCTTAAAGGGCATCTGTATCCCTTTTATGACATATGGCAAGTATCTGAGATCTTTGTGAACAATCTGCCATATCGCACACCCATTTTTATCAAATTTGTTCACCAACATCCTGATCAAAACAAAAAGATTATCAGAAATATACTTTCGGGCGGCAGCAATCATCTTTGGAGTTGGGACCCTTTCTCTTTTATGGTTGTTTTCTGTGTAGCTGAATATTCATTTGCGATACGGCGCACTGTCTTTTTGGTTGACATAAAAAGTTTTCACAACATGTAGAAATTTAGTAGTAGCTATATATAGAATTGCGAAAGCAATGCACTATTGTGATTCTTTGTGTAACTTGGAACATTCTTTCATATTTTTTTCCAAGACTATATATATATATATATGTTGCTATACACAGCGGTTTCTGACAATTGCGTTTCCTCTAGAAAAGTTATCGGCAAAAATATTCTACCTAGAGGACACTATTTCAACAAATATTTTACTTCAAGTCATCCGACAATCTGATGAGACTGGCTGTCATTGGTCACGTCAAAAGACGCCATTGCCTTATTTATTTCATAAATGAATTTTCTGGTAGCCAAAAAGCTTCGTCAAAGCTTGATAACCAGTTTTTGTTTATTATATACCTTGTCGATACGGTAGCCTTTCATTTGACTGTGTCACACTTACCGCACAGTACTCAAAGCAGAAACTTCTTGTCAACAGTACGGAACTCAGTACAATAACCCAGCGAACAGAACACGTATGGCGTATTCATAAGTATAAATATAATTAACAAAACGCTGAATTCTGCTAATTCGTCTAGAACTCGAAAGAGCTTGTTTAATTTTCAGTGCTTAGCGAAAATCTCACACACTTAGTAGACGAAGAAGCCTGCAAATTCATGAAAATGGCGAAAACGTCTTCATGGAGGTCCATACAAAAGGTTATTGTAGTTCATGCTGGCCCGAATATATGGATATGAAAACTCGGAGACTATCAAATAAGTTCCTCGCCTAACTCGTTGGTCTGACTCAAGAAGTCAAGAGAATCGTGTTTTTACTGAAGAAGAGTGATCTACGCTTATAAATGCCCTTATTCAAATTGACTGTCCGATTAGCCGTTAATCTCACTGTCGTTTAATTTGGTTACGTTTACCAACCTAACAGTTGAGTGGCTCAACAAACATGAATAGTATAAATATCTATTATTAATTAACTTAGAGCTGTATGTAGCGACGTATTGTAGAACAAATAGACCAACCTCATGGCTTTTCCAAAACCTTTCAAAGCCATCCTGTTTGCTTGGTTCCATAGCTTATGTGATATACATACATACAGAGACTAGATCATAGACGTCTCTGCCAAGTACGTATCTACTCACGGTTGGCCATCGGTCTGCTTGGGAAAATTACTAAAAGTAAGCCGACAGCTAAGTTGATGGTCCACCCCTTTTCAGCACATCAAAAGGAAACTAAGCTTGACTCGAATAAAAGCCCGCCATTATTTTTTTAACTCCCTTTGGTCAACCCATTAGTCTTAGGCAGACTGACCTTCTACTACAATGGACATCAAAATTAGCGACTAACATTGTTTTGTTGCGGCCATGTAGTAAATTTAGCTGGTATCTTTTTCTTTAACAAATCATGATAGAGCTTTATATATTTATCGGTATCACACGCACAGCTTCTTTTTTCCTCCTTCGAACATGCCCACACGACGAACAGCCGAAACTGAACAACTCCCACGACATGGCTTTAACATGAATATACTACGGTCTTCTCGGCGATGATGAGATTGAAAGATTGGCAAACCAAACGCAACATTGCTGGGGAGCTACCTGCGAAAATTCAGTTGTATCAATGCACTTGCTAAAGCAGAATCTGACAGTCTATTTTCGCTCGCTTCTACCGTAGAAGCTTTTATCAGTCTGCCTTTCCTTGAGCATTGGTGATCATAACAAGTCGACCACCGACTAAATTTTTCGTGACACGCCGAGCAGCAATGATCCTCACTTAACGCCACTTCTTATATATATATATATATATATACATATATAGGCCTTTCTATAATGACGTTAGCCGAACAGCGTACTACTTTTTTTTTTATATCGAACGACTTTCAGTAAAAGAAGGACTGCATTCGTCGTCGCATTTCTCTTAATTACTCTGAAAAAAAAGACGGGTCCATAGCAGACTAATGCTGCTGTGGCCTCATTGGATATGGTTTATATGTTAGCCGAAAGTGCCTGTCCTTTATCTGGCTCCAACCCTATTCCAAAAGAAGGCCTGGTTTGAGACCCTCATACGCAGGTCATATAGAAAGACCTATGCATGAAGGTGCAGTCCACTCGCCACAACAAGCTAGGAACAGGACATACATAGCATTAATTAATTAAATTAAATAAATAAAGAAATTGAAAGACATACAGAGCACAATAATTAACAAAGTTTTTTCCTACAGTTAGCCGCCGAGGCATTAAACAAGCTCAGCCGCCCAATTTTTAACAGATGCTCAAACATAATTTCTAAGTGATATGAAGGGCATCCTGCGCTGTTTACTTTTTCCTATAAAGACTGGATCTAGACGTACCCTTGAGCATCATTTCGGGTTTAAGTACGAAGAGAGCCTAAAAGGGATGGTAAACCTCTTCGGGACGAAATTAAAAAAAAGTGCGAACTTATAAAACGTTTCTCCAAATACGTTGTTCCGTGATAGTGTTGTGTTGCGATTAATATCTGTGAGCAAAAGCGTGCATTTAAAATGCATAACAGGCAATGAGGGCACCCTTCTTCTCAGTTCATCGTATATCCCATAAGCGTATCCGTACGAGGTATACATTTGCATGGATTAAATGGCCTAATCAGGCCACTAAATGCCGGCGCGGTGGTTCAAATGGTTAACAGTTATCCGCTTTGTTATACTATAGTGACTCTAATCACGAGCCAAATTCCAAAACCTCTATTCGGCTAAAAAATTAAATAAAACTCATGGAGTGAATAGAGGTGACGATTTGCATATGGCTACGAGGTTTAACTGAAATTGCGGGATATACATAAATATTTACTTTTTTGTTATTCTTTACCAAGCTCGTGTTTCAATATCAAACAAAACAAACTACTGGATGCAGGTTTCTTTTTCCATCGACTTGACTAAATGTATTTGGCCTTTCCGATTTCTTTTCCATTCATCTTTTCGAAATGCGATTTTTTCATCGTCTTGTTTTATATTTGTTTTTTATTTAACATGATTTGAGCAACACATCTGTCATCCAAACAGACCGCAAATGCCGTTTATGCCGTACAGTTTATGTTTACCAAAATCACGGAAATCTTTTTACCACATAGCAGTTTGTCTAAAAAAGAGCACTTCCGTAGCAATGCCTATTTACGAAATTTTTATGGGCCGTTCGAACAAAAAGTAGTGGTTCCATTCTGCAACGAGCGTAAAAATTTCTACACTATTAGTAGAAAATCCGCTTGGTATGCCATATTAATAGTTTAACGTATATAGATAAGCAGTAAATTTCACAACAGGTTGCAAAGTCTATACAGTCCATTGGAGCCTTTGCCTCGTATCACTCAGTGTTCGAATTTTTATCGTGGTTGCTTTCCAAACCATAGTAGCAGTCGATTTGAGGTCGAAATTGTTTGCGTCATTTCAGTCTTCTCCTTGATCTCTATCTTTTCCGCTATCGAAATTTTTGTTTTCAAGATCTGTGTACTTATGCTTTTTAAATCCCGATCAGATATCACTTTATACGAAACTTATGGGAATCGTAGGTCTTTTGGTGGCCTGCCTAAATATTCGACAGCATCGTTACGTTCGAAATTTTGCGGACACATGGCACTTTCAAGGTGCAATGGTATCATACCATAAGCGTGCCCACGTTTCCCATATTTATTCATATTAATCTTTGCAATAACTTACCACCGCCACGGCAAAAACAACATTCAGCCGAATGACCTAAGAGAAAACTTCTTCCGAAAATCCATAAAGACCTGACCGTCAATCATCTCCTGGCCTCAAATATTAAAAACTTCAAGCCTTTCCAGGTTTACACCTTTGAGGTGTTTTCTTTCAGTATATTTGTTTCTTTTTAGAGAGATAAACTGGAAAGAAAATAAATTTATTGGTGGTTACTGTTTTTCCTTGTCTTTGGCCGTATTATGTCGTCTTTAAGCTCAAAATTGCGATATCCTTCTGTAACACTAGTCACAAGATTAAATTAACGGCCCCATTTAAGGCTTGTTCCCATTCCGTTATCTTCATACAAGGTCATGCACTTAGTTTGAAGCAAAAGTCTAAACGGCAGATCCGTGAGGTCGCACATAGCTTATGCACACATACACAAAAATACAGCACAGTAATTCTGTGTGAACTAGTTGGTTCTCATTTTCTACATGCTCTACATGGACATCCTGACCATGACGCCAGTCCGTCGCTCAAATGCCCATCAGTTCCCTGTCCTGGCTTTCAACCTCTTGGCAAAGCCTTTTTCCTGTCGTTTTTTCCTTTGCACGAGGCTTTCCGCTTCCGTTTGGCGCATTTGGCTGCAGTCACAGCTGTTGTTTCTGATGCTGTTATTACAGTCGCACCTAGCGGTGTCGTTATACTTGACGCTGCCCCCTCAAGCTCCCATTGGCCTCATTCCTCAAGCTTATTCTCCTTTCTTCTTTCCAAATGCGCTAAGAAGCCGCAATCCGTAGTCCTCTAGACTTTTCTCGTTCTCCTCTTCCTGATTCTTTTCATTTGTCTTTCCATTTTTTCTGTACGAGTACAAATATTGGACACTCATTTTTTCCTCTTCCTACCACTATCGCAGCGACGACACTATTCCATTTTCTATTTAACCCAATGATTCTTTTTTTCTTTCGACAGTGGTTTGTCGCTGCACCCCTTCTCAGATTTCAGACGTTCACGTCTCTTTACTCCACCACCGGTTCATTTCTCGCCGAGATTGGCGTTTCAGGTCCGGCCCCTAGGTCGCTTCACTGAGAGAGGCATCATTGGCTGTAGGATTTTCCTTAACTGAAGCAGACGGGCACTCTAAGCGTCTACAGATACGCAAAGAAAGAAATTTTAATAGTTTGCAAGGTTTCAGTTAGATACACCTTCTGCCGATCACTCTAGCTCGTTTACGCGTACTAGTTTGTACTCTGCTCTTCCTTCTCTGAGATACGATTGCTATCAGCAAGGTAGCATTCAACAACAGAAACCACTCGCGAAAGCCAACGCATATTTCGTGCTCGGCTTCTCTATTTTTCTATCGACGATTCCTTGGTATCAACGACAAGACAATTTGACTCTTTAGATACAAAAAACATTATCATATATCAACATTTGTAGAGGTTGTAGTAATTTTTGTGTCAGTGTTCTAATGATCATTGGGTTGGCCGATGACATTAAGATTTCCGTACCTCACAAAGCACACCCAGGTAGTAAGCTAAATTTGAAGAACAGTTAGAGCCCAGTCAGTTTTTAAATAAACATAACCCTTCGTATTATCACAAAATTCGCAGTAACAAACTCATTAATTGGTGGGACTATTCATCTCATCTGCTTTAATTAGCGCGCAGTACAGCATACTTGAGAAATTTACTTCCAAGTACAATATCTGCACGTGATTTCAAGCTGGCAAAAAGCGCCTGGCGGATTCGAAAATTAAAGACGAGCCAGATGCTAGTGTACCCCTTCTAAAAAACGTCAAGTTAAATTGTGACTTCCTGGCGTTAAGGCAGGCAACGTAGATTATACCAATAGGCATTTTAATCAGCAAGTATTCGCGAGAAAAAAAATCAATTTTTCTTGGTATTTTAGTTTGATGAAAAAGTACAACCACAAATAGTTCGTTAATAGTACTCACTCAGCACAGTTACTCGGCAATCCAGCCGTATCGAACCGTAAAAATTAGGACCGGAATTAACGGTCGCACGATTAAAAGATCATTTAATTGTTTCCATACCAACGGTAACGAAACCAGTTAATTGGACCCATTATAAAAACTCATTATGCATTTGATCAATAAAAACTAGGTTATAAAAAGACTATGTTTGATAATGCAAATCGTAACTATACGGTCTTAAGAAACCTACAGAGCAATAGTTTTGATACACAACTGGTAGAAGAAGGCAGCTTTAAATTATCCTATAAACGACTGTTTTTTTTTCCTATTTAAAATAAAGATGAATCTTTATCAGGGCAGCCTAATATATTGCAAACTAGTTGAAGCTTGTCAAGTGCTCTTCTGACATACGGACTTACCAGACCCTTCAGGACAAGCCGTAAATTGGCTTGTCTAGTTGCCTTCTTACCGCACATATATACGGATTGTATATACATATATACGATCCGTGTCATTTTTTACATCTCTTTTGAGCACTGAATATTATTATAACTGATATGAACTAAAACATTCTGCAGAGGCTTTTCCTTGGGCGGCTGCCCTTTATATAAGAAGGAAACGCAGTTAAACCTACTACCCCAGCCTGATAAGGATAACTATCATCAGTAATGGAAGCATGGACGATAAAGAAAATAGATGAGGGACAATTTTTCATAATGAAAAGTAACGTTTGGCGATGAAAACGAGAATGAAAATGCAAATATATGCTCATTATCGTCACATAGCTTAGTTTATTGTGCTGGGTTTTCTCAGTTTATTGGGCCTTGCTATGTGAAGAATCCCACTGGGGTGTCAAGACGTAGGCAGAACGTTTCACAACGGGCTAGACACTAACAACAACGACAATTTTACTAAGAGCACACGCACACTAACGCTATGCCCCGAACTACAGCAGAGATGTCAACAACGATGACAACAATGGTGATAACCATTGCCAAATGAAGGACAGCAAGAACTGTATAGGACTCGATTTCCAAAGCGTTCATGAATAGCAGAAATTATAGTGTGCGAAGAACGGTGAAGTTTCTGCGTTCTATCTACTTGGACAAAATTATACTATTACTATTAGTAATTCTTGCTCGTCACTTAATGTTGCCACTTCCGAATTCACTTTAATGCTTACCTTAGTTAATCTACCGGTGCGTAAACCACAAAACCCAGAAATAAGAAATCAATAGGCAGGATTAATTTGTTTTTGGTGTGCAATCTGAAATCACAGACAGGGTAGATAATCGTAAGTGAGTTGTAAATATTGAAGTACAAGTCCCGCCGAAAACGGACAAGAATATGTTAACAACAATTAACTGGGTAAAACTGCATCAAGCTCTACTTGTTGTGAGCTATTAAAATATACTGCCAGCTCCCAGGAATACTTTCAATCGAGTTTTTATTGCAGGCAGATCATGGCTGCAAATTACTCTAGATGATCTGCCATTTTAGGCAGCACATAACCTCTTAGTCAATTAGTTTGTCTCATTGCATTTTTTTTACTACACAATTATTGTATCAACTCCAGTACCATTGCATAGCTTACAAGTTTTTGCAAAATTTCCAAGAATTATCAATCTTGACCTCTACATACTCCTAATTCGAAAAGTCAAGTTCTTTCCGATCTTTTTTTTTTCATTTTTTCAACTGCCACCATCCAACAGTTGTTTCTCTTACGTAGAACTGTATCATAGGTTACTTAAATTGAACATGAAAAGCTTTTGACGGTAAAGCCATCATACATTTGGATGACCCCAAGAAGCTTAGTATTTGCTCTAAACAGGATTTCCGCACGTGTAAAGTATGTGATTTTTTATGACAAAACAATCACCAGGTCAAAAAAACCTGTACTTCCCATCACGACTGCAGGTTCAGCGTATATGCCGAAGTTTCCTGCATTTATTCTGCACCTGAAAGAAAATCCTAACAGATGATTGTGTCTGGTCACGTTGAGTCATAAAGTGAACACAGTTGCCCCGACGTGCCAGCCGGTAAATATTTGCCGTAGTAGAATGACTCCAAACCTGCTATAATCATGAAGACGAATGTTTTTTTGTATTAAAAAGCATAACCATTTTTTTCTTGCTTGTTGATCTATCTGGGCGTCTGCGCGCCTCGAAATCATCTGAGCATCAGGGTGAACAACAACGACAACACGCCAATAGTGAGTCCCTGTACAAAGAGTTGCAAACGCAAAGCGCATAGAATGTATGCATACGAGCCAACCTAATCAATAGGTTTGTTTGCAAGGTACATCTAAGTTGAAATAAATTTGCCACCGAAGGCCTATTTCCACCAACTGATGCAATTTCAGAAGTATTTCTCGGCTTTTTCCGGGAATCTTTCTAGAATCCAGAACGCAAAATGTGTAAGAGCCTTCGAGGTTAAATAAAGAGAAACACGCTACAATATCGATGATTTTCATCAAACATTATAGTCAGTTGATCCAATCTAGAGAACCGATTCTAATAAATAAGAGATATGGGATGTAGGTGCAAGCTACTTTATAGGAGCATCCGTAGAATAATGGCCACTGGAGTCGGGCGCACGATCAACCAGTATAGAGGAAAGAAGAGTATGAACGGGATCTGGGATTAATATACCCAACCTAATGTCTGGATATTGTATAGAATTGGTTAGGCCAAACTAATCCTAATGACATAAGTCACAGGCAGTCATAAAAACAGAAAAAGGTTTAGTAAGTCAAACTTGACGAGACTGTATACTTGATATAATTCCCGTTGGTAATATAATAAATGAATTCACGCATTACACTTGCCAGGACATTTTAAACAAAACTAACACTTCATATTTGGTAAGACGATTGAAGCTCTGATACACTGTATCAGACAAACGCCATGTGACGTTGTATTCCATATTATACAACTGACAACACCGAATACATATACTGCTTCTCAAACTTTTGGGTAAAGCCAATTTGATGCGCGTTATAAATACGATGTAATCATTTTGAGATAAACTGCAACTAGTGTTTTGTACGCTCCAAAAGTGCAAAGTAGACAAAGAACTACGTCTATAGCATGTCGTGTATCAATTCTACTCTAATGCTGGTCTACAATCCTAAGAAAGAACTGAATATACATTATGAATGCACGTAAATGAATCGGACATCTGTCTAGTAGTTTGTAATTATCACTGGTAAATAGTATCGTGTTCTTCAAAGCACCTGTAACATAAACAAGTGTGCTATTTCTAATAAAATTTTCCATGAATTTTCTAATTTTGGACAAACTTCTGACTGTCCCCTTGCCATGGCAGATAGCAACTCATCTGTTATTCTTGATTCCACAGAAGAGACAAACTCATCACGGCAAAAAACAACGAGTCGTAATCGTAGTTTCAACGAAAATCAGTTATCATCGCATCGCTTAGCGCTAAATGGACACTCACCGTAAGTTGCGAACTTTTTGGGTTACAAAGATCAATATTCCACGTCAGTTAAGATACGCATGCGGTTGCAAAAGAAACAGAAATAGGTTCCGGAGCAGCACAATAAGAAATACAGAAAAAAAAAAACTGTGAATTCGAGAGTTAATAAAGCAAAAGAGCATTTTTGACAGGCCTTCTATATCTATCAGTTCATAGGCGAAGCAGCTTCATACGAGCAGGACTGCTGTGTCACGGAATGTTTAGGAAGGTAATTTTTAATTATTCTCCGAGAAAATTTATATTAATAGCGCAAAAATCGATTGCAGAAATCATTACTGGCTTGCTGGCGATCCAGAGAATGTGCCCAAAAAAAAGTTTTACGGCCACTGTTCATGTTCTGTAGTTGAAGTTCAACAATGACGACTTCATGCCACCACACTTGTTTCGCAACGGTGAACATATCAACAAAGAAATTTATCCGCATGTTGTATAAACTGCTACGCGACCACGAGTAACTGAACCGCCCAAATGAAGGCCGTATGTTTTCCAGCAAAACGACGCACCTGCCCATATGCCAAACACATATGGCCGCCCAATAACCCAGGTTTGTCAGAATTACTCACTGAAGTGTATTATTAATAAATCTAGCTGGGGTTAGGTACCCCTCGAATTTCAACGAGTACTTCGGTGGATTTTAACATTTGGACCCGTGACCTTTTTGGCCAGTAGTGGTGTTCGGTAAAGTTTTCATGGGATCAACCAAATGGTTCTACCAGGAAACAACACGAAGACACTGGAACGAAATGATCAAAAGAACAGACCAACGTCTGTCTTCTCTTTGATCAACCAGGTAGAGTCGTTACCTTGGGAGTTGAGCAGCTGATGCTTCGTGCAGACTCGAGGCTAGCGTCTCCGCAATAAATTGTTCATCACTAAATGAGGGTCTGCACGTACCCTTACTTCACTGGTTGAAAGAAGCTAATAACGTCAAATTAATTCAGGGGAAATGGCTCTTAGCGTAGATAGAAAATTTTCATGATGCTGTTTTTGTCAATTGTGTAATATTAGATGGAGACATTGGGTTCACAACATATCAGAAATGTGTCTTCTCGAAAGCATTGAACCTCTTTGCTACGCGAGATTTTATTTTTACGAAAAGTTGTTTCTTCTAAGAGCGATTACACTAAAAATGTAAAGACTAGATGAACAATCTATAAAATTTTAGCAGATGTTAACTTAAATTATTGGGTGACTAAGAATGGATTCGGTCTTGGCTTTAGTCGAGTCATTGTAAATAACCTGACTAATTAATAACAATGGAGGCGCTACCTTGACGTAGGAAAGTTAGACATAAAACAGTATTTGGAACACGTTTTTGCAAACCACATCGTAATAAATGTTTATATAAAGATGGGAGCACGTGATTCTATAGTAGCTTCCATTTCAACGTACCTAAGCACTCTTTAGACATAGAATGCGCTATAACCCAACCCAGGCAGCTCACTTTTTAAGTTAGTACAATAGGCGTCAAGTATTTTACTCACAAATACCCTATGAAATTGTAAAGATAAAGGACTAAAGAAAATAAAACAGACGAAAAAAAGCTCGAGTCAAAACAAATATAAGTACATAATAATAATGTAAACATTACGTTTGAGAATAGTGCGGGACTTTATACTTAAAATGATTAAAAAACAAACTTCTTACATATAGCAATACTGTGTTACCCTGGGGAGCAGCTGTTGCAAATTGGGCAAATGTTTTCATCACTGACGGTATGAACTGAAAAACGGCCGAGTGAAGTTATTGCTATAACAATGAATTTTAGGTGATGAAAGGCCGAAAATCTCTCAAAAAAATAAGGGGTTGTATCTCTAATAGCGCATACGAATTGGCGTATTAACAGTATGTCCTTCGAACCTCACAGTGCCAACACAGCTGAACCCTGCCACTCTTGTTTGCCGTGCCTTCACAACCGCAACCTGCGAGAGTTGACATTCCCTTTCTCAAAGCAACTATAGGTGTTTCCTCTCTGTTGGGTGTGGCTCTCGAAGCAGGTGTCGAGCATTTCTGACGTATAGTTCCTAATACAACTAACTCGGCGTAGGGATTGATTCTTACCACTATAACAAAGTATATAATTTATCAGTTCTCACTTAGATCATACAAATCCTTGCCCCTCTTGTAGCAAAAAAAGAACGATTCAGGTAATCTGAAAGGGGAACGGTCGTATATTTCATTTTTGAAGCTGTCTCATGTAGTCGCTCCCTATTTATGCGAATCGAACTACACTTGAAATGTCCCGTGAAAGTACCGTTGTGCTTTTGGTATTATGTGGTCGGTTGACAGCCCGATATCCTCAATTGCGGCTGAAATCCTTTGCTTCAACTCTTTCACGGGACCCTGTGAAATGCCAGTTTCGACGTTTCTCCACCATTCAGGCATTCAACGAGTCTGCTCGAGATTCCCAAATCGCCAGCCATCCCACAGTTGTCATCAAAATCAACCGGACTGATCTAACCTTGTTGTCTCGTAACGAAAACCGACATTTTACAGTTATGTACTCTACGATTATTTATACGTAAACGTGTATTTAATCATATATTGGTATTATAATAATGAATCAGTTATAGTATATATATAGATCATGGCCGTATCGCATTCAATTCAATATCAAATTTGTCTTTATTGAGGGCTTTATCGTCGTCAACACGTTGAAGGTCGACGACAATTTTGTTAATGTTCTGATGACCGTCACTGTGCAGTCTTTTTTGATGATTCACTTTCATTGCCATCTACTACCGTTCCCACGCAAGCTGCTTATAAGAATATTGAGGTGATTTTATCGGAATTGACGACGCTATTAACTTATCTTTGATGTTTTGTTTGAAGTTTGTTGTCATAGAAAGTTACTACTTTGAAGGCTCCTGTTTTTTTGTTAATTCATGATTTTCTTTAATAAGAAGCGAACAATATTCTCAAAACCTTCATTGGAATTAAGCAGTATTGTCACGTAAACCTTGCAAGTTTCCTTCTTGAACTTTCTCAGATAAGAAATCTCTCTCTGTTTGCTCCTAATGATAATCAACGTTAGAATTACATATTAAAGTTAAATTAAATTTTGGAGTTTAAACCACGGCAATAATCAATCTAGGCATAGAGAGGTACTGTGTACCTTGAACACCATCTTCTCTGCCAGTTACCCCTCGACACTTAAGCTAAATCATTCGCCCTGTTCAATGTTCAAGTTAATTTCTTATGTATATAACTACATATGTTCCTTTCTATAAGCATACAATGCAACTGAAATTATGAATCCTCTAAAAAAGTGTTGAAAAATAAGTTCAAAGTGACTTTTAATGGCTATTTATTTAACTTCTGTTTTGTACCGCTTTCATCCCATTGCCAGTTATCGTTGTTTTCGTAATACAGATATATCTTTTTCTAATAACTTTGTTTCTACGAAATTGTCCTATCCGAATTAGCATCATTCACCTCTACCCTCTTCCTTGAACGTCCATTTGTCTTCATACTGTCTATCCTTCTCACAGACGAAATCCAATCTTATAGTAATACAAACTATATATCGAAAAACGCTGGTTGATGGATGCTTTTAAGCCTTTTTTTCTGAAGACGAGCCTACGTGCGATTCAATCAGCTCATCGTAGTCACGACACCATGAAGGTTAAGTGACCAACAAGCTTGATGTTGCCCCAGTTAGCTTTCTTACGGAACAAGATGATTACTAGACGTTAGCTAAACGTTGACAAAATACATCATATAGCACAACATCTTTGACCCTCATGTATCGCGATGTCGTGTCCTCCCTTGCGTTGAGGACCTATATTGCAGCAAACTGTGATAATGTGCTGTTAAACTTACTCCGTCCTTTATCTCGTCCTCGACTCATCTTCACTGCGAATCATTTATCTAGTACTTATCTACCTCCCATAGATGTTTCGAGGTCCAGTACTGCCATTAGTGTGTCGAGGAATGTCAACGCTTGGTTTCGAACCTAGAGCAGCCTCAAGTTTAATGGGCAAATACACAGCCTTTCCACCATTGCCGCGACATCTATCTTCTTATTACTATTACCCATCTGCCCGCTTATGGGTTTGTACCAGCGTCTTATAAACGCAATTTAAAATGCCGGTGGAGTAATGCTACACGGGCCAATACGAAAACCACTATCCTGCGATCATCGTTAGCAAAGACGATGTTTTATTAATTATCATTAACTGGATAAAATTAAACACGTTTAATATAGGTTCATGTAAAACTTTGCTACATAGTATTAACTACCAAGTGTTGGTACATCTAGTGACTTGCATTTTGTTTTTTCGAGAAGTGACTAAGAGCAGTAACAGTATACTTGTCATTCTCCAATGCCAATTTAACCGTTGTGAAACTTGTATAACGATCTCAGTTATATAGTATTTTAGTGTTAATATCAATGGCAAATTCTAGTTTATTTATCTACAAATTTACTAATTTATTCTTGAGAACAACGACTTTTGTTGTGACAAAAAAAAAAGACTTGTAATACAACGAACACGCAAAGGTGATGCCTTAATTTAACTCGACATATTTACACATCGACACTAATTAAACTGATTTGTACTTTGAAACAATTTAGATCTTCCAATTTTTTTGTAAAATCAGCTCAAAATGCAATGACCCATTGAGCTTTATCAAGCTTTGGCCCAGATAGACCCAGGGAAGACGTATAATTTGGACTCACATGCCGCTCAATGAAGCACCATTGAAATAATACCTAGCTGTCTCACACGGCCCTACCTTTTATTTTGCTAAAAAAAGTCACGCGAATTGCATTAAATTTCTGACCTTTGTGTGTCTTAAAAATTATGCAAATTTAGAAACAAGCATTTTAAACCAATATTTTCTTGCTAAAAACAAAGTATCTGTTCCATGCGACTCCAACGCCCCCCATATAAATACAACGTGTCTCATTTAAATTGGGACTTTTTCTCGATTTTAAATCCATGTCTCAGTAAAAACATACATTTCAACAGTATTTTTTTTGCATACGTTAAAATCGTCATTCGGTTTACCTCCATTCGAGCTTTTGATTCGGGGCCACATCGCTCACAAGTTTGTCTAAGAATTTTCGAAAGTTTATCTTAAGCAAGCCAGCAATCCTTTCCGCAGTCAATTCCTGCACCAATGAGAAAAAAGAAGGATTTAAGGGCGACTACATTGAGAGAATTGAGCAGCAGACAACATTGATACTATTTCTTGGCCTTACTCTCTTTAAGGAGTATTTGTCTGACTTATGACGTACGACGTTTACCTGAAACTCTCGTCAATAATTCGTAACATAATTGTCTTGTCCCCATAAAATGAGCTCGCTCTCTATATAAATAAACAGAACGATTGTTAGGAATGTACTTAAATGTACTGAGGCCCGCATTACCTTTGTCATGGACTTTCTGTTATGCTGAAACTTGCTTCTTTTTCTTCGGCAGCCGCGCACTCATTTACTACACACTATGTACTTTCCTTTTACTTCGTTTAGTAGTACCGGTTTTGGATGGTACCACTTGGAAAGTAACAAAGCGACCAGTCAATGATCTACGTTTTTGCCAGTTTTCATGTGACTTCTAAAAACTCAAAAAACATTCTATGAGGCAAGCTGGAAGATCATCAATAGGAGTTAGATTTAAGGGGCGCAAAGACTCATCACAATGGCTCCAAAATTTTAATAATGAGTTTTATTTTCATGTAGCAATTAATGGACGTTCTGGAGCGAAGAACAATTTTCAACTAAGTCGTCCGGATAAGCTCCAACGCTTAGTCTTCTTGAGCTTTTTCGTACCTCTTGAGCTCTTCGGCCGTTTTGAGCTCTTGCATCTTTGGAATTTTGGCCCGCTGTCAGCGCAAAATTTAATTCCATGGAATTTATAGCATATAACACATCTGAGCGATACTTTAACGAGTTTACAACTACCGATACTGCTTCCCGAACGGTCATAATAAAAAAAAATATTTCACTATTAGGAAGGAATATTTCGAAAACCACTAGTATGTCCCCGGTAGAAAGAACCGCGGTGTAGGGTGGTCATATTGAATAACCTTGACCGTTAGCAATCACACTTCTATCACATGCAAAATAAATTGGTAAAAATATTTGTTCCTGTTTATATACAGTCGTAGAAATAACTCATACAAGGATGTATAAATTTAGATGCCGAAGGCTGTTCGTATATATATAGACATCGTAATGAACGCCAAAGAATACGGTTGCTTCTGATTCATCCATTAAAAAGCCTCAGCTTTAAATATGTATTTATGAATATAAATGTCGTTATACTTAGAAAATCTGAACAGCAACAAATGCTTGCTCTAGGGCACATTGGGAAGCCTTCTTGTACTAAATTCTAAGTATTAAGTTGCTTGTACAACGAGCAATCCTTCCTGACCACTGGTTGCCTATCCGTTCTTTGTGCCACTGATAATCTAACAACTTGATGACGTCCGCTATCTTCTATGGAGTGATATCGATGTTACCGGAAATACAAAGAAAACGCTGTATTGATTTGTATGCCAAGTCCCAGAATGCTCAAAATGCACAAAAATGTGTATAATATACCTGTTGTTGACAGGTAGATAATGTCAGAAGTTCAGCACGGTTTTGAGCGCATCCATAGGATCAAGGAAAGGCATTTACAGTGTCTCCATAGAAAAAAGCAACCGAAATATATTAGCTTAGTCAAAGCTATTTAGCGAATCACGAAAATAGATAACTTTTTAAGCGCGCACCACTAGCCGATGGTATTTAGTACATATTTACGTCAAGTCTTTGCCGGTCTCCAAACCACTGATGGCGTGCCATCGAAGGATAATGAGTTTAGGATGAAAAATTGCGTTCAGTGTTGAAAATTGGGTAATGAAGTTCCCGTTTCTCGAAAATGAGAACGCTGGTAGAATTTATCGGAAATTAGTAAAAACTCTGAATAAGGTGGCCTTCAGAGAAACGGCAGTGCAATAATTTTAGAGAGAGCGGAAAAGGTTAAACGCCACCAAGAAAATTACTACATTTTAGGACACCAAACGGAAGAAATTCCTAAGCAAAATAGTGCATTAACAATGCACTTACTGTCTTCTCAATATAACATTTCTTGAGACACATGTTATGAAATTATAATGAGTACATTGAAGATGAAGAAAAGCAAGAATGGCTGCCTCACGAACTCAGTTTAGGACAAACGAAAATAGGTGTGTTGAACTTTAGAAACAAAAAGCACCATTAGTATCAGCAAACGGCCGCCAAGAGCATACTGTCACTATATATAAGAAATTGGTCAACCATTGTAATGCCCAGCAAAGAGAGATTGAGCAACAGAATGGTTTCGAACAGGAACGAAAGCGACTTCAATGGTGACACCAATTAGATTCTAGTTAGGCTAATGCTCGTATTCACAATGGATATCAGGGACATTTATTATTGCGAAATATGGTTGCAAAAGAAATGGTTAATGCTGCAACATATTTCAACGTCCAAATAAGTTCCACGGATATGTGACAGGCAATTGCTACATAAGGTGTCTATTTAACAACAACGTATCCTGGATTGAAGAAGGTAGCATTAAGCAGTAACTTCGGCCCTCATAGTTTTCATAAGGTTTCAATTGATTTTAGGCTTTAAAGATGAAGATAGGTGGAGTACCCTATTTTACCGTCGATCCACGCAAATATAGATGACGAGATTAAATAGTAATGCAAATGGCAAGTACGTAGCTATTAAGAAGTATCTAGAGCGCTGGTTTCAGTGTCTAAACGCAAATGGGAGAATCTTTAACAAAACGACTAATCTTATATGTAAACTAGCGAGCGATACGGTTGGGTAAGGTTGTGCGTTGTCGCCAGAGACAATCATATTAGAGCCTATGCGTAGTTACTATAATATATAGTTAACTATAGAACAAAATTACAAAAAAAAGCTTTGAAAACATGGCAACTGTGGATTTTTTTTTGGTATCCTGCGAGATTGCTGTTAAATGAGCTACGGTATTCAACGAAGCTACCACTTGCTTTGATAATGGTTCATCAACACTATTCTTACCCAACATAACGTACAAGTCTTGTTGGAAAACTCCGTTTGTAAATTAAAAAATTGCTGCCATCCTATTCTGTGCAGACTTTGCGGAGTATTACCAATTACATAAAGAATATTTATAATCAACTGACTTGAAGCTTTATTGTTGAGCTTAACTATTATATTGCCCAAGCTTTAGACCCAATACATGTACAGGGTGGCTCAACGGAGTCCAGATAAATCGAATATAGACTTCACAAGCAATTTCTTCGCTCGAAAATATCTATGGAATAAATTTCTTTCTCATCTTAATACATGTCCTCCTAAAGTATAGACTTATGTCTTACGGCCGTTCAAGTCGATACTTAATGCGGTCATAGACGGAGTCCGTGAAAGACATCTTCCCCAGTATCCCCATATCTGTTAACAATGCTTCAACAATAGCTTCTCGTGAGAAAATATTAGTAGGTTAGAACTTGTTAGAGCGACGCTCATACACTATTTATCCAAACAGCGGATTTAAATCCTAGCTTTTAAAAGGACAAATCCTGAATGATTTTAAGACCAGTAAGGAATAAAAAGTGAAAAATTCCAGAAAGATACCTTTGTATATGGGTGATTTAATGTCTTTTCAGGATATTTGTTATTTGTACTGTGAATAGTCAAAGAAAAATACAAATACATAGTAGTGTGTAGATTGACTAACTGACGCAGCAGCCCAAAGTACCTATTGTTTTACCGTGCCTACTGGGATAGCTGAAATAATGTTTCAACAGAATATAGGAATTTTTTTTTCCTAAAGAAAACGGATGTACTAGCTATCTCGGGTTGAAAAACCAGACCTCATTTACATACAGCACGTGCAAAAGCATCCATCGTTGTTATATCGGCTAGAAGAGAAAAGTAGACGAAGTTCACGTGGTGGCGCACAGAAAGAGTACTTTCAAAGCGCGGACCAAGATGGTGAAGCAAAAAAAAGTAAGTACAATGTGTTAAAGATAAGTTCTGTCAAATAGTGCATGATGGACACTGGAAACCAATAGTAAAGGATTCGCTTGGTAGCCTTTTGTGAAGTCCTATATCTATATATCCTAAACTACCTTAAGTGGAACGTCTCTAAGTAAGAGATGTGTACTACCTATTTTTTTTTCTGCCAAACTCCACATTGATGTAGAAGAACCTTTTAGGCCCAGGTCAAAATGGTACGGAAATCGGTTATGAACAGAAAACGGAATAAAGTCGTAGAGGGAATACGGCGAGTAAAGGAAGATAGCAAACGGCTTAAGGGGAGTTCTTTACCTTCTAAAAGGACAATCCGGATCCTTTCATGACTGCCGAGAACATCAAATGTCAATGAGAAATCGGAAGTACTAAGGAAGTCGCAGGGCAGGCGCTGTGTGCGCTACAGTAAAGTAGAGAAGACTTCTCGTCGCGCTCCCATTACGCTCGTACCTCTTCATCGTAAACCAACCATAACAGTAGTGTCTTTCCCCTACACACTCTTTCAAATATTTTTCATTCTCATTTGTGAATTTCAGTTGCCATGCACCTTGGTCACTCCATGATAGTTTCATTTTGCGCATATATGCATCCCAATGTCACTCGAACAAAATATCTACGGTGTCATAATGTTAAACTCTTATGAATTCAATAATAGTGTGATCTTTATGGGCCACCAGTAAAAGAGTCCCTGAGAACATAAGATTTATTATTGTCGTCAAGAGATATAACGTTCATTCAAAAAATAGTGTTTAATGTTTGCTAAAGCAATCACAATTTGAAATGTTGGGGGGGAGGGGGGGTATGTAATACAAAAGCAAGGGAACTGGGAAGGTAGAACTGGGTTCTGCAAACATTTACGTACTGCGGACAGATGTTAAAAATGCATATTCGGTCTTTCCGTAAACCTCAACGGCTTTCTCGCAGTCCTTTATTCTCTGTTAACAAAATGGGCAATCAATTATTCAAAAGCATCTGCAAAGTTCTGGCTGTTTATACTCAGAAATTCGACTTTCAATTCGTTGAAGAAAGAACGACCTGTCGTCTTGCGATAAACAATCGTTAGGACCAAATATGGAGAGTCTGGTAGACAAAAGAGAAGTGTCTACTTTTTACTGTATTCCTCCATTACTTAATATACATTAATATAAGAAAAAAGTATTAATGAACAAAATCATTTCTTCCATGATTTGGTGCAACTAATGATGTTCTTACGGAAGCTGCTCATTCAAATGCCCCAGTTTTTGCCAATGATGTTAAAAGGCAACTAAACTGCAACGTAAATGCTATAATTTTGTTTCCAATAGCGATTTTTCATAATAGAACGGATTCGCTAACGGAATGCGAAAGCAATTAGTGCGTTCCAACTGCACTATTGTTTGCATTGAGATTGTGTGCCAAACATACACATTACTTCGTAATAAAAAATAGTTCTGTAAAAACCTTTATATTAGTAGAGAGTAGTGTTTCAGTGTGACTTTGATTGTTTTTTTGAAATGCCATAAGAAAATATAATAGTGCTCCATACTAACTGTAAAACCATGTATAAATTTTAATTTATGGAATCGTCTAATAAAATCAACTACAACGAATACAATGACATCGGAGGTCGTCTGAATTTGCAATTAAGTTTGTACATAAAACTATTTTGACGTGACACGTTAGGATTGCGTGTAAGGGGGATAAATTAGAAGAGCTGTGACGTATAATAGAAAATATTAGGAAGATTTTGCAACTCATTCCGGTTAAATATTATACATACGTCAGTACGGAGCAAATATATTGTACAGTGTTCCAGTAATTGTTTAAAAGGATGCAAAAAATAACAGACGAAGCTGTCTGACTCTTAATATAAAAGACTCTTCATATATTTTTTCGGCTCAAAGTAGACCTTAGGAAAGACCGAAGCGATTGGCCTTTGATGCAAAATGCTTCTTATGTGTAGCCAGATGTTTACTTCCTAATGTGAAAGCGCAGCTTATCTACTTATCGTATGAACCTTTTACATGGTCTTATTTGCTAGCAATACTATTTCCAGGGACTAATATGAAAAATTAATAATTGCTACATAAATCTTCTCATATTACCATAGGTCAATGCCTATATAGTGTACACACTGTGTGCTTGCACAGCTACAATATACAAACGCGCACAGACGCAGGCACCGATAACTTACACACGATATTCTTCACTTTTTCGTCTTTCCTTTCGCGACTACCCCTCAATGAACCCATGGCCCTCTTCAGGCATTCCATCAAATCTAAATAGCTCTCTAATCGGGCAAAGATTAACGATCTGGCCATTAGAATGGAAAGTACGCTAATGTGGGATACGAAGCTCTCAAGCTAAAACATCGAAGATCACTTTGGCTGAGTACTGCCATACCGCTAAGATGGAAGACCGTTATTGATGACAACGCTTAGCTGTTCTGTCCATGTCCCTTTTTTCCAAATATCCCACGACGTCCGTCACCAGAGTCGACCTTACCAGAGACTTCTCAATTGAATTCGCAGACATCACATAGTTTGCGGGCAAAATATAAGCAGCGGTTGCTTCGATGATGCCCCGTCACAGCTCCAGAAATCATCCGAAGACCCTTTATTTCCTTCTACTTCGGCGTGTTAATATTGTGCCCAAACACACCAGGCAGAACGCTCATTAGGTTACACAAATTAATAATAACCTAACATACATATCAGTACAGCGCTTCGTCATTCACATTTTGTTGACATTCGGCGTCGTCTGCTCATTTGCTATGCAGATCTTTTTCATGCCTGTCGCTCAGCTTATATAAGCTTTTGTTTAAAAAAATGAACATTCTTATAGCCAAGAATATTCACATAGTTATTAGTGAAAATGCTTACACACAGTTTGTATGAACCAATTTGCATGGCTTCCGCTGGCTAAGTAAGCCTATATATAACAATCACTATAAATTAATTATCAGTAAATGTTGAAAATGCCCCCAACATATAAGCTAATTATGAAAATCTCGCCCGACCTCTACGCGTCCATATTGGTGAAACTACTGGAAGAACCGTTCCGAAAACCTACCTCGACAACGTGTATCGCAAGTCACTTGTTCAAAATGTGCTGAAAAAACAGAAAAGAGTACATACGTAGAGCAACAATATCAGTAACAATCGCTATAGCAAAACAGAGAACCGAACTTGAAATAGGATGGTCTACTCTCTTTTTCAAAGAATGAATCGTCGGTGTAATGCACTGCTCAAATCTAGAAAGTACATTGTTGTGCTAAAACAAAAAGTCAGCAGTATAGTCTTCCGAGGTGCTTCGAACTTTAAGCTTTTAAATCGGCAATTTAAAAATCAATGTATTATTTTCAGAAAATCAAACATCAATTAGAAGGCAGGTCTCGAAAGAGTTCAAAGCGACAAAGAGCGTTCGCAGATTTATACTTATGACCTTGCCAATAGCGTACAGTTCAAAACGTACATTGTCAGTGTCCTATGTATGAAAAAATATAACGTAACATAGTGAAATAGTTTTTCCAATAGAACCGAATGTTCGAATGAACGAACAGCTTAGCGCTTTTTCCGCAACTAGATTCGAAAGGTAAAGTAGTGTACTTGCAATTGTACTACATTGTCATTTCAATAAGCTGTTTTTCCATCTAAATTTTGGATTAAGCAAGACTATTATTATTGATATGGCTCCACGAACTATGTTTTATAATAACCCATAAGTTTGCGGCTTGTCCAATGGAATTGTGGTATAAAACGGCTTCATAATATTGTTTGGCCTATATGCAATAGAATGTCTCGTAGACAGGTACAACGTCATTTTTGTATCGGACTTCTTAAGAGACGCAGTCATGCAACACCTAAATATTTCATATACTTTCAGCTTGTTTATTGTTTAGAGACCTTTTTCCTTAAACGATGCAATTCCTGGCAGGTGCGTAGCGGTTTTAATTTTTAACAAGGTAGTATTAGATTAATTTATTCGAAATTGAAAAAATTAAATCAAGTTAGCACTTTCTTTAGTCGCTAAAATATATTTTGATAAGCCATCTGTTAACACATCATCAATTGTGTAACTGGGTATTTGTTGAACCATCTAGTTTACTTTCCAATTATAATATTTTAGCTTAAATAATACAGCAGTCTCCTAAGTTTGTTGGGTACCATGATTCAAAAATGGATTAACGTAAACTTCAAAAAACCCATGCTATAAAAAGGCATTCGTCATAGGCGTGCGTTTTACACTTCTGCTAGATAGACTCAGTCATAGCTAAGCAAATAGAGGTGGAGCAAATAGACCAGACCCTGTTCTCACTTACGGTTCAAACATTCTAAAAGAAATTACACAGTCATGCATTATAGCTTTTCTTGAACTTGACTTTGAACAATCCTATAAACTAACGAAGCTGGGTCAATTTCATTATTTAAAAAAAAATATAACGATTGGATCAATGACGAAACACCTGTAAGCGTCGCTTTCACTACAAAGAGGTCATTACAAGCATCTTTACATTTGAGCCATTCCTCTGCAACGTATATATATTTCTTACCCTTATTCTAACTAGATAGGAATAATGTCACATATCATAGGTAAGCTAAGATCTGGTAGTTGATGCGCTAAAATTATTGGAATTTTCAAATCCCTCTTCAAAATTATGATGAAGCCCTCTGAAGATAAAATTTCTGCGAAAATTCGTATGTTTTGCAGTTTTATTACGAAAAAGGCACAAATTCTGCCCAGACCCATGAAAAATGCGTGTTATTTACAGTCAAGATGCGTAATCAGGAGAAACGGCCGAAAAATAGTTCTGTCGCTTTCTTTCTGAAAATTTTTATGTGGAAGATGCTTCCCGTAGTTGTCGATCGATTAGGAAAAAGGTTAATAAAAATAAGAAAGTTGAACAAAACCAACACGTCAGTAGCCATGATATCGCCAATAGACTAATTCAACCATTTCATTCAACCAAAAAGTTCAAAACCATTTGGAGAAGGTTAATTGCAAAACAGAAATTTGATCTTTAGGTACGATACGAGTTAACGCAAAGCAATTTACTCGATCGTACATCCATCTGGAAATCCTTATAGAAAAACATTTGCATACATCCGGCGTATAATCCGGATCTTGCATCATAGGGCAAACATCTATTTCGGTCTCTGCAAAATTCTCTTAGAGTTGTTAATTTAAATAAGAGGATGCAATAATTTTCCTCCAAAAGCCACAGAAGTTATACAGTAATGGGACTATGGTGTTACAAAAAAAATGGCAGTAGGTCATCAATCAATGTAGCGCATATTTAGTTTAGTGATATTATTTTAAAATATAAAAAATATTTTTCTTTTGAATACTTATATATATATATATATCCAATTTGAGATCTGTAGCAAAACAAACAACTGACTATAAAATTTTCTACTATAGTTGGAAAAGTGGCAGAAAATTTTATAGTCAGTTATTTGTTTTGCTACAGATCTCAAATTGGATGAAAACATGCTCAACTATTTGAATAAGCGTAAAAATAATAATACTATAATCGTATGACGCTGTCATAAATACGAAGAATGAAATCATATCCAGAATGCTCAACTGCTATACGTATAGAAAATATGCTTAGAACTTTTGAACTTTTAGAACTTATGAGCTAGTTTTTATAATGGGCGAATAACAAAGTTATCAAACAACAAACTGTTTCAATTGTACATGGACATTTATGCATGAACAAGCTGAACGTAAATCAGATGCCGCATTAACCCCTTTTAGACAAAAAATAAACATGTGCTTTGAAATAAGGCCGAAACTTAAGCCAGTGGATCAAAAACTTTAAATTAGCCACATCCAGCTTCCACCCAAAAATGTAATTTGCATTTTGACAATAACCTGTTGACAAAAATGAATAGAGTAACTCGAGAAAGCATAACCATATTTATGTTTAGGAATACTCGTCAATTAGTTTGCTAATGGTAAACAAATGAAAAACTGTTAAATCAGTCAGTGTAAAACGTAAAGAATCAGATTCTAACTTTTTGAACTTCTTCATAGACTTACCCTTTTATCTTTAATCGAGGTATGCGCCATTATCATCTATGACCTTCTGCCATTTAGATGGTAGCTTACTTATTTCGCTGATTTGAAATTTTGAGTATTAGAGTTTACGAAGTCTTAAAAAGCAACCTCGACACCATGTTAAGATTCAAATAATTTTTCCATTATGAGGTTGTCAAAATTTTGAAGAAGATTCTCTGTAAGGGTAATATATGGCGCGTATGATGAATGACGGGGGGCCTTTAGGGCTGACTCTTGTTTGTAACTGTGGTTCTTACATTGTGAGCTTTGTCGCGCACAATAAGAATGTTTTGCTTCTATACGGATCTCAGCTGCCTAATACTGAGTTTCTTTCATCTTCTTCAACTGTTGACAATATACTTTATTCAAAATTAAAAAAACTAGGACTCAGTGAAACTCTACTAAATGAAATCTGCTTTAGACGACCAAACAGTCCCTGTAAGCCATTGCAGCTCTACATCTGCTTCCAGGTAATGTCTCACAAGTTCAGTAATATTGCCTTTTGCAATTATTGTAGCTAATTTATTTTTTCAGCATAAATTACCATTTAATGCTAAGCAAGCCAGTATTGTCACGTCAGAGCATAGTGTGTTATTTTTGTACACATTAAATCTGCGTGCTAACATTCGTCCATCTCGAGATGGGTCAGCTTCCACCATAGTTTTCAACTCTTCATTACAAATCCCTGCATTGAATCTTTCACAAAGTACAAAGTCTATATAGCGGGCTTTCTCTGTTACTGTAACTCTAAAATAGAAGTCATTATCATAAACTACAGAACTTTCCGATATCGTATAGTTCACTGTCACCTAGAAGCCCGGGTGACGATACCCGAGTAAACGGTCTTAGTTTTCAAGAAGTGCCAGCGCATTTCAAGTTTAAAAAGGTGTTATGAAATCCAGTATCGTCATAGTATAGCATCATCTTGAAGTATGAGATCAATATCTGTCACGTTTCATACTTAACGGGCTCATATTATCATACGGTCTTATTATTCTGTTTCAACGCTGCGCTATTTGAAAAGGAGCTCGGAAAATCCAAATTGAAATTTTATTCCAATACAATAATCACAACGTGCATGCCTTCGTCTTTGCATTAGGTATAAACCTAAAAAAACTGGCTCATCTTTTTTAATTCTTGTTCTTTTGTCACAGCGACGTCTCCGAATTTATATACTCCATGTAGCAGATATACAACAATAAAAACGATATCCGAAATGATATCCTTGTAAATTTATACAAATTTAGGCTTTTAAGTTTGTAAGTCAAATCTTGAGACTTATAGAAGTCGCAAGGTTTGACTTTTGATTACCGTACTGTAAACATTCCCAGGTTTTAAAGTGTGTCGAGTAAATACACCTTCAGATAACATGTCGGAATCTGTTTTTTATACCATCATTATTATTTTTTGGGTAGCTTACTATCAAAATGCTCTTATTCCACTCTTCTAGGAGTTGTGACAATATCATTCTAATGTCACAGTTGCTGTATGGAATATTCGAGGTTTAGGTAAACAATCGATAGGGAACCCCAAGAACAATTAACGGTCAAAGTCCTAGTTAACCGATAGCTTCACTAGCAACAGAAGTATGAGACTAAATCCTAAATGGACTTATCGGCACTGCTTATCTTTATCTCATTCACCGTTTTTGGTTCTGTCTGAATGCTCAAAATCATCTTAACACCATTCGCAAAGGATATTCATATTGACCGTACGACCTTGACAATTCTGGATTATTGGCATAAGTTACCTCAATTTTGTTGATATCAGTATTTTCTGTTAACTTCTGAAGCGTTCAGAATTTCTGCCGTGAAAGAACACACGTGTTGTTCTGATTAGGCAGCTGATGCTAACACGTTGCTAAGTTGGTTCTATAGTAACAAAATAAATGTGAATAATTCGAGACATTCCGTGTTGAGTACCCTGCGCGGTGCTACTTTTTGCATATCAAAGAACCGCGAGTTCGGCCGATTAAAGCATTTTTTACCCCAGCCTGTGGGAAAACCAACAACGTGAATTTCTAGTCCGGAAAAGAGCAGACGGTGTAACTCTCTGCTTGAAAGTGTGCACGCAGTTGAAGCGTCTTTTACATTCTTTGTTCAAAGTATTATTTTGAGCTAGGAATAGAAGCTGTGATACATAAATCATTCAAGTTTTTCCCGTTTGATATTAGAAATTACGGAGTTAGTTTTTATTCTCCAGGATTGCTATTCCCAAATCACTAATTCATGGGGGTGGCTTTGAAACATGCAGAATGACAAATATAATAAACAAAATCATTTAAGAACAAAATGCTATTTATCTTTGTGGATAGAGCGCTAAAAACATTCAAAGATGTTCTTTTTTATTGTATCGTCAATAGAAAGATATAAAAACTGAACTAAACTAACCCAGTTGATGATATGCCAGTATGTAGTAGCATATTTAGAAAATACATTAGTTGAGAGCTAAGCAATGAATACATGATTCAGCTACCTTTCTACAAGGTAGCATTCGTATATTTTACTTATTAAACCTACTATTATTTATATGTGGAATCCTAGAAACGTTGCATGCAGTTTGTAAACCTTATTCAAAAGTCCATTGAACCTACCTGAAAACTTGTATAGCTGCCTGCATAGCGACGCGTACCGTGACGGTTTCAACATAATATACAATTTTTGTCCCCTATTTAGCTTTTCGATAATGCGCTTGACGTGCTAGCGACTAATAATATTTCGTGATAACCTTACGCGATTCGCTCCCCTTTGGTGGCCTCTGCTAGGTTTGGTGTTCTTAAGTTAGTTTCAACCGAAATTGCTTACACGAAATCATCCACTTTAACATCTCCCTGCTGTTGGATACAACCCTTCTTATCCCGTTCCTTATTATTATATTATTATTATAATGTTCCTTATTAGCAAAGTATTGTGTCATAAATAGTTTGCTCCAAAGGGCTCAAAGCTAGTATTAATAGACCTGGGTTCTTCTCTCACGCCCAAACGGTCTTTAGTTTCATAATATATTATTATTAGAACCTAGTAACAAACAAGAATTGCACTTAGACGAACTGCAGAATACTGTCTTGACATTGATATTACTATCATCAGATGAAAATAGACAAAAATTGCCCATGAAAATAACACACGGGTAATAATAACAGAGAACTGGCCATAGTTTTCAGAGACAATGCTATATGTTAACGAAAACATTTGTATTGCACACAATGACTTAAAACAATAGATACTGATAGGTAGTGAACTCGAGTGAAAACAAACCCTTCGATAGAGAACATGCATTGCTTTGCATCAGAATGTGCTTCTTAGTTTGTACCGAAGGTTCTCAATCTAACGATGTCTACGCGTTTTGTGCTGACTGCCAATATGCACAAACCTGGTAGCGGGTTCTGCGTTGTCAAACACGGTTGTGTTAATTACCGAATTTCATATAGCAGTGCTGCATATGACTTCTTATAATAAGTGCACAGATCTCCATGATCCCCCAGGTTTGTACCCATTTTTGATGCACTGGGTACGTAATGAGCAGGCAAACTTGATGGGCAGACATGCAAATGACTATCGACAACGATAAAAAATTGTTTCAGTAACTGACAGATAGTTTCTGTAAGCCCGTTTATGTAGACTAAAAATGCTGGCGCCAAGAATTACCCTTTTGGGTTCGTGCAATATGGGTTTTCTTTGCAACAGTAGCCCTCATGACAGTTGAAAAATCGTCACCTGAGAAATCGTATTATATTGATGTTTTCATAAGCTGCACTTCATGGTACGTTCTCGTCGCCTCCTTACTCAAGTTAACCTAACATCTGCGCGAATCAGTGCGTATATGTATGCATATATATGTCAACCAGTGGTTTCCGCATTGTGATCCATAGACCAGCACTTGGCGAGTGCTGATGGGATGTTTAAGTAGTCGCATGTTTGGCCACGTCATGTCTGCTGTCATTGTTCCTTTTTCCCCTTTTCCGTAGTACCATTCCGTGGTAATGCCATCGATCAAACGGAGGAACAGACTGATCATTGGCAGCAGTATTTCAAAGGATTGTCTTTTCGCCCGTCCCCCAGAATTTGGACGGATTGTTTTATTCGGCTCAAGAAAAAGAAGAACAGTCTAGATAGCTACCGATGGACTGTCCCATCAACAGGATTGTTCGAACTTCGACACATTCGACAGCATGTGCAGAAAGAAATAACTAGGACGAAGTAAGCCTAAAAATTGCCCTGCTGTAACATAAATGCCAGCCATTGCATTCTTCCCTCCACCAGGCACGCAGAGCATTTACATAGTCCCTTTTTGGGCAGGGAACATCCTTGTAAGACGACCACCTTGGAACAGATTGAGCCGCAAGGCAGCAAACACACTGGTACACCCCGTACATGCATATTATACTTTATTATCCGAGACCTAAAAATCTCTTGCAACCACCAAATCGAAAAACTGAACATTGCATTATTCCATGCTAGCAAAGAGGATACAATAAGCGATACAATTTTCGCGAGCCCAAACACCCCGTTTTCATCAAGGTTGACACATCTGTATTTTGAGAATTACTCCACCTAGTTCTTTTCTTCCTGTTATCAGTATATTACTGTTTTCAGTGAAATTTTATGTAGTATCGACAAGTTGTAAGCAATATCAGTTAAAAACCGCTTGGATGCAAATAGATAAATAAATCCTTAATAAATCAGATAAAATATTCATCGAACAAGACGAAATAGTTACTACAATGCACGGTATATGCGTCCAGAATGAATTTTATTTTATGTTTCAATGCGCATATATTAGAGTGACTGTAGGCATGACCCGTACTGTTGGCCGTAACTGCCTAACGAACGCTTGGTGGATTCACAAACACTTTCCTTGAATTTTGTACAAAATAAGGCGTAGGCTTTTTACGCAAACAAGAGTATTCGATCGAATTTGTTGTCAGGTTACAGTCTTATCCAATCTTCGCATTTGATTATTTACTTAACCATCTTTTTTAATTACTGAAATGACATATTTACTTTGCCTAACTTGTTAAAACATACAAGCCACGAACCAACTTAATACTGACATCAAATGATTTGCCAATGTTATGCAACCTATATAAAACTCCAAAATGGTTCAACAATAAAGTCAACATAATATGCCACTAAAAAGGCAAATAAAGCAAAGATTACGCATAGTTTAATTACAAACCATGTTAATAAAACTCAGCATTTCCGATCGGAATGTCTTGTAGCTTCGGGTAAGTCCAATAATGCAAGGGATGAATATTGGTACCGTTTCGGAAAATTCAAAAGATAACTTCTGAGCTCCGTTTATCGATCTATCAGCGTCCCATGCTCGAATTAAACAAAAAAGCTGAAATTCGAAAATAACTGACGGAATTTTCGGTTATATGTACCAAATTTCGAGAAATCCAGAGAGGGGTTCGGTAGCTTAACTAGACGAAAAGAGCTTTATTTCTTACACGTTGCCTGCTTGCAAAAAACAAGTCCGGTAAATTTGCCACTGCCTATAATAACCTTCGCCAGAGGAACTAAGAGAACGAATCAGCCCACTAAACCGATCCGGAAAGAAAATGCCCGTCGGCCTTTTATCTGTATTCACAAGGGGTTTTTATTAGGACTATTGACATTTCCTGGTGTATTTATGTGTTTTTCGGGAAATCTCTCAAGGCATTTTATCTACGTATCCTCTCATATGCATGTTCAAAATGTTGATATATGAGGAAATCCATCGTTTGGAGAACCAAGTCTTTTTATTCACGCTTACCTGTCCCTTTCACGGGATGGCTCTCATGACAAGTTGATTTTAAGCTGCACGAATGCTTAATCACTATGGATATGATACGTCATTCCTCTGATAGATTTAAGAGTTGGTGTAAATCTTTATATGTGTTTGCACTGACCCTTCTTTTTTTCTTCAGGAAGCCTATAATAGTTGGCTTAATCACTGGCTGTCTAACGGCGCACTAGCAGCTGTTCACATGTACTTGTCCTCCATAGGTTTCACAAAAAACAAATGCACTTGCACAGAATATATGTATAGAATAACATTTACATGTCCTCTTTCTACTTCGTCTCAACTCTAGGACCACTACGAAGATACCGCGTTCGATTAGATGTCACTCAGCTAGAAAGTCAGCTGAGAGCTGCGCTCTCTGCAGAGTCTCGCTGCCGAATGTCTGTTGTCTGCTCAAATGTCCCAGCTGCTGCTGCCATCGCCACCGCCGCTACAACTGACGGCGAATTTCAATGCCGCTCTCCTTGGGCTTCTCTCTCAAATCTTGTAACGCTCCGCTACACAAGAAGCGAATAACTAGATCCGTTTAAAATATGTACGTCTCGCTTGATACGTGCGGTGCGAACGCTAACTGGTTAACGCGCGTTCGTGGTATTGACCAGGTCAACCTATGGCACAACCGGGTAGGGTTGTGGCAATATTAACATAGCATCGCTGATTATGATGCTTTCAGATCTTGGCGGCGGCAACGACTGCTGCTGCTGCTTTTCAACCTAAGATGGCGGCAGCTGGGTTTGTATCAGGCTGGTGATGATTGCTTGTTATTGTTGTTCGTGTCATTGATGGTGGCCGTGCTGGACGGAGTCGGTGTGAATGTTGTGCGCTCTGCTGCGACGATACAGGCAACAACGCTAGCAAATCTATAGCAAAGTAGTAAAGCGTCTGCGAATCGAAGTGTCGTGCAAGTGAATAGTTGGTCTCAATTGTTTTTCGCTACTATCAGATCGTTCGTTCACAAACTGGATCCGCTTCTAAATATTTAAGCATCCATTAAAACGGTAAGACGATTCTACACAGCGCAATAGACCAAGTAATCGTTTCTCGTTTGCACCGTAATTCAGACAATATTCGTATGTACAATTATTTTTTCTCATTTATTTGCGGACGGGGATTTGTCGACTAAGATCAGCAAAGAAAAACGTTACTGAGAACACTTCGTATTGCCTGTTTCAATAACAACACAAAGTAGAGTTCTTCTTAAATGCCTGGTAAAGGATGCATCCTGGCTATAGTCCGCTGACTCCTGAGCTTATATTGCGTCTAGCATTACGAGCCCTCATCTGAGGGCACTTACGATCGGGTGAAAGATTCTAGGCGATAATAGCTTCCACAGAATCTTTACCAGATGGTCTGGTATCAGCTGTCGGCGATGTCAATTATTGGTCATATTCCAACCAAGGTTGCGGAGACGTGCCGCACCATAATAGCACCAGCGCCGTCAGCTGATGCGATGCTGACACAGTACCGTACGTTAACCCTTCTTGCCCGAAGATAGATGCTGTTGCCACATACCATGCACATGCGTTGTGCTATAAAGCCCCCTTATCTTAAATGCGCAACTTTTCAGCTACTTTCTTGATTAAAGGTATTTATTATTCCAATACACATTTAGAAGGTTTTCGGGTATTTGATTTTATGTCTAGAATTTCAGTAGTTTTATGCACTACTCCTTGTCGCATTGTTTCCATGATTTCTCATTTACATACAATTCGGCTTCCTTAAAGTAACTTGTAACTCATTTCTTTTTGTCGTTTTCAAAATTTTCACCAGTTCTCAACTTTACCATACGGATGCGTTTTCAATTCAAAAGAGATGTCTGCATTCGTATCCGTTGAATAAGAAAGCACTGACTTTTAATTACTGTGATGATATTCATTCAGTGTAATGCAATTCAACTCTGTGGAGCCCAAATGAGTGGCTAGCATCAAAGACTATTGTTGCTGATAGATTCTAGGTGCAGTAACTAAGCTACCGCATTACGCTTGGTAAAGCTTGTTCTCTAGGTAAACAATGTTGACCTCGCCTCTGGAGCACGTGCCAATTGGTAACAGCCCCAAACTTGGAAAGTTTGGAAAGGGGATTCTTTGCATTTAAACCGACAACGAGGAACAGTAATACAGAGTCATTATTTTTGCTACAGTTCATGTTTCAAATGATGAGCTGCCAAAACAATAATAGTAGCCAAGCCGTTTAATAACAAAAAGTGCACATGCACGGCTCAGAATGCTTTACGCGTAGTTAAGTTCTCTGGAATCAGCTGTTTGGCTTGTCCATTTTAAACTTTTAGGTATTCTTTTAGGCTTTTAAAGGCTCATGAGAGAAGTTAAAAGAAAAGACCTTTTAAAGTAAATGAAAAGGCCGTACCAAGCAGTCGATCACAAACTGAGCGATTGATTTGCTCCGAATTTGAAGAAATACTACGGAAAACTTCTTTGAACACCAGTCTAGCTATTGTCCACCATATGAATCATTTCTGCTAAGACACGTTTTATATATTATTGGTTTCTATACTCAGTTGTGACTTTTGTAGAAACTTGTCCCTCAGTACTGTGGATTTCTTAGAGTGTCTCAGTAAACTAACAAAAACCATTAAAAATGGCGATTGCGGAATATTGTTTCGGCAAAATTACTTCTGGCAAGCTATTTTATTTATTGTGGCTGTCATTCGTCTCGATGGCTCATACGCGATTTTCGAATATTCCTCCCTATGAATTTGCGAAAGGTTTTTTCACAAAGACCATCAGCAAGCTAAAGCTCCTCAGGTTTTGCCCCAGAAGCTAAATGTTTTTCGTTTTGTATGTGATATTGTTGTTAAAAAAAGATGCTCCATAACAACGAAATTTACCTATGTTTGGTTTCAGATCTAGACTCACATTTCTCCAAGAGTAGCAGGCCATCGTGCCTATATCACAGAATTAGAAGACTCTCGCTTAAATATTTCGTGTACTTTTGGAACCATTGTTAGGCATTCTACTAAACGGCAGAGGACTCCAATTTTAATATCCTGAACTGAGCCATCTGAACTTCATTTTGGTCGCCTAAGACTATGTGACAGTGGCTAATATCGTCAAGAGTAGGTTTTAAGTGAACAAAGAACCTTTCCACATAAGGTGAAGCGTATTCAACAAAAATCAACGAGGTTCATCGTGAACTTATTTTTCTTATCCGTAGAACAAGCTTAGACTATTACCCTTTAATCGATAAAAGACTTTTTTTTATTTTTTCATCTTTATGTTCTCAATTTCAAGTTTGTAGCACCCTCAGCTTAGCGGGTTCACCCGCACTAAACGTTTAAACGTAGTCCTGACGATCATTGAGTCATCGTTTAAATATCATATTAATTACTGGCAGCTCGATAATGGTAACGATGTTTAGAAGCGCTAGAGTGTATATTAACCTCCCCTAGTAAATGAGATTGTTGGCGCTGAAACGCGTGGGTTTGCTATTACGAGCAGCATCATATGCACCTCATTTAATGACACAATTTAAACAAAATGCATGCCGCTTACTTAATTGTTCTAAGAAGGTGCGGTGTAATACAGCACTATAAATGCTTGGGGAATTGCTCTAATTTTAGACACGAAAATAACAATTTTCACTCACTTTCATTGAGAAATGTAAATTTTTTCATCTTTATTCTCTTAGCTCAACCAGCGAAGATTGTTAGTGTTATTTGCGAGATTATCCTGGACGAGACAATCCTACTTTCAAGGGTAAGGCTACTCTGAAATTCTGTTGTTGTTTACTCCTGATATTGGAAATGTTATTTTCATGTTTAAAATGCAAGCAACTCCGAGGGTTTGTCGTACGATTAGCTAGGACATATTAGCCCTTTGAGCGATTAAGCACGCAGCTTGCGTTCTGATTAGGATGTCGATTCTCGTAAATGATGGCGTGTATAATGTAGATCGTATTATGTAGTGGCGATTCCACGCGTTTGAATGTTTCACTAATTTCGTCTATACACTTTGACAATACTAAACTTCGTTGTCATTACCACACTCCTTGTACCGAAAATGACAAACTAACGGTAATTATATATATATAATTACACACTACTCCGGACTATTGATATGTAGTTTAAATGATTATAAATTCAATTATTTTGATTGCAAAACTTCTTGATGAAGATGACTTATAACTTTTCCTTTTACGACAGATGCTTAAAATGTTTACTGTGCTAGTCAATACAGTGCTAGCAACGACTAAGTTGAAAGCTAATACCGTGCTAATCTTAGATACACATTGTAGTCTAGATTCGAATCCGGGCATAGATGTGACTTCATTTCGTGCTGGGAGTCAACCGTCCGTGCAATGCATAACGGCACTACCGGACATAAAATTCGAAACATAGAGATCTAGGAAGCGAATAGAGTGTTTTATAGGACTTTTTTTTGACTAACTTATCAGTTTTGGAAGGTTCTAATAGAGATATACATGACGAAAATCCTGGTACAGGTGCTTCGTTTTGTTTAAGAAAAAAATTCGCCATTTTCATAAGAGTTCTCCAGAATGTATAGTGGAGACCACTCTGGCATAGAATTCAAGTAATTGGCATCAATTTCTATACTGTCGAAACGCGCGCTTAGGTTAGTGTTTACCTTTTTTGGGACATCATATATATATACAGTGCATTTTAATGCTTGAGATGTTACGCACTGTTGTTTAATTAAGCATGATTTTAGTTTAAACAACTATGGTCCCGGCTCGGAGCGTACTTGGACTGTGATCCTTACTGTGTGGATTCAAAACACTGTTGCTATATTAATCTCTCGGTCAGCCTAGTATGCAGTCCTTCCTTCATACCCAGAAGTTCACAAGTTATACCAGATTGAGACAACAACGACCAGTGAAAAACTCTATATTTTGAAGCAACAGCTGGGTCTTAAGATCTGACATGAATCGGAGAGTTCGCATAGCATTCCATTTAAGAACTATTTACTTTTCAACGAGCCACTTTTGCAACAGCCTTGTGTGTCTTTCTTATAAAACGTTTATATAATTTGTTGAGCGTTTCGTGATCAGAAACAGCTGAAATTATTATAGCTGGGAAATGATTGCAATTTATTCGTATAACAACAGCTGAATAGAGATAGTAAGCTGCGTACTAAAGGCATCAAACATTTTTATATCTTGCGCGTTTTATTGAATCTTTGTCGCAGATTTGATGAACGCTTTATAGGTTAGTTTTTGTTTATTTTTAGTTTCCTTAGCTGAAAATAACAAAGATTTGTGGTTTTAGTGTGTGCTACAAGCAAGGAAGCTTTAGTCTTCCTAAGGACTTTAGTTTCAATGTTTACATTTCTTTTGTGTTGTTGTCTTTTCATCATCTACGATCCTTGGTTATGAAGCATTGAAAACCAGTTTCAAGCAGATCTCTATGGATTGCTTTAACGTGTAGCGATAACAGAGCTAAAGAGTAGAATAATTGAAATAGCACGTACTATTGTTCGTTCTAGGAAGCTTCCTTTTATTTAGTTACCTACTTACCTAGTTACATAGCTCCCAGTTCATGTTATATATACAACACGTGTACTCATAATCGTTCATGCCGACAGGATTTAAACATGACACTGCGTACTCCGGTCTGTTCTTCAGATTCAACAAGAACAAACGGTTTCTTTAGAAGGAGTAGAAAAATAGAGCGGCTAAATGTTCCGCGTTTTATGTTCAACAGTGTTCATACGCTAATTCCTGACGCTCAATGAAAGATAAGGTGTGTCTGCTCGCAATTTCAAATCTAGGCAACTTCAGGTTGACTAGGACGAAATACTTCCTCCACTTGATATACTTTTCTTACAATTAATTTTAGTTGCAAACAAGAAATATCTCGGTTGTTCAAACTTGCGTATATGTATATATAATTGTCAAGGACATGGCCACTGATGGGAGACTGACAATATTATCGTCTGCTGCAATACCTAAACCGCTTCCGAACTGTTAGCTGTCTATTATGTATTTTTTACTATAACAGTTCAGCCATGTAGTATAAAACATGCACCCAAGCGGGGTCTTAGATTAATGAAAAAAAAAAACTTTGGAAGGAATTGCATAAAACACAGGGAAACCAGCAATATGGAATTCAGCAAAACAATGTTACATGGAAATGAATGTATTAAATTGTATGAAGCAACGTGCAATAATACTTAAAGATGCCTGCAGCATCCTTTCATTTTTTTACCATTTCCTTTACAGGATTGTTTTAGTATCGGACGCAGATTCTATGTGCATTACATGGGTGCTACATATATCTGCTATTACTACATTACTTTTTACGATATTGTGGGTTCATTCCCATTATTTTCACTCACTCCATTTTGTCGATTTCATTATCTTTAACGTAATTTCCTCAATTGTGCTCCTTCAGTAATAGCAGAGACTTATTTGACCGCATGTTTCGTGTTTCTTGCTTGGTCTAAAATACAGTACGTTCCGCTATTTCCCTGTATCTTATGTCACAGGCATATTGTACATAATTTTTTTCTCTTGATCCCTTGGTGCTTTGTTGCCATCGGTTTTGATTATGTTGTGAGTTGTGGAATAAGGCCAAAACCATGACAATCCGGTTTGTGAGCGAGCGACAACAATGGAAAAATTCTAGTGAAGTCCCCTGAAGTTATCATATGTAACAAACGTTTTCTTGTTTATACGGATTTGTTCAGATTGAAATGTAGGGTGTTCATAACGACTAATTGGCTGGTATCGCTTCACATAAATTATTTAGGCTCGCGGCCATGGCCTCGTCGCCAGGCTCCACGCCCCGGATAATGGTCTTCAGGCCGACCCTTGAGGAAATGAAGGATTTTTCGAAGTATCTGCAGTTTATGGAAAGTAAGAATGCTCATAAGGCCGGCCTTGCCAAGGTAAGTTTTTGCATCTGTGATTGCTTAATTCTACCTGTGGGACACCAGTTGTCGCAATATATGCTGCACACAAGCAAGCGAATACGGATATAACTACTTAAACGGTAATGGCTGTCAAATATGCAGCTACCAGGTCACATATGACTTTTTCGTAGGACTGAGGGTTTTCACTGCTAATGCAGCAACAACTTTGAGGGAGCTTTTATTTTTCAGAGAATGTAATGTTAATTTTATTAGAATATCGAGATCATAACAACGTTTAGTGGGAAAGGGAGTAATTACACAAGAATACGAATCTACGTCATCAGACTGGCGCCGCGTGCTCGGTTAGACGTTAACTTGGCATGTACAAATGGAGTAAGATATAGTTGTGCTTCTATTGGCAATTAGCAAGACAAGTTCTCAAATAACAAAAAAAGACAAATAGCAGGATTCATGCAGTACATTAACGGATCAACTGTGACATAGAAACGATAGATTCCAGCCGAGTAGTTAGTTACCAGGATACCGGGGTCACTGACGAAAAGTAAGAAATACACTAAATACACACAAATGATTTTTGCAGCATAGCATGAACACTTAAAATAGGTGCGAGGGGAAACCAGCCAAAGCTGACGTTTCATGTACGGTTTTCCCTTCCTTTATGATATCAGATTATTCCACCTTCAGAGTGGAAACCTCGCCGGAGGCCATATGATTCTCCTGACATTATGAACATGGTTATACCAGCTCCCATACAACAAGAGGTACATGGAAGTGGAGGACTTTATCAACAGTACAATATGCAGAAGAAGAAAATGACTGTAGCAGAGTTCAAAAAGTTAGCTGAATCGCCGAAGTATGCTCCACCTCCATATTTTGATTATGAAGACCTCGAACGGAAATACTGGAAGAACATTTCTTTCAACCCACCAATCTATGGGGCTGACGTATCCGGGAGCATATACGACGAGGGAGTCAATGTGAGTAATAACGATTTTTGCCTTGCATTCAGGAAACTCTCATTGTGTTTAATAAATTTACAAAAATTAATGATAAAAGAATAGCCATCACGAGTAGTGAAAGATGAGATCGATATTTGCTCTTCGACGTTAGGTTTAGAATATAATCCAAAACTTACCGATTTTTGGCATTCTATTGAAGAATTTACATGGAACCTAATCCATGCCCAGAACCACGGTTTTTTATTGTGTGCTGGGCAAACATATTGGCACCCGCGCTTCGGATGACGCAGCACGTCTATAGAGCAGTACTGATTTTGATACAGGAAGGAAAAGGTAACAGTGGTATTAAAAATAAAGGAAACAACTTTACAGTTACAAAAAGGTGCACCCGAAAAGGAAGTCTTATTGAAGAGAAGTGTACTATAATATAAAAACTACTAGTGAAATACGTCATTTGTAATAATATTCACCTGTTCTCTCTGCCCTGGCTTTTATGCATTCAGGAAAACATGGGCTTAAGAAAAGATTTCCTTCAGTACCAAATTAAAAAAATGTTTAACAACTTTAAGAACAGAAAAAATGATCCTAAAGTGTAGAACTACATTTGACTAACAAAATACAATTTGCAAAGAGAGGGTGTAGTTCTATTTTTACAAAGGGAGGCTTACAAATGAGGGTGGGAGAAGAGCTTATCCTTAATGTAACTTCGAGCTAACGTTTTCAAGTCAAATTATTTATTAAGGAGCCGTGTTTAGACTAGCTCTCGCTAATTTGTAGGTAAATATATACTATTATAATTTTCATGCTAGTGCTGGGATTATTTGAAAGAGGCAAAGCATCTATTTTTCTTCTATTGCTATTAATATACTGAGTATAGGAATTCAACATCTCACGACTCAACACAATCTTGGATCTAATCGGGGAAGACTATGGCGTCAAAATAGAAGGAGTCAACACAGCGTACCTCTACTTTGGAATGTGGAAGTCCACCTTTGCCTGGCACACTGAAGACATGGACCTTTACTCAATTAATTACCTACACCATGGAGCTCCGAAGAGCTGGTATGCTATTCCGCCGGAGCACGGAAAACGTTTAGAACGCCTTGCTGCTGGTAAGCCCTTAGTGTTGCTAGTGCAACTACACGTAATGGATAGACTGGGCATCATACATTGAGAATTTCTCAGATCTTTGTAAATTCACGCAGTTTTGGAGTGTTTTTTCATGTATTGCTTGTGTGCACTACTGTTTTTTCTTCTCTATCGGCAAAATGAACTGTACATCGAAAGTTTTATTGATAGTACCTCAGGTAGCCATAAGATAATAACATTACAGGGAATAAGCAGAAGGATCTATTTAAAAAAATAATTTCGTCAGGATATTAAAAGTATTTTAAACATATGCTTCAAATTAAAAGCAGCATTTTATTGTTTCTGGGTTTAATAAAAGAAGACGGTGATACTTATACAAACATTAAAGGCGTGTCGCGTTGGTTTTGCAAAATAGTTTAAATAAATACAGCTTCGTTATAGCCATTAAAATCTTTTGGAAACGCCTTGCTGCCTAATATATTATATATAAATTATATTATATCAAACAGCTCTCATTTATCTCTACCTCTCCCTAATCTAAATTGCACTAATTACATTGAATCCAAGTAGTGTTTTCTTGGGTTTTATCTCATCGAATGTCAGCTCAGTTCAACAAACATAGAAAATGCGTTTTCAGTTCCGTCTTGCAGGCAATAACTTGATATTTGCTCTATTATATTTGCAAATGTTCTATATGTGTTTTTGCATCGTATTGTCAACATTTCCAGTGCTCATAATATATTTCTGCTGATATATGCACACTAATTGACGGCTAAAATGCAAAAAACGTAGTGGCCTATAATTGATAACGAATGGATTTTATATGGCCAAAGACGATTTTCCAAAATACAGCATTGGGGTGACACTCGTTATTTTATTTAATGCATCGAAACGTTTCACGCGATTACGTTCTGAACACAGTGTCTCATACAATATAGAGTGCTATAAAGGGTGGTCTCAACGCTAAAAAAACATGCTTTTCATTTTAATGCACCATTTGTAAACAACTCTTGGTCGTGATTTGATTAAACGTAACCAGAAAAACAAGTCCTTTCATTACCTATTCACTACTATACTATAGCAAATGGCATTTCTCATGTTTGCGACATATACATGAAGATTGCTACATATTTGATACATAAGCAAATACACGTGCAAGTTAATCTAAGCTTTGGGAAAATGTTTGCTTCGGCGAAATATAACAGTTTCAACGCGCTTGCCCTGACTGTTCCATCTGAATCATGCATACGGCGTTTGTATTTGACAAGGAAAATGCGAATGGACATTGTGGGAATAAAATAGAAGAGGTTGTTGTTTGTTTTTGTTTACTTTATAGACTGACGATCGAAACAAGGAAACCTGTTTGCACTGGTATCATGACAGTGCTAACCAAGAAAAGAGTCTAACGCAATGCGCTTTAAATGAGCCTCTCTTTTGCAGGTTTCTTCCCAAAGCTGGTGAAAACTTGTCCAGCTTTTCTGCGGCACAAGATGACGATAATAACTCCAGCGTTGCTAAAGAAGTACTCGATTCCGTACGACAAAATCACGCAAGAAGAGGGCGAGTTCATGATAACGTTCCCCTATGGGTACCACGCAGGTTACAATCAGGGCTTTAACATTGCCGAAAGCACAAACTTTGCTTTGCCTCGCTGGATAGAGTATGGGAAAAGATGTACTCAGGTAATTCGCGAGAAGATAGCCCTAAATAAAATAAAAAGACGGTGTTAAGTACCACAGCGTTTATCCAAACATTAGGATAACAAAGAATTAGCAGATCATGCGAAATTCAATACTCTAAGACTTCAGACGTTCAAAGAAGTCTAGATATAATAAACTATATGCTACAGTGTAACCTGTGAATGCCTATTTGCTTTCGCGTTCACACCGAATACATTTGTTGATAAAGCGTTAAGCAATAGTAAACCCGGAGCATACTTTTGGTACCACCATTATTACAGGTGCTTGTTTTAGTCTTAAATCGAAACGCATTTTGCCTTCATATGAAAATAGAGAATATTAGATGGTGGGTGTCGCACCTAATCGGGTTTGAAGCGTCCGTTCAGAGACGTTAGGTTCCATGCGCTGTTGTAACTGGGGTTTACTTGGCCATTCAGTAAAAGAGCTAAGAATATGCCCCGAATATAAAAATGAACGTGACCTCAGGTAATATTCTTATTGATGTGGTTTACGCTTTTGGGATCCTCAGTGCCATTGCCGACAGGACAACGTGCATATAAGCATGGATCGTTTTGTCCTCAAGTTCCAACCAGGACGCTACGAGGCGTGGAAAGCCGGTCGGGACATGGGCTGTCATCCCGAAGATCCGTCAAGGGTATATGCCGCACCTTTGCCCATTACATATCTCTCTGCAGATGGTAAATCTAAACGAATACCTTCTGTTGTTTCGAGGCGTCTACCACCGGCTGACGGTGAAGCCTGTGTACTAGAGGAGGAGGCTGCGAAAAAACGAAGTGGATCTAGAGATAGAACAACTGGCAAAGGTAGAACGAAGCGAATACGAACGTCAATAGAAGCAGCAAATATGGTAAATATTGATTCGTATTAACAACTATTTTATATTATCTACTTTGTTCACTGTAATAGACAATCCTGGCCAGTGTGAACTTCTCGACGAACAGAGAAGGCATGTATGGACAACAGGTCCGTTTTTGGGGTGTGAGTCTTGCTAGCTATTTTAAGTTGCTCTGGAAGCTTACAGTAAAGCGCTCCGTCCAGATTCTACTAAATTCTAATCGTCCAGGTTGGAATATCTATGTTTTAACCATTCTCCCCTGTATAAAATTTGTTGAAATTTTTTTCATTATCGGTACCAACATTATGCAAAATTGTCTGTTTTTTCCGTGCGAATAATAATAGGTATGTATTCAGGTGTGGTGAACGATATGCAGTGTTTAGCGCCTTTGACTTGGTTACACAGAAACAGGATGCAAGTAAACCTAGCTAAAATGTAAAAGCCGCAGTAAATGCAAAAGAGTCAAGAGGAGAAACACGCCAAGTCTCAAGTCAAACGCGTAAAGAAAATGTGCCGGATCGTGGTTGAAAACTGGCCCCTAATATTAGACACATTTATATATTATTAAGGCGACCTATTTGAGAAATCGAAAAACACGTAACGTAAGTTGACTACTACAACATGGAAGCATAAATGCAACCTGCGGCTTTCATCATTGAAGCAATTTTGTTTATAATCTAGAATAGGCTACTGGACCATTCGGCTGGTTTACTGACGTACGCATTTCAGATTAATCTAAATTCGTGTAGCAAAATAGTGTAAATACTCCCCATTACTTTTGTAAAGCTCATATAGTTAAGTAAAAATGGACTTGCTAAGGAATACGATAACGCCCGACAGATACGACATCAGCGCTGACTTGGAAAAACGTACCTCTATGTTCATCCAGGTTTCAACAGGTGCACCGTAGAAATTACGTCAAGCAGCCTTTTAAGCCTCCATATTTTCTTGAATTACATCTTCTGATAGATATTCTACACGGCTTCCAAGGCTGATATGTTTAATAACACCCAACGAGATTTTGTAATCCTAATTGACTCAAATTCTAGCATAAACTTACATTTCATATCGTTTGCAGAAAAAGCACTGTCAGCCTCTGTTCGTTAAAGTGGAACGTGTTGAAGAAACCGATGCTGAAATCGCTGTCGCTGTACGCCAAGCGGTTGATAGACTCGTCTTTAACGTGGCACAAACGGCAGGCCGACGCAAGCTTAAAAACCTGCCGGACTGGGTGTTGGGGCATGCCCCGTTATTTGTCATCAAGCCAGGCGCAAATCCCTTGTCTAGAGAGGACCTGTTACTTGCAAAACGTAATTATCATCGGCAGCTATGTTCACAATCTCCGCATTGCGCAGTTTGCGTACCGTTCCAAACATCCATTATTGTTGAAGAAAACAGCTTATTGCGTAGCGACCCACAACTGGAAAGTTCAGATGGTTCCGCAGAGAGTGATAGCCCTGTTCCCACACAGAGTGAGGTGCTTATTCCGCCAGCAGCGTTCGGCCAACACGGTAACAAAGAAGGCGTCAATCCACCGGAGTTCTTCGAGACCCAGGATTCATCGGATCTCGTTAAATGCGTTAGGTGTTATCTACGCGTCCACAAGGTATGATAGACATGAAGAATGATGTTGTGTTTTCGAAACCTGAGCATTAGAATCTTTTTTTTTTATGGTTAAAAATAGTAATACTCTTTAGAATAACGCACATTCTTTAATTTAATAATTAATCTCGAAATGAGGGTGCCCATTGAATGATGGATGTGTTGTGAGTGGGAACAGCGTTAATGAGCTGAACTTTTCGGTTTCACAGTTGTTCCTCCTCAGCTCGATACGCCGAAATAGGCAATTTTTTTATTTACTCACTTATGAAAAGTTATCTTATTTCAATGTATAGACCTTGTATTGACCTATATGTTCTAGAGATCTATATGCAACACCTTGATCAAAATCAACAAACTCGATATCGCCCAAACGGGAGAAAAATTATCTTCTCGGTTAGGAAATTGCGTAAATCGCTTTCTGACTTTGCTACTTGTTATAGTGACTTCAAAGCTTAAGTTTTTGCTTTATACTCGGGAAGTAGAAAACAGCAACTACAATAAAGTTGTAAGTTACGCTGTAAATAACGACAGCACCGAAGATGGCTTTTTGTATATCGTAAAAAGTGCGACAAGGTGCTACACGTCTCATACGAATTCAGCAACAAGCCGAATACAATGGCTGATCTAGGCTATTTCGTAAATGCAGCTTCACTACGATGGAGTAGTCTGTGAAAGTATTTATGAAATGCCCAAATAAATGCTCGTTCAACTCTAAAACAACAATGGTTTTTATGTAACCTAGTATCAATGCAAGAGGGATAATTTACGAGCCTGAACATGATATCAGAAAGCACTGAACGCAGAAATGACCGAAATTTGCACAGCCTTTTTCACACATCTTTCGAGAAAAACTATGCTAGTAATTGCTGAGGTCTTAGGACTTTCGTTTAACCTTTGCTGAAAAAGTAATAATTCGATCAAAGAAGGATCTGCATTCTGGAGGGTAAGAAACATTTCGTTAGAGCTATTGGACCTGTTGCAGTTTTTAAGAGTCCACGGAGTTCAATAAGTAAGCATATATAACAGCAGCCGAATGGTTTGGGACAAAGCGGAAGCTCTCTCGGTCCGAGTCCAAGTGGCATGTCTTTTTGTCTCCGGCGCCGACAGTCCCTGATCAGTAATGATGCCATCACGAGCAAGGCCGCGTTGGATGATGCTTTTCACTGCTATGTTTTTGACACATACATAAAGGCAAGTTGTTAAGTGTGGCGAACATGTTTGAGCAAAAGAGATTGCCAAAAGGATTACTGCCATCATTGTTTAGATGGTCAAACTTTAGAAACAAAAAAGGAAGAAAAGCGCGATGGGTCTGTAGTAGCGACTTTGAATATACTGAGAGATTGAAAGGTACAGAATCTGCAAGCATTTCCTTGCTCTTTAAACGCAAGTATTCCATGTAAGGTATTCGATTAATCGTCGTTATATGGAAGACCAAGAAGGAGCTCGTCGTCATAACTGAACCCCAAACATGAAGGAACACCGATTAAGCAACAGCTGCCCTCTGCTCTCCTCTTGCACTGGAGACTTTACTCAAAAAAGCTTTGGTTGCATTCATGAAGCAACAGACGCCACTTTGAAACAACTTGCGGGGCTGGGCCTAGGTAGGTCATGGGGCGCGGCTCCATGAACAGGCGTCTCATATCATTAAGAATTGGACTCATTGAATTGCATCATGGAATTACGAGAACCATCAACGCTAATCCTACTAGTTCCGTGCGCGTTTAACGACTTTAATAGTTTAGTTTTAACTGAAACATGGGCTGTTGATGCTCATAATAACCACGGCTTTTATGTAGTTTACTGTCAAGCTCAAAGGAAAAAAACCACTGGCCATCCCAGCGGAGAAGTTACGCTATATTGTATTTACGAAGCGAGAGAGCTACGTCCTGCGCTAATCAAACAATGTCGTTTCCGTCATCGGTACCAATATCAGTATAATAGCTACATTCGTTCGCTCGTGGAAAGTAGAGCGAGTCCTCACTATGGTCGAGACGTTTCATAACGGTTTACTCTCCTGATCGTTTGCGGCAACTTAAACGCATAAATGGAGCAATGCTTACTTTTTCGATTTCAAAAGCCACAATGGAAGTTCTGGTGTTTGTAATAAGTATTGGGCTCAACAGAGTATTGATGTCAAAATCTGAGCGTAACAGCTTATCAGCATCTCAAATTCCGTCATTCATATACCCAGTTCTAACCAATAGTAATTCAATAAACTCTGTCATCTGATCAGAAGAAGGCATTTGTGAGTGGCAATGAGACTTTTTAGTCTACTTCAGGACCACTTGCCGTAAAGTCTGAACTAAATGGAAACTGGCTTATCTCGAGCTTTAGGAAACACTTCTTGTCAAAAAAGGCGAGATTCCATTTCTATAAATGGCTCTCTCGTTTTGAAGCCTGCTCGATTGACTCGTTCACCATAATAGAGCACATTGCGGGCATATTCGGGACAAGTGATACTATTACGAAAGATCATGGTACCCCGGGATGAGATTATAATTTACCAGTGAAGTTATCTGCGGAGCGATTTCGCTTTATGAATTATTGTCCAGAGACTTCAGGCAATGTTTTCAAACAAAGCAGCTGGACTTGATTTAATTATAAACGAGAACCTAAAAAACGCGCTAATTCTAGTTGTCCGTTGTATGGTGCTTTTAACAAGTGCCTTCGCACAGGCTTGTTTCTTCTCAACGTCTCGAGGTCAATTTATCATTACCAAGGACGACTATTATTAGCCAGTACCTTGGCGAGCCAAAGTCAAGGAAGGTGCCTGTTACGAGCGTTTTCTTAAAAAGTAGTCTAGTTAACTACCGAAGAACACAGCGACAACCTTGAGGAAATAACATTGTTTTAAACGGAACTGCTTGACTATAATAGCGTGCTTGATTCTGTCGACTTTATCTATTTATTTAGACTTTATTTAGGCTTTATCAAACAAACTGCGCTTTCGCCGCAAGTATATGTAGTGCTCGTGGATTTCAAAACGGCTTTTGGCTCAGCCTAGTGGCATAGGCTACTAGGGATACTTGTACAAGTAAATATGCCACAAAATATGGAAAATCTGTTAGTAGCCATACTATAAAAGATTCGAATCGGGACGATAGTAGATCTACGCTGCACTACCCTCTCAGACTATAAGAACAAATCATTAATTAACCTCACTTTTTTTTCTTGATCTTCTTGTCAAGATTTGAGCTAGACGCAGCTAGACAACGTCATGATATACGCAAATTATCTAGCAATTCATGGTTGTACCCGGTGCCAGGTCCTAACAGGCTGTAGTTCCTACTGGACTTAAGTTGTCCTTTAACTATGCAAAGGCTATGGAAATGAAGTTAAAGGGGGAACGACGTATCGCATATAAGAACGTTTTGAGATATGTCAGTTTCTTGTTTATCTAAGTGTTTGAACTTCTATATGTTGATATGTTCTTAACCAGCATTTGCTTTGTAGCTAGAGTTATCAAAAGTTTTTTAAAGGCGCTTTCTGCCATAACAAGAAACAGGAACCCGCGCTTTCTATTCGTCTTAAGTGCCATATGTTTTTTTGACTCGTTTTGCCTACCACGCGAAGACTATCCGAAAGGACTTAAACCAGTCAAGCAAGTCTTAAAACACTTAAACATAATATCTTAAATGTCTTCTGAGCCTCTTGTATAGCTCGGGGAGGGTTCGAGGCCCAGTTGGCACCTCCCTATTCATCAAATAGATAAAAAAGCAAGTGGGCCTTCACGCGACATTCTCAATGCCGTGGACATCGACAATGACGTGCCTGAAATCCGAGAAAAGCGATTCTCTAAGATTAACCCCTAAATTTCCTAAGCTCAGGTGCCATGAACAACGATGCATGAAAAAGAGAGAATCAATCGAACAGACGAGAATGTTGCAAGATTTGCCAATCGCAGGTACCATGTGAATACCCAGATATTTCGCATCCATGTCGTTTAGACTTTTTCTATATCATATGGCCGAATGTATGTATTTAACCTTCCTAATTAACCTGTGTCGGGGTAACTGATCTAGTATGCTTTCTAAATGCGCTCAGTTTTCTGATATTTTCCTTACTCGCTTCTATCGTATAGTAAGTCTTTACATGTGGTATACTATAGGAGTGCTAGATGAAATTAATATTAAACCTGAGTTACCTGCAAAACTTTGAAAAGTGTTGCTAACTGAAAAGCAAAAAGAACATTTTCCGCTGTTTGGTCAACTAACTGAATCGCATTGATCGAATACTATATAAATTTGTGCACGCATGAACCTTGTGGGCGGCTAGTACAAACTCCATGCAACCGATATGCATTTAAACTATTTGGCAGCCTAAATAAGCTCCTAGTTACTAAACCGTGGAACTTTGTTTAAAGTTAGTGTCTCAACTTCTGAAAGGTGAGCACGAACTTGTATTTATACAGATACAGATCCAATGCTTAGGGAACTACAGGCTAGCATTCAAGTGCACTTGGAGTTAAAATACAGATACCGATTTCTGTTCGCATCGTAAGTACAGAAGCCCTTACGATATGAAATAATGCGCCAAACAGGCGCAGTGGATTCGATAAACTTATATAAATAAAATCCAGCGGCGTCACTTTAGCCAGGGGCTCTTCAGTTCTGCTCGCGAATAGTCTGTTTATGGTCCATTGCACGTTTTGTGTATTCTTTGTTTAACGAAACCATTCTCTGCGCGAAGCTGAATAAATTATGTACTAATTAAATTGAGTTATATGGTTAATCTTATACATAAATTCTGCGAAATTTCTTGTTTTGTTGTTTTGATTTATCATTGTAGTCTTGTTACGGATTGAGTTCTTCTACTCCGGAGTGGACTGAAGGCGGTAGCAGCCGAGGAAGCGCGTGGGTATGCGACGCTTGTAATCATGAAGCATTGAGTGAAGCTTTTCAGTCACGGCGTCAAGCAGAACCTCAATGCACACTGTGCTGCTTTAGAGGAGGTGCTCTCAAAAAGACTCTGGACGGTCGCTGGGCCCATCTTATCTGCGCAGTACTGATTCCGGATGTATATTTCGAGAATTTTGAAGAAAAAGCTGGCATTGAGACCAAACAGGTGCCAAAGGCTCGAAAAAGACTGCAATGCTACCTTTGTAAAGATCTTCCCATGGCTCTAGCTAACAAAGGGGTCTGTGTGCAGTGCTACTGTGGTCGAAGTATGCACGTCACGTGCTCTATGGCCAGCGGGACGCAGTTTGACATCGGTATTTGGCCTGAGCCCGTCTATGTTCGCTGCAGCGTGCACCGGCAACGTAAGGAGGTTGGTTCATAATAGGAGTAGTGGCTCCCAGCCGACGTTTGGTATCCAATAACAAACCACAGCAAAATAAAGGCCATGTTATAAACTAGTTTATTAAGGATAAAACTAAGTGGACAAGCCTAGAAAACAGAATATTAAACATTGCTGATTATATTGTGCGGCTATTGTGCATACAAATACTCGGGATACTTATAACAGTAAAAACTACAGTTCCAATTCTGCACGAACATTGTTTCTAAAACAAAATCGAGCTTTCTCGTCAACAAGTAAACTTTTATTCTGATATTTTAAACAAGTAGGTTACTCGTTGCTTTCGACACCAACAGCCTTTAATGAGAAGTTGGAACGTTGGTGTTAGTGGTACTACGCTGCATAAAGCAAGGCAGCTAAATAAAAGCTGACTAGCTGATTTTTTGATTAGTTAAACATGTATTGTTTAAATGCTAACCTATTCCAAATAGTTTCAGTGAGTATATCTTAATATATATGTGTATATATATAATCCACTGGCGATTAGATATTTGTATAATGCAAATAAATTACTTTTTTTTCGCAATATTAACAGTTTTTATTTAACGCGTGTTTGAATCTCACAGCAAGCCACAGCGGAAGACGCGCAGACGCCAGAGGCAAAGGCAGAATTTTTAGAACTACAGCCTGGCTGTCAAGTGTATGCGAAGCACAAAAATGGACGATACTATTCAGGAACGCTCCAGAACTTCTTTTATCACACCTATCACTCCGTGCACTTCCACGATGGTTCTACAACACATGATCTCAGCATAGACTTCATATTTGTTAAACGGTTGGTTTAATTTTTTGATCTATGTACTTGTTCCAAATGATCAAGCACGGCGCTACTTGATTCGGAAATATTATATACAGGCAGACAATTGATATGTTTTTAGGTACTCATAATGTATGACATATATAGGGCGTAAAGTACACGTAAATGGTTTATTCCTTGATATGTGGTAAATCTAGGAACCTTTCTTAATATGATACTTTTCTGTAACGTCAGTTTTGCTCAAGTGTTGTACATCAAGACTCATTAGAAACAACATTAGCGAACCTTCTGAACCGGAACCTAATATCTCGCACATTTTTTTTAGTAGGCCAGAGGTGTATATTATAATTTTTAAATACTAGTCATCTGTAATTTTGGTTATTAGTAAAACACATTCATATATATATTCACACTCACAGAGACCCATCAAGAGATGACGATGATAATTGGCGAGTATGTTCGAATGATGACGTTCCGGAATATGGAACCGATGTTGTGGTTCTGTGGCCGAGTGATGGCCAGCGTTACAAAGGTCTCTACACTGGGAACACGAAAACACCAATGTGCACTGTTGTGTTTGAGGACGAAAGCGCCTTGACGCTGCCACGAAAATTCGTATATGGTGTCGACGAACACATCCCGAAAAGAATTGCTTCTAAAATTGTGAGTAGAGATGCAAATGAATAACAAAAACCACAAATAGTTTTAGCTTTTCTTGTAGTGTTCGTATCCTCATGTCGAATGCTAGTACCACTATATAAATTCTTAGAGCACCTGGGTATTGTAGCGATCTTATTGTAATAAAACAGAAAATGTTATGCCAATCTATATATATATAAGTTCACTTATCTATTAATTGCGCTAATATTAATTTTATTTCCATGTATTATTATTATTATTTATTAAAATAAATCAATGACCAGTGATGATAAATTATCTAGTTCTAAGGGGATAGAGTGCTAAGGTTAGTTGAGTTTTTTTTACTGAAATCCTAGAAATTGTTATTACTAAGGAGCTCGTTGTCATGACAACATAGATTTTATCTGAGTTATCAAATCTGAGTTAGCTAATTGTATATTCTCTACCATCGACTCTTGACCTATGATTATCACGATTGTGTACACCACTCAGCTGCTTTGTTCTTTAAAAAACACTGGGAGATGATAAATACGATCTATTCTTCTCGTACCTGGTCCTTTATGTTTAATTCCCAAAACCAATAAGTGAAAACCAAAATATATAAATGGAAAAGTTTGATTTCATAGCCGAGGTCTACCTCGGTAATCAAAGTGTATACTACCATTTGAGAATAGTGCACTGCAGCGTTATCAATTGATAAAAAAAAAATGAGCAGACCCATGTCTAGTAAGAGTCTAGTAAAAAAAAAGTAAAGCCATGAGCATTTTTTGATACTCACACAGTAACGACTTACGATTAAGCTGAGTATTGCTAAGTAAAATCCCCATTAGACATTGTAAAAGTTATTATATGGACTTAGAGAAATTTTAATCAAACCTCGGACTTTCCCTGTGATGATTACAGTCGTTCGCTTCTGAGGCCGCCCACGATGATGGCACGTCTATTGGGGTGACGGCAACCGATAATAATGGTTCTTCGACCGGGTCAGCTACTGTCGCTTTGGGATCAAAGCGAAAACGGGTGCCGTACAACCACTATGAGGGCTTTGGCTATATCGACTTCATGGAGGACTGAATGTCAGTCGTTGTTCAAGCATGTTGGCTACAGCTCAAAACAAAATCAGCAAAACAGCACCTACCTTTTCCTGGTAGCAGTACTTGTAGTAAATAAGAAGTCGTGCTCACTTATACATGTACATGTGTGCACGTTGTCTCCTTTTTGAAAATAAGTCAAATATGCTGTTATAGGAAGGCAACTTTGCTTTAACTCATTTTATTATCGAAAACTCTTAGACAAGGCGTACTTGCATGTATTTTCCCGGCAAAACGAATCGATTCTATCATGGGCGACGCTAACTGAAGGCACTAATTCTAACCCTGAAGTTTTCGAGCTTAATGGAGTGGATGTAGCCGAGACACTCACAGTGGAGCATGCCACATAACGCATCTATGTATAAACATATGAATTTAACTGAGTACGTGCGTGAATTCCGGATACGAGGAAATTGATGATCTCGGTGAATACGGGAGTTTATGTACAAGAAGTTATTACACGATATTGCGTTACGACCAAAATAATAGTAATACTGACTCCTACGAGGGACTGACGGTGGGCTGTAAGTGCTCATGAAAACGATCACTGTGTTAATCGTGAGATCTGGAACAAAATAACTCGAGTAATATGTCAACAACAGAATACATGTACACCTGTCCGATTAGTATCTGTATCTTTGTGTACAAATCGCCGGAGAACCAACGGAAACGTCAAGAGGTCATCAGCCCATATATATAGAAACACCGCCGTTCTAGGACATAGAACGAGTACGCAGTCATACATTATGCTATATGATAGCGAATTCGACTATAATAACAAAGGAATTCATTGTTTTGATTTAATTGGGTACCGTATTGCTATACTTATTCTTCCGTACTGTTTTGCTAATAAAAGGTCAAATCCTTAACTAGAAGTTATATATACATATATTATAAAGAGCGATTATATTGATTGATTGAATGGGAAGTGAGACGAATTGATGATCAACTCATTGGATGAAAGAGTTAGGGTATGCGGACCTTTGCAGCAACTGTTAGAAAGGTCTATGTGGTTTAGGACATGACAGACAAGTGCGATTGTGCCCGTTATCAACATGCAATGCGGGTCGTTATTGCAAAAGGTTGTATATTATGTTTTTCGATATTTATTTATTCTGCTGTCCTATAGTACTACTATCGCTTATGCGTATCTACGCCATTAAACAGTTTACGGTACAGGTTCTATGCTCAGTGACAACTGCAGAGATGTACACAACCAAATTATTACAAGGTTATACTTAGCATCACGCAATTACTATCAATACGCTATCGATAAGCAAAGTGTCATAATCTGTTGATAACGGTCGCGTCTGAAGAAACTAACGTGTGGGCTGAATGTGATTTTGTGACGGACCGGTTAGGCGCTTAGAAGCAAGCGAAAGTTCGTATAGGAAAAATCATATTTATCATCCAAGACATCAGGTTACAAATATGGCAAAATAACTGCGTTTTTTGTATAAAAGAACACAAAGGCGACAGTATCTGTACGCTAATTGGCTTTTTTACAATTTTAGTCAGTTCTGATATTGTAACTTTGTACCATATTTGGAACCTTCTGGTCCTTAGCAAATCCTTAGAAGTGATAATGATTTGGAAAAATTGAAAACATAACTTCACGAGAGACGAAGCGGGCGAAGGGTTGGTAACGAAGAGATCAAAACGTTACCTAAACTCGATCGGTCGATATTCGGTCGTTAGACTCTGGTGTCCACAATGGTATTCAACCGTATTAACCGCGTTCGTAAAATAAGTTTTTTTTTATCTGTCTCATGAAGGAACCTCCACGAAGATAAAAACGATGAAAGAGATGAGAATTCTATTGTAAGGTTATCGGCGAGGTGTCATTGGCTCTCTCGCCGTTATCCCCCTATATGGGAATTTTCAAAATCAAATGGACGTCAATATTGAAGAGAGAACAAACGTCAGTAGTGAACTGTGTTGTCACCCTCGCTTCTTCTCCCCTATTTCTTATTGCAACGACTAATAGTAGCACAGTTACGGTAATACTTGTTCTAACAGCTCTACTGTTTACAGCTTATGAGTGAAAGAATGGATGTAGAAGTGCATACGTTTATCTGTGGGACTCCACAGTGTGTTTGTTGTACATTTAAATTATTTCATAGTTTTGTTTGTGATTCTCATCTCATCATAATCATAATTCTAAGTGAAAGGCATTGTATTTATTTCGAGGTGTACATATCTCTCACAGAGGCAGACAACCACTACAAGAAATCCAGTAATTATAATAAAGCATCATCAAGCCAATAGCATGTATTTTCATTTTATATTATGCATTCTATACACATTATATTATGCCGTAACGTGGCTTTCGACGATGGGTATGGTTTGAAGCAGCGTTTGTTTGTCATGAACACTTACTACCCAATTAGGGAGCCGACTAAGGTCACGCAGAATACGAGTGACACTTCCCGTTGACGGAGGTAACACTGAAACGATTGGTAAAAATATTCGAAAATACTTGTTCATTCGCATTGAAAATAAAACCAGGAGTCAAAACATCAGTGCAGTTCAACCACGACAACATGACGTCTTGCTTATGAACTCGGCTTATCGACAACAATTGCAGATTCAGAGCCATCAATAATATCCTTTATTCACTAGTCACATGTTGGATCTCAAGGTACCTTTTGCAACTACTGGTCAACAATAGACAAAATTGCCGCATCCGGAGTTGAAAAAGCCTAACATAAACGTCGAACAACGATCTCTTCGAATGTGACGAGCGGCACTCTCTTACACTCTACTTCGCCACGTTGGATATATTATTACAACTCCTGGGATAGCCTCAGTGGAGGTATACTGTTGATTCGGATCCAGCCCTGCGGTAGAGAATTCCTGAAGGCAGGGGATATTAAACTCAGTTTGCTTATTGAAGGGATGTTGCTTATGCTACAGAGATCTTTCAGGCCAACGGTTTTCCTAGGAACTCGGAACAGATGAAGTACTGCTTGTATTTATCTTGCTATAATTTGTATTAAAGCAAATTAGTGGGAAGATGATATTACTGATTGGGAATTAGCAGCATCACCATAAACTTCGATATGTCGCACAACCGTAAATATTTGGGGTGGCTCCACGCGGAGTCTTCAAAACATAGACATGCAATGATTTGTTTAGAGCTATGGCTTTTGTTGCATTACAAAGATGAATCCTGTTTCTGATGCAGGATATTGAATTCGTTTTTAACACTAGATGTACCGACATTTGTTATTTCTATCCGATTGGGATAACTTGGTAGCTTTGTACGCACCGTCAGCCTAACGCTGGCGTGGGTGCAATTAAATTAAAGCCAAAGAGGTGTTGTGCATATAAATTCGTGCGGTTTCTTATTCCGCTCGGTTAAGAGTGACTGCAATCGCACGTAGAGGATACGGACTTTTACGACGGTTTTTTAATGGTAACGGCCGTAATAATTGCAGCAAGCCCTTTCGTCCATAGGGGTACAGGCTTTGTGGATCCACATTCTATTGGTGCAACAGGCCCATGGGAAGCCAACAAGCTGATATTGTACAATGTCGGTCTGCTCATAAAAGGGAAGACTGAAGTGACATATTTATGCCGTAGACCCCTTTCTGAATGATTTCCTGCATTAATACGTCACAGCTCAGATCCTGGGTCATTAATATCCGGGAAATATAGGTTATGAGTAAGCCTCGGGTCAAATGCCTCTAATATTCCTCCTGTGCCCGACTAAACGTAGCCGATCGTTAATAAGCTTAATGTTTTCATAATTTGAGCTTAGGGTTTCAACGGCTCAAAGTTCAATGGCGTCGTAATATTCTTCAGTTACACAAACTTATGGAAAAATTCTAAACGCTTTACCTGCCTGCTGGTAGTAGGTTTAATGTTTTCAATTACCATTATGGAAGCAGGTGAAATTTAGTTTTACGGGAGCTTATTTCGTATTGAACATGAGAAGCAGATGAGATTTATCCCATATATTAAAACGTATGGAAAGATTTCATTGAAGAAGCTGTTGATCTTGTCGGCGGACCTGAAGATGCTGTTGACACCGTAGGTGTACCGAACTTCATTTCCGCCATGTCTTCTTTATCTATAATATTCTTTCACTGCATAAGTGATTTTCTTGTTCATCTGCATAATCATGCTGAGGTGATCGCTGCCACGCCTTTTTAACCGCAAAGCACACGTATGTAGCTGTTTCTGCTGTTTAGCTGCATCAACACCGACATCAGCGCATGGCATTTCGCACCGACTGTCTGTAGCTAGGTTAACAATAGCGCTTCATCTGCTTTTTTTATCAGATCAAATTCACTGATGGGATGCTAATGTTCTTCTCTCTTTGATATCAAGCGCTTGAAATCTGTATCCATCCTCACTAGGATAAGAACGATTAGTTACTTCCTTTTCTTCAAAAGGTTCGATATTTTATTTTTTTTACGTGTTTTTAAGATAGTTGAGAATTATCTGTTTTCTTTTCTTAAATCTTTTTTTTTTTTTTAAGTAAATAAACCTTATTCTCTGATACGTCATTGTGAAGCGTTCTACTTGCCCTATGATATGCAACTTCCCCCTCCCAGTTGGTAGTTTACATACGATACTGTAAGCCTTAGTTTAGTCTTGCCCTTTTCTTTTATTTCATCCGACAAGGTAGTTAGTTTTTTAGAATACCTAAACAGAGCATTCCGTTAAAACTCATGAGCCACCTTTTTCGATATGCAGCGGGACTCTACTATACCGATTTGCCGGCGTTAACGTCTTTGAATTCTTTTCGTTTGCAAAAACATTTTTCTAATAGCGTCTCACGTTGAACTTTTTAGAAAACTTGAACACCGTTTATGGGTTCTTCTGGCTGACCTAATATAGTCCTACTAACTAGCTCTTTTACAGCCCTTAAGCAGAAAAAGCGATTTTACAAATGCATGCTTCTATATGTACGCGATTGTTTTTTTTTTACATAAAGCAGTTGAAAACATTTACAGTTATGACCCTGTCCTCTATGTGTCAGTATATAAAAACACACTTGTTAACAAAATGTAGACTCCTTCCTCTGCTTTTAGTTTTCTCTTTGTGATTTTTAAGGTAAAATATCGAAAGCTAGAAACAACTTATTTGACACGGGGGCCATGTTAAATCCAGTGCGTACATCATTTGCTCGTTGGTAAAACGCGCTTTCATTTTTCTATTATCCAAGCCATCATTATACCTGGTTGGAAATTTTAGTATTTACTGGAACGCCAAAGAAAACGAATTTTGATAAATCTGACACTAATTCGCCGTGAAACAAATTCCATCCGCTTCGCCAGCGGTTAATTCAAAAGACATTATATGTAAGAGCGAATCTAGTTTTTTTTTTCTTATGAGAAATGAAGCTTTCCATCCTTCTGATTAATCGATACATCGTATAACTCTAGACTAGGGTAATGGTTATTGTAATACAGCATCGTTAGCCAGTATTATTAGCTAATCCTAATCTATTTAGTGGATCGAAAACTCAGACCTAACTATTAAACCAACTTTATTGACAAATGAAGTACATAAAATGCTAGACTATCTACGACGATATATTGGGAGCAAAGATGATGTCTAAGACTGAAAATCAACGCTCAGTGATCAAGTTTCAGTCAAGCAGCGGATAAGAAAGCTTTTAGCGAAACGATATTTAATTATCGGTGCACTTATTTTGGGAAAACGAGTTGGTAGATGGGAATTTAATAAAAGTGGACTACACCTCAGGACCCTATACAGAAGAACGAGTTGCTGAAATCACGGGAGAAAAAAAGACAGCACATGCCCCCAAATAGCTTAATATGGAGCTTTTCGAAGCGCATGCCATGAATTTATAATGAAATCATTGCTAATGAAAAAGAAAAGTAAGAAATGGGTTTCTCACAATCAGAAACGATGGAAAAAAGACGCGTCTGGAGTACACTGTTGACATGGGTGAGACATGGTTTGATCTGTGCCCCTCACCGAAAAACGATCAGGCGATAGAGTGGAATCGAATAGGAGGAAGAAAGCGGTAGTTCTGGCGAATAGACCCTAGCTAGACTGAAGCCCATATTCGTTGAAAAGGAAATGATCAATGCTATCAGACATCCCCAGTTCCTGGCTAGCTTTTGATTTCAAATTGATGGCCCAGTGTCATTCTCGACGACAATATACGACCTCATCAACCCTTCAACGGTTACGGCTTAGATCAAAGTTAACAGAATTAAACAATAGCTTCAACTCCCCATATTTTCTAGGTTGAAGGCTGCGTAATGCCGATCGCTTCTATGCCTTAAAGAAAGTGGTAGATTACGTAACGTATCCTATCGTTAAGCTGTATGCCGAAATTATTCGCAAAATAAAAAAATTATGGTAATGAGCAAGAGATTCGTCGACTTCGCAGAATTTCCCAGCTCGAAGGATAGCTGTTGTAGTAGCTGCTAATTTGATGCGAAGTTTAGATATACGAGTATTGTCAGACAAGCGTTTATCTTTGAGAATGAATTTTTCTTCAGAAATTTAGCTGCAGCAGGTTTAGGAATTTGTGAGTCAGCAATAATTAGGGGAGCGTCAACAGTCGACTCGACCATTGTAGGGTAAAGGTAGATAAATTTTTTGCCTTGCCATTAATTAGGCAGTGGGCACAAAGCAATTCCTTAAACTCGATGAGCTTGGAATTTGCATTAACAGTGGGGTTTGCGATGTTCGTTCCGTTAACGGAATCAGGCATATTATTAACATAATGATCGTTCTTAGGTTTCCTCTTCCTGATGTTCAAGAAACTTCTAAAAGAACTCAGTTCTTTACGAACACCTGACCTCGATTAAGAAAGTTATTGAAGAATTTGAGCTTTTCTTATACACAATGGGGTCCACTCAGAGAGATTATATGGACCAAAAGCTATTTTCAGCTTTAATAAAGTGACCGCAGTTGTAAAGGACTCAGGGCCTTTAATAAAGACATAAATATATGCCGATGATGTCGTTATAAAGATGGTCGCTTTCGTTTTCGATTTTTCAGTAAGGAAATCACCTTCACTGTGGATCCGAAGGCAATGCCAGAAAAAACCCTTGAGTTGCTTGCAATGCCAAATATGTCCCTACATTCCTGTATCCTAATTTTCCTCAAACCAAATTTTCAAGCAATGTCCGCGCTCTGAATGTTGCACCCAGTAAAGTTTACATAATGCAGCAATATCTGTTTCATAAAGCCTATGTGTTAACAATAATTGGGATGTCCTGAAAAGTTTATTTTTCAGAAAAACGGTGCACCTATCCGTGTAAGCCAGTAAACTGTAGAGCTAGCTGGCTGAGGATGCGAGAATAATCTGGGGCAAGAACTTATAGCTGCTTCGAAGCCTAGATTTAAAGCTGCGGATTACGATGTTCGGGGTATGACTAAGGGATAATCATACAAAACATAACTTGAGAAAGCCGACACGCTCACTATCGCCATTAAAAAGATGTTGAAGAATATGAATATGAATGTTTTGTAAATAACCAAAAAAGAAATTACCTTTCGGTAATTTACTACGGAGGGACAAAAAGATTGATATATATTGTAGCTTTCACGTAACCAAAGCTATAACAAATTGTATACGATATGCTGCGTCGTCATCCAGTTCATCGCTCGTATGCGTTTTCGTCTATCACAAGTTCCAGTTGTCGTGTATGCGGACGGCGTGGCACTATGCGCAAATTTTTGTACTTTAAACGAACTTTCTCATTTACAAGAAAATGATCGGATCGTAGAACAGTTACAAAGTAGCAGAAATATTAAGCTGTGTCATTCCGCACGCCTGATTTTGCCCTGGTTTGCTATATTTTTTATTGTCGGGCCGCATTGTTCACTTTCGAGATCGTTTGCTTGGATATGATCACTCGGGCTTCTACCAAACAAGTTGTATTGAGTTATCGAATACTAGAAGATCGGAAAGATTTACGAACGTTGCTTTTATATTGAAACTACAGCGATGGAGACAGCTCACTGTATAACGCCTCGTATTCGGTAAAAGATCTGTCTCTAAAAGTACCGTAATCTATTGATTTCGAAAGTTCCGGGGTAGAAAATTTGACTGTAGAAGACTTTTATGGAAGACGCCCTGCGAAAATGAATGGCGAACAGTTGATAGCTGTAGTAGAAATCGAAATATCTTAAAGTAGATGCGCAGCACCCAGGTTTACTGTATGTACAAGTAATATGTCATATTTGTTCATTTGGTTAAATCAAATAAGCGAACTTCCTCACTTCGAACAAATCAATAAAATACACAAAGAGGATGAAGAGATGCCACCTTATTTAAACGAAGATAAAAAAAAACATAAGCCCTCTCTTACTTCTCATTATTCTCACATGATCACAGTTATTACTCCTGATTCAAATTATGACTTGTAATCAAAAAAAGTAAACAATGATTTCGGACAGTCACATGAGAAGAAAGTGCAATCAGCCGGTGGGATCTCACTCAAGTAAATGTATAATTGCAAAAACTTAGCAAGTATTTAGTGTTCTAATATGGGTGTTAGCCACTACAGCTTCATTGAGTTCTGAAGCTTCAATTGCGACAAAAGTATACGGTGAAGAGGTATGAATGAATTCTGCATTAAGTAGCTGATATGAAGGATGAAGAGAACCAACAAAAATAGTGAACCATTCCTATTTTACACCACAATATTTGACCTCACACTGGAAGTATCACGGTGGCAGAAATGCAGTAGTTAAAGCTGGGGGCTCACTGTTATCCTCAATGTCAAAAATGTCGACAAATGCCTCCATGGCAAATTGGTCAATTATTAATACAATGTCAGAATCGATCTTCAAGACGTTCTAAACGTTCATACTCCAGGTTGTCATGGCAGCACAGTTTATAAATTGTTACTTAAAAATTATAGATAACATTAGCGATTAAAAATAAAAAATATGTTCATGAAAAAGTTGGAAAAGATGAAGTTTACCATGTTAAATTTTATGCCAAACAATTTTACGAACCTTATGTCCAATAATGTCGTCAGGCATTCCATCAGCCAGCTGATTCCCACCATGAAACAAAGTGTTCGTACGAACAGGGACAGGGTCTATGCCCAACGGCCTAACATAACACTTACTTACTCGACTTGATTTTTGTCACTATTGTTCCCCTCAGTGAGTCACATCAACGCCCTTAGATATCATACAAAATTGCTATCTGCTGATTTATTACAGTCTCGACCTCGTTGTACCAGTCCTTCGATGTCGGCTTGATCTTTTTAAATATGTTAAAAGTAAGTCAGCGAGATGGACGATGGTAAAGAATTGACTATAATCTATAAATAAAAATACTTTGAAATTCATTGCAGAAATTAGAAATCACAATATATATATATATATATATATATATATATATATATATATATATATATATATATATATGGCTGTTACAAGCGAATCCGGCTGACGTAGAAGTTTAATAACCTTTGAACTACGTACTGGTGGCATACGAAATTTGCTCGGTAAATATTCGGTTGTTCGAGAGACTTGTGGATGAAAACTGCTTGAGCTCACTCTAAAAAAAAAAAAAGATTTTAAAAGGAAAGAACATCTTTTAGTTTCTCAAATCAACCCTCAATAGTCAATTCTTCAAAGGTTGTAAACGTGCGGAGATTAATTAAAGATTAATGAAGACATTAAGCAAAAAGGTTTCAAACGAAGGCACAGTATGTGAATAGCGCAAACATTTCGGGAACGAAGACTGGCGTATTAAAGACCAGCAAAAAGGTGACCAAATAGCGAGCCCCCACGATAAGAATGCATTTGGAAATCGAAAAGACCTCTCACGAAAGCAGAACTTGAGAGTCTAAAAGCTCTGTCGGTTAAAATTGGCATTTCGTAGGTAACATATTGTGGAGTTATAACCTAAATATTGGAAATGAAATAGACAAAGTAAAAAGCGGGTTTCCCGTAACTTAACTCCAGGCCAGTAGAAAATGTGTGTGATGTATTTCAGAAGTAATTTACGGAATTAAAAAAAAAACGCCTGGAGCATACTATTTCCCTGAACGGGGCATGGTGTAATCTTTTGTGCCAGCCAGAGAGAGGCTAATCGAAAGTACAGTGTCGCCCTATAAAGAAATCGAGCTCGGTGGCAGTATTGCGTAGATTTGCACATAAGGTAATGGTAGCACTTGGACAAAAGTCAAGGGCATCTGGTATCATGAGATATTCGCCGAAAATAAAACAATGCCCACTATCTTGAGTTTCTTAAGAGACTCATAGACCGTTGTCATCAAAAACACGCAATCTGGCTGCTTGATAGCAACGCTACACCTCATCGCAGTGATCGAATTAGTTCCAAGATGGAATAAAGGAACATATCACGTATCGAAAAGTCATCATTCTAACCCCGTTAATTCGAAACTTATTTCATTTCGAAGCCCGCCAAATTTGCAAATTCAGCGCTATATATAATGGGCACAGGTGGCTTGGACGCCTAAGGCTAAGAACAAGGTTTGCTGTTTTACTACGCGACGTATATGAATAAAGATGGCGTACAAGTTTCTCCATAACTATCTTCTTTGTGAAGAGTAAAACTTTTTTAGCACGAAATGTTTCTGCTTTTTCCAGTACTGCTTGTGGCCCGATGGGGACTGAGTTACAACATCACTTTTATCAGACAAAAAATGTAATTGTAATTGCGGCCATCAAGCGTTATTTTACATGAGTAACTGTTGGTAGTTTAGCTAGCGAAGGAAGTTGGTTCGAGCTATTTAATTCAATACTACGTAAACTAGCCGTAAAAGGCAACTCTAATCATTGGCAATCACGCGGTCCTCTTGGTAAATGCCCGTGATTTCTATATGCATTGCGACACATTCAAGTTATACCACACTCACTATTTAATGGTATTTCACCCTCTCAGATTGTTACAACATGTACCATATCACATTAGAATATCTGGTTATATCACATGTTTTCTTAAGCATAGAACCGCAGTAACATTTTTACAAAACTTAAGCTAATGAGATTTAACTTAACACATTATACTGTTTGCGCATGAGGCATGCGAATGAATCTACCACGTTGTAAACCATGCGGATGTCAGTAACTAGCTAATACAATAAAGCGAGCAACGTTGTTGGCGGCAACAAAAAAAAATGCCAGTTTTCACGCGTAAGTTGACTTATTGCATGCCTTAAATGAGTTGCTAGGTGTGTACAAAGCAATAGCGGTAAATTGGATAACGGTAGTATTATTGGTACTAATAATACTACCATTATTCGAGGCTATCGGCGTGCTGTTGCCGCTTACTTGAATCAATTCAAAGCATGAATCTGCTGATGTGCAGTAGGTGTGGAACGGTACTCATGGCACTGATAACGAACCAGACAAGCTCTGTGTAACAGAAACGACAACCGCTAAAGCAACGATGACAAATCTTACGACTTTTCCATTGGCATAATCGTTTAGTCAATTGCCCATAGAGTAGGCAGCTATCCAGAGAAGAGAGTGGAACAACACTACTAACCGTCTACAATTATCTCAGAAATTGCGATCTTCACACCGCGGAAGTAGATGACAGTCCCAGCGTAGGCTGCGAACAGTAATTAAATCAGCAATACGTTCCCATCGCACGTTGCTTAAGATCTATGATGCAGATGATCTAATCTTCACATCACTTTCGAAAGAAGCAAAAATAATAATAATAATAATATCATCAAAGTGGAACATCTATGCATAAAAATCGGCAAGCTCTCCCTTTGGTTGGATACAGATATTGATGACTTGTCAATTGAAACAACTAGAAGGCGATGAAAACGAGCACGTTTCTGTCTCATTTAACCCGAAATAATTTTAATGAAGCTGATTTTTGCAATTTGCGATAAAAGCGTTGTCACAGCTCAGCATGGAAGAGAAAAAAATCAGTTTTACTCAGTAGGTTCATATACAAGTTTTTTTCTTTGGAGCACTGCATTAATTTCTGCTGGTCACGTACACTTAACCGTGAAGACGATCTACAAACGAAATGGAACATTTTAATGAAACGTCAGATTACATTAATATTCAGTAAATGAAATTCTATGATATTTTAGTGCAAAATGCAATGTTTCTATTCATTTCCAATTTACCCTTAACTATCATTTTTAAGCGAAAGTGCAAAGCTTACCGCGGTGGACCTTCTCTACTTTTTGATAGGTTAATCACTCAAAATTCGTTTGTAGCTGCGATCGATACGTCTTCGAGTGCTTCACGACGAACTGCAGTCACATGAAAAAGCAATGAACGTGCATAAAAAAAAAGATGCAAAATGGATAATGTTTGCAGCAAAGGCGCCTTATGCCTTTTCGAAGAAAGTGGAGAAACTAAGCGAAAATAAAAATTTAAATCAGCGTTATTCAGATCCCATTTCAATAACGAGATATATAAGGTATTCAACTCGTGCGTTGGGCCAGCCATGAGTTCGTAGCAAAGTAATTACTACAGCCTTCACGCAGACGCAATTAAAAACAGGTCGAACGACCTCCTCACCTAACAGGATGAACGAACATCCTCACCTAATTGCCTTGTTTTGAATTATGATTCAAAATATTAACTAATAATTTTTGTAGGATATGTAACTATGAGGCTAGTTTCGTTCAAATGTAGTTTTTAAATATAAGCAGATACTGTTGATTGTTTATGAGAAAAATCGGTGATTTTGAACACGCACAAAATGGACATTGTTGCAGGGAATCCGGGTGAACACAATTTTTTTAGGGTTTTCAGGGGCTTCATAATGCATTGCCGCCACCATGCAATCCTTCCGCGGCAAAATACGAATCAGTCTGGCAGCCCCAGACGTCCCCTTTTCGCATCCACCTTCCCTATATTGCCTTGATTTTTCCTCTTTATTATCACTTCTGTACGTTTGTAGTTCCAATATTAGGTTATTTAAGCGTTTTTTTCGACTTACAGGTGCACACAGCCCTACATATCATAGCTCCCTGACGTCATTTTGCGCAAGGCGCTAAGCAGCGCCACTAGAGACAGCGTAGACGTGTAATAAGTGCACAAGGTAAACGATTGGATTAGAAAGGGCGAACAAAGCCGGCTATTGTCGTTAATATTCAGGACCTATGCTCTAACAGTAACGATAAAAAGAGACAGGGAACTACGATTGCGAATCTTTTTGCTCTCAAGAGGGGTTAATGTGGCAAAGGTACTAGAAGACTTCTGATAAATACTTGTCATAATACAACGGTATTTCTAAGCTACTTAATTTGCTTTTAGTTCTTCTTCGAAAGTGCTTGTTCTGTTCAGCCTTTTTTTTGTGCAGACAGCATTTGCTCTGTACATTTTATTAATCTTGTTGAGGCTATTTTTCGATACGGGGTACGAACTTTACGTTGCTTCGTTCGATTCATCTAGTCGGTACAAACAAACGCTATAGGTGAAATCATCGATTATCGTTCTGAGCCATATTTGATTATATCAGGCATTGCAATAATAAAAATAACTAGATACAATTATTTTTATTTTTCAGTGAACTGATTTAGTATCCACTTGGTGACTATATTAATTAACTGTGTTATTACACCAACGCCGTCTATTAAATACTGAATGCTGCTCTCGCAATTCGTCTTGCATATCCCTGTTGTAGACCCAGTGATATTCTTTGTGCAAAAAAACTGGATGGCCAGGTTGTGCCATATTTCAAGTGGCTTTTTAAGCGTTTTAGAAAAATAAAGGCATCTTGAAAACGAGAGGTACGAAGGTAGGGTCCACATAAGGTTGTGTCTACTTGTCGTTTGTGCGCTTCACTTTGGCGTGTTGCGTTCGAAATGTTTTCCAATGTTAATATATGGCCACGTGACAGCAGTTTATTGCAACTGCTATCAATAGACATATCTGAATGTTGTCCTTCATTATCACTTTGCTGTGGAAGTCGATTATCTATAACGCCAGCGCATGCAAAGATAATCGATTACAGCGTAGAAATCATCATATGACATTTTTGGATGTTTGAACAGGAGAGTTTTGGTGATATAAGAAATGAACGCATCCTAGCACGCCTTGGTGCATTCAGATAAAATGGCATTCTGCTGAAGTATGCCGATGTCTGAATCGAAACTTCACAGAAGGCTTACACGAGCATCCTTGCACCGGATATGGTCTCCCTTTTTTAATTAATCTTCCGCCGAAGGTCCAGGCTCCAGAGCCGAGTCGCGTCTTCTTTAGTGAGTAGCTTACACACACAACCGTTTGCACGGCGTTAGAGTAATCGTGAGCGGAAGCTGTAAATTCTTGTAGGTCAGGACATATAGGTGCGCGAATACCACTGGTGCCCTGACTGGCCGGAAGGTTTGTTTGGGCTACAAAAAGTTCGTCGAACTCTATCGTGAAGGTCCCGTATTTCTGGTAGCAGGAAAAATACGAGCGCTATCTTTAGAACAGATAGGACATTCAGAACATTGCATGTTAAACCAGATACTAAGCTTGATTACTGCTAGGGTGCGATATAGGAAGCACAAGGTATACAATCGTGGGTGGATTAGTTATGGAAAATAGTAACGGGCGTAATGCTAAAGGAGGACTTGAAGCATGCATTAACTGCCTTAGTTATACCAGTATTCATCGATCAAGATGCATCTGCTGTATAGAAATGCTGACCATCAAAGTCCAGGCGCATTAAACCGACATTTAACAAACAGCAATGCCGGTGAACTTTTACGGTGAAATTACTTGAGAGAGTCGAATCGCTGCTGACTCCCTGAACTTATCAAAATTACTTCAGCTAAAGAGGCGCAAACGTGCTTCGAAATACATACTCCTGCTGCTACTACATTGTTAATTGTTTAAATGTAATAAGTGCCCGTGCTTTATATATAACAGACCAACGGCATGGGCGGCCACAACCATTGTTGTGTCTTATATCTATCGAGTCTATTTGAACTTTAAAATATAAACTGAATTTTTTTTTCATAAACGACTGTTCCTGTTGGCCAGTTACGCGGCGAAATGTTTGGTTGCGTTGGCTTTTTTTAATCAATAGCACTTAACGTATCTTCATGAGTAATTTCGTTTTGGCTAGATCGTTCTGTGCTTTTTTGAGCTGACTCTCAGCTCTTGTCTTATTTCAACAAGTTTCCTTAACCAAAATTTGATATGATTTGATGGCTGCCAAAAGGGGTCTTTCTGAGGTTATCTGTTGTTTTTGAAAAGCTACTGAAACCAACCCTATGGCTAGTTTCACTAGCTTTTCCTGTTTTCATAAATCCTATGTTATCATCTAGCAAAGCTAAGATTTACATTAGTGGTGGTCGGCATGTTTATTTTCAATAAGAATATAAACATGCGTAATTGTTTTCCTAAAAAAGATGCGTATTGGTTACCTAAACTACGTCGCCTGTCTCACAAGGGTTTTCAAGGATTTGTTGTTCCAACAGGTTTTCAAAACGGAAATTTTGTACTTGCGACACGTAAATTTCCTGATTTGAAAACCTATTCACAATAAAAAAGTTTCATATTTCAAGTAGCAAGTCTAAAAATAGATTTAAACCTAGAGAGACCAACTCCGAAATGTGTTTATTCGTAAGGCCTTTGGGTCCCGCTTGCCGTTAATGCTTTCGCTTAATCTATACGTTTTCACACTTGTACAAACGACCTCTTTAAACGAAAACGTAATTTAATAACATGCGACATATTGACTCAATAGGCGTTTTTTTGAATACACCTTCCACATTCCGACTTTCGCGCCTTTTATTTGAAACTTAAAATAACGCTTGTATTAATGAGTTTTTTAGATATGACGAGAATCCGGGGTCGGCTTTTATAGAGCTGAATATTAAATATAACCGCCGTACGATGTTTTGCTGAAATATAATAAGTCAGTTTCAGAAAAAGTTTGCAAATAAAATACCTACGACTTGCGTACGCAGTGAAGAAACAAATAGGGTCCGTTTTCTTACCGTTAGCATCGCTAGGCTTAAACTGACCACAACGGTAAAAATTATCGTGCGATTTAAGCAAATCAAATTGAATTGTAATTATTTATATTTTTAACAAAGAATCAAATAGAAAATCCCATAAATAAAAAAACCTTCTTTGAAAAACGTAGAGCACATACACCATCGCGACAGTCCAACCGGTTATTTACAATTGTATCACACATTTTAATTTTTTAGTTTCCATCAATTAGAATTATAAAAAATAAACACCTCGTCATAAGAGAATGCCCTATAAGTACTGTATATAATGTCACACTTCCGCTGGGTAGAAACATCACCCCGCAAATACTGCGTCAATGTTTTTTCAGCATTCTCGCCCTGTTTAAAATTAGCTCCGTAAGAATTAGATAATCCTAGGAAAGTCCATTCCCATTGTCCGCCGCTAAATTCAAAAACAGAAATGAGGTTGCTTTTTGAATGAGAAGAACCGACCCATTACTAACTGGTTAGCAGCATATAGCTCTTACTGGGCCACCTTAGATTTATTTTATTATCTTCAAAGTTTTGTACGAATGAGTCACCCCCGAATGAGGTCAATGCTCTATTAATGTTGCGTGGAAATAACTCTACAGTTCAGGTGTGTTTTCGCCATTAAGGTTTTTCACCTTTCAGTTACAAAAGCAGGTGAGTACGTAAGGCTAAAGAGTGACTACAATTTGGTATTTAGATTGCTCCGATAAGCTCCTACAACATCGGTTTTATATGAAACGAATCACGCAAAGCTAATATTTTTAAACACCGGAGAGAGAGCACAAAATGTTAAAAAAATATATTATGTCCTTTTTAAATTGCTTGTTCCTGAGCCCTGGCAGTCACCAGCTATTTTTTCAAAAGTAAGTGTCAATACACTAGACAGAAAATGAAACAGATCGTAAATTCGTCTAAGAAATCAAGACAGAACGTGTTCAGGTTGAGAACAATTTCTGAAACATGCCTACAATAGAAAACATTTTGTGGGAAATAACGTGCTAAATTTCAAGAAATCTCGGGACAATATGTGTCTCACTTTTTTCATCTCCTTTGTAGACGCGTTCCATTTTACGACTCACAGATATGTTACGTATTGTTTCTAAGGTACTCTTTTAGAGGCGTCGATTTAACCATTTAAAACCACATATTTTACCTATAGTTCCATACCGACTTTTACACCGAGTGGAGACTCGGTGCCTATGCTTTTTCATCAGCATAAAGCAGTATATGCATTCTAAAATTTGATATATTAAAATTAACATATATAAAACCGACGACAAAAAAGAAGGTCTCATGATTACATAATTGAGAGTTATCTCATTAGAGCTGTTAGAAGCAAAATGTTAAGAGAAGTGTCGGTACCCTTATTAATATCTTTTACACTCTACGATATATGTTTCTTTCTATCTGGAACAATTAGCGGTATCAAGCTATATGGTTTGGTCGAATCTGGCAAGTCTTGACGTTGGAATCTCTTAGACAGTAGTATGCATGGCAACTTTACCAGGTCCTTCTTTACCGGATGTATTCATTTTAAATATGCTCGAAAATCGCAACATAAATTAAGCATCAGGTACTTACTCTACAGATAAAAAACAACTTTGCAGTTTTACTTTTTTTTATCTTTAGACCAAGATAACATTGATTCCATGCGTTTCCTTGCAAAAGAGTTTAAGTGATGAGTTGCATATATTTTTAGAATATAGTAAGAACATCTTGTAGCTAGGTGTGGGAATACTAATGCTGCGAGTTTCAGCTAGATAGATTAGTAATTTTCAGAACATGCTGCACTATCGTGCTCAGATAATGGATACTATGATTGTTTAAATGTTCTTTCTATTATGACAGACGGGGTAATCGGGGTACTTTTCACCTGTCTTTCAAGGAGAAGAAAATAAACATAGCATCTATTATGGAGTCATTCATGGTTTTCTGAAAATAGAGTAAGCTCCAGTGAATTAAGCTATTCAGAACTATTCAGAAAAGATGGGTTTTTACGTAGTGAATACGCGAAGTTTTTTCAATTTGGTACAATTTAGACCACGCTTAAAAGCGTTACGGATAATATGTTTGGATCTATGGAGAGGTAGAGTAAATGAAGGTTTTTTGTCGAGACCATTATTAAGGAAGTAAAAATCAAAAAAACGAGAAGAAGGGGACCTGAAGAGGAACATCCGAAAATAAAAACGTGGAAAAAGAACAGAAAACGAAAGCAACCCTTTCCCTTCCTCCCTACAAGGAACCCGATGTAATGTTTCCAAACAATTTTAAATTTCCAAAGGAGCAATGAATACAATTGCTGTTAACGCGTATTACTTTGCTGCGCATCATAAAAGTACTTGCCTGCCAAGATGTGAATGAGTCCTACATTAATTAATCTCATTAAATAAAAGGAAATAGCTCCGAGTATCCCGGTCTTACGTGAACGCTTTAGCAGATACCTCTATTAAAAAAATACCAGATTGTAAACTTTAATCTAATTAACGACTCTGTTTACGGAGAAGTTACTCAGGTTTTTTTCATTTCATCAAAAAAGACTTTGATCGCCTGATCGCCAAGTTTACGAAAAAGAAAACCTCACTAAAATGAAATCAATTTTAGATCAAATACATTAGGCTTAATTTTCCAAGAGTTGGGCGAACTAAAGCGATATATATAATCAACTGGTAGCACCGTCCACGAAACATTGGTCATACCTGAAGATTGAAAACGAGCAGAATTACAAACGGGCTGCCGTCTGTCGTAATGAACACGTTTGGGTCAGTGTGTAGTTCACTCTCATAAACGTTTCGAAGGTCGTTCGATAAAAAAGATGTGCTATAAGTATTTAGAACAGCAACCGTATGCTCTGTTCATAGAAAGGGTTCAAAGGCAAACTTTTACAATTGGCGGCCGTTATCGTTAACCTCTATGGCCTGCGAAGTCCTAGAAAGCATCATAGAACAAACTATATACGAGAATTCCAATGCGCAGGGACTGATATCGGACATCCAATTCGCCTACAGACGAGGATACTTCCTTAGCAATAGAACTTATTCGTGTAGATGGTCAATATCCTCGGAGTGCTAATGTATTGCCTGGATGTCCTCAAGATATTATACTGGGCTTTTTGAGATATATATACATATATATTGCATTAAACTCTTTTATGCACTAACGCCGTCATCGTCGGTAAAAATATACAAGGATGATGTAGCAATATACAGATCTTGTAAATAGTTTATAAGAAAATTTCGTTATTTAGCAAAGTTATCTAAACTTTTATGAGTATATCTGTACATTTATCTATAAAAGGCAAGTCGTTTCAAAGTTCGGGCATAGATTTGCAAAAGCAGGATATAACGTGGGTGGCGTAAATCTTAAGTCTCAGAACGTAATTAAAGACATCATAGGTATGTCTACCTCACCAGAATATTTAAAATCTACAGTAAACATGCGCTCTACGTGACTTTTTCTTATAAAAAGTCCTGACCAATACATGAAACTCTTTCACGTATATCTTAACAAATCATAATCTACGCAGAACCATATAGGATTCCAGACGTAACCAAAACCTTCTAAAAACGTATTGAATACTTTTACAAGAAAAATAGCATACAAATGTTTATTTGATACAGTTTAGTTAGGGTTAGTTATGGTTAGAAGCCTGTTTTGTTTTAAAATTTATAGATAAAGTCATGCTTGTAGGGACTGGGAAAACATTTATATATGGTCGAAAAGCTTTTTTTTCAATGTTAGGTTATTACAAAAAGATTCGACTAACTTGAGTTACTTTTGAACTAAATACTACTACGGGACTAAATTTAAATACCCCAGTGTTCTAGAAGCTTGTGGGTGGAGACAGGCCGAGTTTTTTTAGGAGAAATTAATTCAGAAGGAAAAACGTCTTTGTCTCGAAGATCAACATTCAGTAACAAGGTTTCTGTGCTTCTAAAGCGACAACAATACTGGAATTCACTGAAGATTGGTGAAAACATTAAGCAAGAAGGCCTGACGTGAAAGCACAGTACGTGAATGATGCAAAAATTTCAAAAACAGAGATTGGTGTGTTGAAGACCAGCGAACAAGTAACCCGAGCATGTGTCGGGATCCGAAGGACAATAACGCATTGCGGCATTCGGAGACCGTTTTTGAAAGGAGAGCTTCGATTCTACAGACTCTGCCAGCCGAGACTGGCATTTCACGTGTAACGTGTTACAAAATTATAGGCCAAATAAAATGGGTTACAAATAAAATGGATAAAAATGGGTTTTCCATGAAATTACATCAGGTGAGTTGAGATTACGTATGGTGTAGGTAATTTACGGAATTTTGATTACGAAAACCTAACGGAAGCATACGGTTTCCATAGACGAGGTGTGGTTCAGTGTCAACCGCTAGGTGAAGAGCCACTAGGCAAGAGAATGGGATCTGCTGGAGAGAAACTGGGTTCGGTGGAAGTGTCGAGTAAGTTCAGACGTAAGGTGATGGTGGTACTTGCAATGGACATGAGGGACATCTGCTATTAAAAGAAACGCGCCGAAAATTGAGCAATAAATGCAGCCTGCTATTTCGAGTTCCTCAAGGAACTCATGAACCGTTGACACAGCAATCAAAATCACGCAGCCTGGTTACTTACCTCATGCTCTCATTACTTCCTTAATTGGCTAGTTTCAAGTTGCTTATTCTTTTGATCTAAGTAAGTAGGATCCTGGGCTTTCCATGCTTTAAAAAGGGCAACTGGTAAGCAAGCATATACTATTATCGACTTACTTTAAGAAGCCATAGGTTGAGAAATTATAGATGGTAACCCCAATGGTAGGCTGTTTAAGAATTGTCACAGCGCTGGGGCAAGAGTGTAAAAAAGAAGAGTACCTCTAACACATATTAAAAGTTATCATTTACTCAAAGTTTATTTAATTTTAAAGACCGCCCAATTCGCTTGTAGCAGTTCAATAATAGCGAGATAAGAACCAGAGCTAATAAAAGTTTTAGCAACAAAAAGGTACGTGAACGATCTTTTTTATAAATGATAGCATGCGCATTCAGAGAATGAGTGCTACGCTTATGACTTGGTGAATCGACTCAACAAGGTTTGAATAAATTATGTCGCCCAAAAGAGAGAAAAATTGATTTAAGCTTTTTTGGGGAGAAATACCAAACATAAATAAATTAGTAGACTTAAAGAAAATTTCATCGAACTATTTTTTTTATTTATTTATTTAGTTTTTCTTATAAGGCTGTTATTTAGCGATTACTCGATAATTATACACTTTCTTTTTTTAATATGTTTACGGGCTGCCTAGCCAGGTACGGTGATGAAAGGACGCGCGAAAATACAAAACTTAAACCTTTCAACGCTGTAAATAGCGGTGTCGTTGACATCACCTGGTTTTTCAGTGGAAGAAAACGCTTGAATCAACTGGGGCTAGCTGTGAAGTACGCATTTTCTTACTTCGTATTGTCAAGTGTGTTCCCTGGAGAATGACGCCTTCACATCGACTTGTTATAAAAGCTTTCACCGCCAGCAACATTCATATGCGCTAGGGCAAGGTGGAATCGGTCTGCGCTTGGTAGCAGCCAAAATGATTTTATATACGTGTGTATCCAACAAGGAGTTTGACGCGCGTAAGTTGTTCTACTTCAAGTCTTATTAACGTATATACAATGGGAATTTATCGTGAAAAAGATGAGCGAAACCTGAGTAAAGCAGTCCGTGCTTTTTGGTTTTAAAGTATTCATGTAGTCGAAAATAGGATGTATAACGAGCTTCCGATAAAGCCAGTCACAAAATAAAGCGTCCGATCCTTCTGGATGCCCCGTCAGGATAATCTGCCTTGGACTCATTTTCATTACATATGGTTTGTTCTGAGTTAATTTGCGCCCATACTAAGGCGTTGGAGTGGTCTCAAAGCGTTGGAGGCTTGACGTCAATATAATAGATTAAGCACGAAAATAAGATTTCGCCTCTGTCTAGCCTCTAAAAATTTAGCCAGCCTATATTTCGCTCTTAGCTTGATACGGGCCGTCGACTTTCTTTTTTCCTCACTTAGCCTTTAAAATGCATTTAATTTTAAAATAAACTACAGCAAAGCTATAAAAGACATCACCTTGTACACCTGACACCGTCAGGTTAACGCGTACACAGCCGAGGTAATGAGACGGTTTCAATCACTCAGTTCTCAAAACAAGCGAGTGCATGGGATGCCGTCATACTTAGAGGTGAATCTTACTCTATTAAAACTAGCCATGGATCGGGCGTAAGAAATAAAGATAAAGGCGTGTTAACCGAACATGGAAGTGATAACAGTGCAGCTAGTAGCGGCTTGTGGTGTTGTGGCGAAAAACGTTGTATTTCGAGATCTCCATCCTGCATTTGTCCTTGAAACAAGTTTAGTAGTCAAGATAATTGTTCAGATCCCTTTAAGCATTTATTCATTATTGTTATTCGTTAGCTGTGCCGAGAAGCACGACATGGCCTCAGGTCGTGTCCTTAAACCATTCACTCGTGCGTTTCAAGTAAAAATTAAGCTTTTTCCCCTTGTTTCATTCTCTGTCTGTAAGATTTTACACAATTTCGCGAAAAATTAGAGATATTTGTTTATTCCGTTTATTTAGCAGTTGAAAGTGAGGAACTCTTTGTGTGCTCTCCGCCGAAATCTAAACCTGGTTTCTCTGGGTGCTGGAGATGGTTAACGGTTCGGAGTGAAAAAGCAGATTTAGCACACATGGCCAGCGCCAAAGTCAAATACTCGTCGGAGTAGTATAAGAAACTAACAAACGATTTGATAAAACTCTAATCGAAATCAACTAGAAAAGTTCTGGTCAGTTTTTCTAGAATACTACTGGGAAAACCGGCCAACGGAGGAAGGAAAGAATCAGGTAAATATGGCTGGAAACTAAAACTTACGTTTTTGAGTTGTCCTAATTAAGAGCCTAGCCGTATGCAGTTATTTGAAAGATACAGGAACACAGAAGGTAGATTTGAAAAACACTGCTGGAATAATTAATAGCCCCATAATTCCGGGTGGTACACGATGCAGTCATTAGAAATAGGTGTGGAAAGCGTGAATGGCTAATATACAAATATCCTATCATGCAAATGTAATACTTCGCGACATGGAAGAAACAAATCTGCCAAAATAAACTCTGCAATATGTCAATATCTCACAACAATAATAATGAAAAGTATATAATTCTTTTCAGTATGATCGGTCTTTTCCTAGTTAGATAGAATGCAGGCGAGGCGTTAGGTAGGGCTAGTCTATCTCATTTCTAGTTGCTGCACCTTGTTTCCTCACCTTGAAAATACCCTTTCCTCCGCTTTATCCACCCGGCAGTCGCGACTATTGTTGTATTACCTTTAAGTGCGGGCATAATAGTTGCCATACATTTACAGCTTAGCAAAGGCGATGACTTTTGGATGGCTAACGTTAAATGAACATGAATCCCCTTCTGTGGCCTTTTGCATAATCATAGAGGGATGTACTTTGTTCAAACTATGCCAGGCCTTAAGCCATGTAAAAATCGGTATGCCTTCTGATATAGTAAACTGACGGAGCACAGTATGCTAGGAAGTTGACGCAGACTCTTCGAAACTAAGCAAATTGTTACTAAAGTTGTCTTATTTCTTTATATCAAAGTAGCATTCAATCGTCCATCTATCTAAGCATTATTATTTTAAAGCACCTGATTGTGATTTCGCTACAGGTTATGACTCATCGAAAAAATCGTCCAAATTAAACCTCGAATCGTCGGCGACACTTATCACCTAGTGAGAGCTGGTAGTTAAAGTAACCGTAACGGCTACAATATATAATCTGTGGTTAAAGCTAAATATAATATCATCGTAAACACGATTAAATAAAAAGCCATAGATTTCGGTAAATAGCAAAGCATACGCACAATGGCGCTGCCAAGTTGCTTTGCTGTTGTTTACGATGGCTTTAGTCCCTAGATCCGGACAAATGCTTCGTCATCGAAGATACCTATCAATTATTGTATAACATCGCCGCCTCATGCGCTCTGAATTTCACAATGCCCGCACCAACTGATTTTATTGAACTATAGACAAAGACAGAGGCCAGACGAGAAATTCGTCGTACAATTTTATCCTCAGGTCAAATTTGGGCGCACTATGCGATTATTTAAAAGAAAAAACAAAAACCCTATAATTTTGAATTCTCCAAATGGTTAGAAAATAGCCTTAAAGTATTACTGTCTGTTCTACATCGTAAACTAGATCGTAACTGTATTTTAAGATTATTTAAAACCACCTAAAGGCCAGTCAGCACCACCAAAAACGTTACTGAAGAAACATCAAAGAAATGTGTATTTTATATATTTCGGTTCGAAAATTAAAAAAAAAAGCAACTTTTTTTTTTATTTACACGCGTTGTATAGCATATCTCCAAATACATTTAAAGCTTAGGTCCTATATGTGGGGCCGTATCATCCTATATGCTACAACATTACACCCATATCTAATCAACTCAATCTGAGCTCACCCTAGGTCCTGGCCTAATGGTCTTTGTTAAATAGCCCCTAAGCGTATGACTTCAAAAGACAACAGATAGGTGTTTCAGAAAAGCATAAAGCTCCCTCGTGATTAAGGCTACATCAGTTTGACGAGCATTCGTACGTCAAATGCGAACAGGTACGAACGTCATGCAAGGCTTGTTTCCTATGAACAGCACTATTCAAAATTATATAACCACATAGAGAAAGATTTTCCAAGGTGCGATCTTCTTTTCGAACCGATACAGATGGTTTGAGAGTGTTCCACTTACATGAATAACATCATATATCAGATAGAACCTGATTTTGCATCGTCGTTTGTTTTTGACATGTAGTAGTCACAGGGTTACAGCATCATCCATACTTAAATAAGAAGACTCGTGAAACATCGAAATTTCATTTTAAAATCCTGTTCGAGTTTATGCCTTTTTAGGAGCTAGGACACTACTATATCAAGCTCTTGCGACCGGGGCATGCTTTGGACTTCGAAGCATGTATTACAAATAAAAGTCATCAAAATATGAGATTAGTATTGTTTCTATTGATCATACCTGCACATAGATATTCTGTATAGGTCGCCTGCATATGCCAGTGTCGTGCTTCGCATATAGAAAAACAAGGCAACCTCTAAATTGCAATATCTCAAAAACTCTCATTGTTGTCCAAGAAACTGCCCAGGGTCGTTTAAGAATGCTTACTTTACCACTTAACATTTGAATTAATGGAAAAGTTTTTACATTTTTAGGACCAAACTGACCTTCTTCAAACAAGTCGATTTCAGCATCGAACTTAAATCATGCAAACCAAATAGCAAAGATCGTTAAATTTATTATAACCCGAAACCAATTGTTTCTAGTTATGTGCTTTCGACGCGCCTACTTTTAGGTTTACTTTACTTTTACTTTTTTCCTTCCGTGTCGAATACTAGTAGTGTGATTTCGAGGTGACTCTCAAGCTACTTTTTTTTATATAGACAACTTTTTAATGTCACTTTTTTTTTTTATTAAGCAGGCTCTTGCTGAATCTATTCTGGGTGGCCCCAAAAGGCCTATGAGGTAACCTTGCTAGAAATTTTGCAGCTATTAACATATCTTTGGAATCTTATAAACTTTTTTTGTTATCATCTGCTCGACTTATCGTTGCGGCTTAACGTTAAGATCTCACCAGCAGGCCGGTATGCTGCCTGCCTTGCAGTTACCAGTGTGTGACAACACATTTAGGGGTGCGTAAGCTCAAACTATGTCAACCATTTATCAAATGCTACTAATGTCACTTCTTATTTTCTATTCGTGCCGTTTACCATATCTAACTAACAACAAGCAGAAACTTGCAGGCGTAACTTTTGTTTATTCATACAAATATTAATATGCTGCTGGCAGAACCCAAAGTAGCAACGCTACACTCTTTCGATTACAAGCTTGGCTGTTTAAGCCGCCACGCCATTGGTGCTCTAAGGTAAGGGTCGATGAGGAAAAGCTATGAAAAATGAGTTAAGGTACTTCATAAATGCCTGTTTATATCCTATCATTTAAAGCGTTTCTGCTGCATGTTTATGGACGGCCACTTTTACACGAAAGTACGATGTAACTTCATGTATTCTAGTACAATGTATGTTTTCTGTCGTTACAACTGGTTCGCCCAGGATCATTTCTATAATGTTATGATCACCAGTAGCTAATGAGTACTTAGTATTCAAATAGATGTAAACGCCTAGAAATCCGTCACGTTATTTGTAATTGTTACCGGAACGCTACCAGTGATCCTTGACCGATCCCATTTTGCACGTTCGATCTTTCGATTGAACATCTTCGATGTTTTTCTTCGTTTTTTCATTTCAATTGGTCTTTTGCTTATTCGATGTTCGTCTATTGTTGTGCCTCCGACTGCATGCGCTGTCAGTAGCATGAATGAACGCTTGATATATGACTTCGCTAAAAAACGAGGCGCATACCTACTCGATGATGTCAAAAAGGGAAAAGAGGGAATTTGTGGGCGGCATGATGCCGGATATGAGCGCAGGAGGACGTGTGGCTGGGAACATGAGCTGACTGACAAAACAAGGAAGAAGAAACGAAGCAGCCAGTTGGCTAAAGAAGAGCCACAGCAATCGAATGCTCACTAAACAAACCAATATCCGGAGAGCTACTCAAGAATCGACCTACCAGCAAATAGTTGTATTGCGTTAGTGTAGCTCATCAAAGCAAGTTCTACTGCTGGTATTCACATTGTTTACGTGTCAGCACGGATTGATAAGCCGATAAAGTCATTTTTGAAATTAACAAAATTCAGTTTATAATGATTTTCTAGTCATCGTTGTTGCAAACATAAATTATTGCCATACCAGAAAAAACGGTGTTCTGCCCGACACAAGATACCAGAAACTCAACCAGCAAGATCGTGCGATAACGGTAGCCAAGAAACTGTTTCGGATCGCTTGCTCGGACGACATACTTGCGTTGCAAACAATAACATCTTCCAATAAAGTACAACCGATGAGGTCATTGATCATTAAGCATTTTTCATTCGCTTGGGTATGCATGTGTATATATGTACATAAACGCGTCGAAAAAATGATTTATTCTAATTACAATTATTTAGGCAATACTTACGAAAGCAATGGTACGTGTTACGATATTTGTCGCATCATCCAGGCTCGGTCATTTCACTCCGGTGAGCGTATAAATGTCCAAACGATGCCACAGCATCGAATTTAATCATCGTGCAACACCCAAGGCCTACGATTCAAGCCTACGATTTGGTATATTTCACTGTTCATATGAAGAAGAATCAGCTTATAGTTGTTCATTGCTTTTATCCGGAATCTCGGAAGGTATAGCTTTGTGCCGTTCGTGTGAGATTTAGCCATACTCTTACAGTACGTTCTTAATAAAGTACGCATTTTCATTAGGCTGCGTTAGTCAGCGACAACAAATTTTCTCAATTGCGCGCCTTGCGGCGTTTTACTGTACGTATATTGTGCGTTTAGCGGCAAAAGCTACGAGTAACACAAATAAGATAGCGACATGGAAATCCAAATACCCTAAGTAAGCGAAATATGGACTCTATGTCTTTGCCCTGACTGAGTATACGATGGCGAAAGATCTCGAATGTGAGATTTTATACCTCGCAAAACTTTCGAGGCGAAGTACAATTTATAGGATTAAGATACTCGATGCTATGCAACTGGACACTTTATGCCTTTGTTATCTGTTCTCCACGGTGGCTATACCAGTCTGCATGTTATCATGGTCATTACATATGCATGCCAGATATCGTTCCCTTCTTTCCGTTGGTGATCTCATACTTTTAGAAGAATGCAGCGGCGGTTTCTTAGACATATTGAGTTCCGAATCTTCGTCTTCAAATATTCCTTGAAATCGTTATGAATCGAGACAATGTTCAAGAAAGCGAATTTAGCCCAATTAGAAAAATTATTAACAATGATAAGCTCGGTGACAAGATTTTTGTCCCGCAAAAATTGTGTTATAAGCTAAAATTGTAGCCTGCCCAATCCTCCCCAGTCTTAACCACGGTTAAATAAGTAGACATGAATCATCCCGTCAGCTTCACCCGAAAACTGCTAGCCCGGAACTTTATTGATAGGTACTACAAAATGGCAGAAGAAGTGGTAACTGTCAATTAGCCGTGCTTAATCTGAGGCTGTTGGCAAGTTATCCTTTTTTCTTTTACGCCAAATCGTTTCAAAAAAGTAGGACATATAAAAAAATACGTTCTTTCCCCCTTAGTGTTCAAGCTATTCAAGTCTATCCGTAGCTACCGGTATACCGTTCTACAAAAATTTACAGCCATAAGTACTGAGAACATCGGCACTTATTAGTGTATCACAGTAACTAGAGGTACTAACCGGTAGATTTTGATGCACTCATCTGAATCTAAACATTTTGTAAAAAACGCTGTTAATGAAACGGAGAAAAACAAAAAATTCTGCTTATTTAAATTCAGATCTTTCATTTGTTTAAAATATTGTTTATAGCTGCCCAGTTAATTAGGAGTAGGATTCGTCATTTAGAATCCTTTATTTGTTTTAATTTTTAATATATAACGGAGATTGTCTGTTGACGGCCCAAGTCTTCTGCTTTTTAGCTAAACTTTTTAAGCTAAATTATGAAGCATATTCGTTTTTACATTCGCTTAACTAAGTCGTATATTCTATAATATACCAACATGCTAACTAGTCTAAATGCAGGTGCACTCTAAATTACATTCCTTTAGATACTGCAACAATTTCTAACGTGATAAAGATATGTGGATCTTTACCGAGATCCACTGGGGAATCACTAGCGTACATTATAGAAGAACAAATTAATATTAATCTTGAAGCTAGAAATCCCGTTCCTGCACACGACCTTGCGCTTTTTCAGGCCAAAATCGCAACTACACTAACCATTCAACTGACCGGGAAACATCGTGCTTCGAAAACTTAATGGTAAATGATGGGATGAAACCCAGCTCCTTGAGTGCACCCTTAGACTCCATGTCATAAAAAACTGCTACGCTCGCAAATTGAGGCGAATGATGACTTGATGAAGGCTAGGAAGAAAATACCCAGGAATGTTTTCCAGCTCTTGATACGAGCTTGAATAAGTCGTATAATGCAAATTATCATATTGTTAGATTCGTAATTTACCGCTACGACTACATCGCGTATAACAAAGGTCTCCATGAACCGAGCTCCAAGTCCTACTATCGTAGATGTAGCGACAACGAGCCCTAGGTACTATCCTGAAGATAGCCCCCTTCACAGACCCAAACGGCCCTCGATGTCACCAGTCATTATTGTTGTAAACGTGTCTTCCTCGTTATGTGCTATTCGTGTTTCGAATGTTTATATTTGCACTGTATTATGCGAGAATATAACTGATGATTTTCCATAGTTTTCGGACAGCGTCTGCCTCCTTGCATGTTTTGGTACCGTATTGCCAACTAGTTTGACCCGTAAATTATAAAATTAAAAAGCAGTACATTTTTAATAACAACTACACTCGAGACATTAGAATGTTTAATTAATTAACGGTAGCTAAAAAAATCATTAGTTCAAATAAGGTCGCTATGTTTCAAGGTATTTGTCCCATGTATACCTTGATTTGAAAAAAACGTTCCTCTCAAGGAATTACTTAGGTTAGAAAAATATTGGTTTTGTTATTAACCAAACAGGTTTCATCTGCTCCGAAACAGGCTTTACATTAGAAAGGCAGGACATTTTTGCTTCCAACAGAGAATCCAGCCGTCGAAAAGCTTCATACGAACACGCTGGGAGATAGTCGTCAGCATTACTATTCTCGAATTAGATTCAGTGTGCTGTCATATAAAGAGGCGTCTTGTTCTTGGAACTAAACGTCTTGACTGACTGATGACAGTCATAGAATTTTCGGTAGGTTTTCACTCGAAAGGGAGATAGTTGAAATTACTTAGTACGCGTTCTGCAACGATCGTCTTATATACGTCTTATTTTGAATAAACTAAATAATACGATCAAGTTTCTGTGATATGTCTTAATTTTAAGCGATATCCATTAAGCTTAAATAAAAATGTTCGTCACAAAACAGTGATGTTTCTTTTCTTTCGAAGGCATCGAAAGTCGACCAACATGCGGCAATTTTTGTTTGCCTAGCTTGAACGACTTGTATGTCCTTGTTTTCGATAGTATGCTGGATCGATATTCATTTTCTCTAGCAAATCAGTACGCTAGATAAATTATTAGCTGTAAACTTTTTTCCGTATTAGTGCCACGGTTCTTTCGTATTTAAAAAGTAGCGCGTAATTTTATTTATCTGCAAAGCAGCGATGGTATTAGCGGAATTAACAGGGCTAATCAAAGTTCACACTTATCGCTCAGGTTCATATTTGCAGTATATCAAACAGTACATAGTATGTACTATTTGAAACAAGAAGCAACAGTGCTTAATGGAAAATTGTCTCTAAGCAAGAAAGAAAAAAAACACCGGCTGCTAGAGTAAAACAGTGTGTGGTGTGCCGAGTAAATTCGCTGGCTGTATTCTGTTTTTACATGCAAACAAATGACTAGCATAGCGAAAATGGCCCTGACCAATAAATACAAACGTTGTTATTTTTAGAGGCTTGATTCGTCTCGCTGGGCCCCCAGTGAGTGTTGCACCGCATTACATAGTGCAGTGAGTGCATTACTAGACCAATATTAGAGAGTAATCAACGGTAATAGCTTGCGTTTCTTTTACTTCATAGACGTTTGCACGTGTATGTCGGTTAAGATAATAGCAGTGCCTGAGTATTCGCAGGTTAGCCAGCCCGCTACCGCAGTTGTTATCTCGCCGCTTAGCACTGCTTGTGCGCTACAGGGATGCTAGGCCGTTCGCCGTTCATCCTTAAACCTCAGAACGCGATGATTGAATAATAGCATTTGCAGATAACTCTACGTGCGTAGCTGAGAAATGCCATGCAAGCAAATAAGCGTGCGAAGCATAGGAGGGAGAAGCCGCCGTGCAGCGGTAGCGTTCTCACTGGGCGACAGAAGCGAACAAAAACCAGCGCTAGCCGTTGCTAGCTAGCTTGAAAGTAGCCATACAGTGTACCAAAGATGCTGCTGCTGCTACCCGCTCTGATTCGAAAAGCATCAATAGGGAGGAGTGTGCGACAAGCGAGGCTGTGCGCTGCTGCTCATAGTGAATGGAAGGAATACGAGTTGTTGGTGGGAGTTGGGTGGCGACGCGAGGCGTCAAGCGCCTTGGGTCGCGCATGCGCTTTACGTGAGCAAACGAACTCGTCGACTATATAGACCGGGTAGCAAAGCAACGCGGTAACACTGTTCGTGCCGTTGACTCAGTGGGACTCAATGAGACTCAAAGAGTGACTAGCAAACACAAGGCTGCTCGGCCTCGCATGGGATAATAAAGAATAGAAGGCATCTGCCGCCAGTCGTATACTCCAGTTCTGAAGAGACTGGTTGACCAACGGCTCCGTGGAATCGGGACCGTTGCCGCCTGTTACGCTGTGCCGCCTCTGCCACGGGTTGAGTGTTTTCCGGGGAGTATGATTCATCGTTGCTTTCCTGAGTCACTTTCATGAATTAGGCAGATACCGGCAAATTGGTTGGACTACAACACTATGCGCACTCACACGACGTACACACCTCTGCCTACAGCAGTAGCATCTGTAATAGCGCTGCCCTCTCTTGCCCATCGGGGCGAACAACATGCCAGTCAGTCAACCAGCCAAGCAGGCAAGCGATTGACCGACAGACCGCCAACAGGCAGCAGACCATCGTCTTTGTCGTTGGGTTGGCCATTGCTAACGCTATTGCGCTGCCGCAGTCAGACTTTTGCTTTGCCATTACCCGCCATAACGTTTCTGTCTCCTGGAACTTCCCAACTACTTCTACGAATCATACCCCTCCCGGTCTACCCTCACCCTCAGCTTTCCCAGCAAGCAGTTCGGCCTGTGATTGGGCGCTGGAGTCTGACGTCACAGCCGCAGCCAATCAGCACGCTGCTTTGTGATGTCATTTCCACGACGTCAGCGCTAACGCTTACAGGGTTTAAAAGGATAGTTGGCAGCCGGTGGTGAGTCATACGTACTGAAAAGCGACAGTGACCGAACGAGACGAAGGAGTGCAGCGATTCGAATATCCAACTTTATACTGTCCGCTGCGCCAGCTTTCGCGGAGCAACAACAGACCCCCCCCACATAGAGCGGTTCCAGTGTGTGTACTATTGCGGTATTGTAACAAATAATTTGTTATATTGTGAGTAATAGTTGTACATTGTGAATTTTCATTGGAGTACAGTTGTTGATTTCATACGACTACCTATCAATTAAACATGATGAGTGACTGTCAAGAAATCCGCTCGAAACGGCCGATGACTCTCGATCTTGAATCTGGAAGTAACACCCGTGCCAAACGACTTAAAAACCAACTGGCAGCGCCTGTGATATCATCGCCTGATTTGCACCGTCTTGCTCTAGCCTCGCCTGATGTTGAAAAATTTATTAAGGGCAGTCTTCAGGTGAATTCATCTGCGCAGCCTACACCGGTATCAGCCTACATCTTTCCCTCAAAGGACCCAACGGTTCAGCAGAAGCAATTTGTAAAAGGTTTCGAGGACGCTTTAGAGCAGTGTAAACGACGGGGCAGTCTTAACCCCGTATCGTGTGAACCGCCTCCCATGTCGTCATGTGCTACAACAACATTGACTACACTTACCACAGCCAACTTGGAATCACTCAATGTCCAGTTGGTAACCGTGGCCTCATCGCAGTCATCAACACAGTCGTCTGCCGAAACCCATAGTTCCGACACATCAGATTCGATGTCGATGTCAATGCCAATGGCAACAGTCAAAGATGAACAAACAGTTCCAAATGGGGTCGACCCAATCGACATGCGTGACCAGGAAAAGCTTAAACTTGACCGAAAACGACTTCGTAATCGAATCGCCGCCTCGAAATGCCGCAAAAAAAAGCTGGAACGGATTTCACAGCTGGAAGCTCAAGTGAGGAAGCTAAATGACGAAAATCTCGAATATGAGAAAATGATAAACATGTTGCGTCATGAGATAAGTACGCTCCGGCAAGAGGCAATCATGCATCAGCAAAGTGGATGTCACATTAAACTTTGAACAAACGTTCATTATGGCAAGCGCTTAAAGGAAAAGTTTTTACTTATTTATACATAACTTATATACATTAAAAGCTTTCGCTATCGTCTGCTACTAAAGCACGCATCAAATACAGATATAGACGATTGCTTTAAGTCGTTTCCAATGGTGGTAGAACTGGTATCTTTCAGATGCGAGTTAAAAGCGAACGCCAGAGTCAAGTTAGCTGTGTTAGGAAGAGCATAAAGAATGACCGTCATTTGAGAAGTTGTACATACCTAATATATGAAGTGTTAACAGTCGTCATGGGTGTGATCATATACAATGGAAAAAAAATAACTGAAAGACAAAGGCAACCGATTAGAGGCACTAGAAGCAAGCATATATTGAACCATATGAGGAGTCAGCTGATAACAAGACTTGGGCATTCTATAATATATGTACGTCTAGAACTACGATTGATGATGATGGTAGTGGAAAGGGATCGCACTGGTCAACAGCAATAGCAACTGCCGGCCATAACACGGGAATAGAAGAACGCAGTCAGCCGAGCAACGCGTACTGGTCTTTACATGTGTGAATTCGTTAATACATGTTGGTGGTCTGCCAGCTTTGCCCCGAAGCATTAGCAATAACAACAACAATTAGCGGATCTCTCGGCTGTTGGCAGCAGCAGCAGCTGTTGTTGTGATGAGCCACGTTGAATCGACGTAAACTCCGCTGACAAAAAACAAAATGTACGCGCAGCTGTCACAGTCAGCTACAGTACGATGTACTGCTTTAACAAACGAACGATGTGCGGGTCGTCTTCCAAAAAAGAAAATAGTTATGATATGGCCTACTGCATAGTGAAGTAATGTTACTAACTACGATCATGTATTCATGTTTTTATTATTACTACTCGTCGGCGGGAGAAATTACAAATGGATGACAGTAGTATTCACGCGGCCTTGCAAGCGTTAACGCCATTTCCGAAAGAAAAAAAAGGACAGAACTATGGCGAAAATATTTACGACAAGCTAAAGGCTAAAATGATGCCAATATAAATTGATGACGTGAAGGCGCGTGTAAGAAGCAACGAACAGTCAGACAAGCAAGCAACCCTGATGATCTCATCCCTTGGGGCAGTGCCTACCCAGAAACCAGACGCGAATGAAGAAGGTACGGAGAGAGAAAAGTGCCAACTGGCACAGACAGATCGAATCAAGAAGTAGAAACGGAAAACGAAAACGAAAATTACCACATAACGATCAAGATGTTATCCACCAACTCTGAAATTTCTTTCCACCGACAAAAACAGCAACAAACAACAATTGCATATAAAAAATCGCCGTGATGTAGCAGCGCAACTTTCAGTAAAGGTTGACATAATTTTGGAAAATCGTGCTTACGTGAAATCATCGAGTGTTTCTACTGGAAAATAATTAACTAATAAAATTTATCAGTGTTCACTTTTGGATGATAATTCCTGGAAAACGAGAAAGGCCACCAAAGCAAAAGCCAAAATTTAAAAGTGTGGGTGTTACTATGCAGTGCTCGAATGAGTAGATAGATGCGCATTTTAAGATTAAAGTAGGTGGGCAAACGGAGAAACGTATTACACAACATGAAGCTAACTGCATATATATACATGCAATTAGAAGGAGCAGACTGATCATAGCTCCACACTTTATGGTACTTTTCTCCATTTGGCCGTCTGCCTTTACGCTACATGTATATATATACAAGTCTGTAGACAACTCATGATAAGTTCTGCGGCGTACTGCTGGCGATGTCGCGATCAGCTGAGGGCGTTGTTCTATTGTTCTAACAACAGCCGGGTAAACCGGTGTGTGCCTTTGTTACGTTTATGAGATGGAAATATACATAGAAGCTAGGAGAACGCAAGCGAACGCGCTAAAAATGAGAACGTTGAATGAAGAATGACACAAAAAAGTCGGTGACTTTACGATTTAATATAGTGGATATATTTGTACACTGCACATAAATGCGTGAGAGGATAATAAAGTTATTGATTTAGAGAAGTCTATTAAAGCTACAATAATATGACATGTAGGAAGGAAAAGCAAAGTGATGAAAAGGGCTGATGAATGTAAGGCACGTATGTACATATATTCATGTTGCCCGTCAGTGCGCCTATACATTATATATAGATATATACATGCATGTATGATTTACGACTTGCGCATTGACGTACATTGAAAGAGTATATATATATATATATATATATATATATACATATGAAAGATCAGAGCCTAAGTGGCAATATACAGGGACTATATATATATA